>NC_091436.1:68803299-69175799 GCF_964237555.1 Oryctolagus cuniculus
ATTTATACATACCACCTTTTCTTTATAATGAGTTCTTCTAGGCCGGCACCACGGCTCACTAGGCTAATCCTCCACCTAGTGGCGCCAGCACACCGGGTTCTAGTCCCGGTCGGGGCGCCAGATTCTGTCCTGGTTGTCCCTCTTCCAGGCCAGCTCTCTGCTGTGGCCAGGGAGTGCAGTGGAGGATGGCCCAAGTGCTTGGGCCCTGCACCCCATGGGAGACCAGGAGAAGCACCTGGCTCCTGCCATCAGATCAGTGTGGTGCGCCAGCCGCGGCAGCCATTGGAGGGTGAACCAACGGCAAAAGGAAGACCTTTCTCTCTGTCTCTCTCTCTCTCACTGTCCACTCTGCCTGTCAAAAATAATAATAATAATAATAATGAGTTCTTCTAATAGAATTCTTATGGGTAAGTCCTTTCATTTTACCATGCACTTGTTTCAGATTAATAGTCATCAAATCAAGGACTTCTAGAAGAAATTTCACACTATTTCATTACATAGCTTTTTATAAGATAGTCTTTAGGGGAAAAATGTACTGTAAAATATATCCGGGGCAAAATCAATTCTATAACCAAAAATCTTTAGCCTGTATTTAGAAATGCTGCTGTAATGTGTAAAACTTATTATTATTTATCATTTGCTGTAGCCACACAAAAGTCATGAAGAATACAAACTCTTGCCCTGGAGGCCTACAGTTTTAGGAAGGCAAGTAAAGTAGTTGAAAAGCAAATTACTACACATGAAACTTTTATCAGCATTCCCCCTTTATCTTAACCATTTGTTAAAACAGCAATTTTAAATGTAGCCTTGCTTTAGAGGAATGACCAGTTAGCTAGAGACCTTGCTGCTGTAGGTATTAGAATTTCTTATTCAAGCAAAAGAGTACCCTGGGGCTACAAAACACATTGGTGAGCCATTCTTTTGGAAAGCAAGATTTTATGGTATTAATTTATGTTCTGTGACTTTGAATGACTCTGAAATATAGAACTGATCACTGTGGCTATAATATTTCAGTTTCAGTGGAGACATTTGCTTCACATGAAAATTGAATACAACTGCATAGGTTGCACCTGGAGTAAAAAGTATTGAAAATCGCAGGTGAGACCAGAAGTCAGTAAGAAATGTAAAACAGGGGAAAAATTGTGGATATAGTGGCTTTTGAGGAAGAGGGACTGGTATAGAAATGAACATTGAGGGTTTGTGGAAAAGTGAGAAGACTAGCTACAGCATAATGAAAGGTTGATTTGAGGGAGAAGTAGGAAACAAACTTGGAATGTCAACTAGCATGAGTTTAGAGAACCTTAGTATTAGCACAGTAAGATTAAGAGAAACTCCTCTAACCACTCTCATTCTCAGGAGAATGGGTAAGTCGTGTAATTAATGTAGCAATTCTGAGACAGCCTCATAGTAAAATAATAGATTCTTCTCTGAGTGTCAGGTTTCTTGTTTTTAATATCCTTGGAGATTTTTTAGGTTAATTAGATCTGAGTTAGAAGAGTCATTTTTTTTAGCACAATTTTAATTGATAGGTCAGGAACATATCTGTGACTATAACAGGACGCTAGAGAGCTTGGGTCCAAATAGAAACAAATGTGCACAGAGACACACATATATTTGTGTGATGGTATGCTTTATTTATTTTAATATTTATTTACTTAGTTATTCAAACTTGACAGGCAGAGAGAAAGAGACAGAGAGGGAAAGACCTGCTATCCACTACATTACTTCCCTAATGTCCTCTATAGATGGAGGTTTGCCAGCCTGAAGCCAGAGTCCAGAACTCAGTCCAGGTCTCCCATGTGGGTGGTGGGGAAACAAATATTTGATTCATCACCTGCCGCCGTCCCAGGTGTGCATTAGCAGGAACTTGAAATTGGAGGTGAAGCATTGATTTAAACAAAGGCACTCACAGAGGAGAAATAGACAAGAACAAAAAAATGTATTTATCTTTTTATGTAAGTTTATTTTAGAGATAATTTTAACCATGCAAATTTGGTTTAGGGTATAAAAAGAAAAATTAAAATTCATGGTAAATTGGGAAAAATTCATGGTAAGCTTGAGTGATGGACATCGACATTGCTAAAATGTCTTTAAAAGCCATATTACTTACTGCATTAATGTTGTAATGGCATATTTTATGATGCTCCACTTCAGTCCTCATTAATTTTTTGCTTTGAATTTATTTTTATATAGCCCTTGCTTTCTGCATTACTTTGGCTTTATTTTTACCGCTTCGTAGTGTGTTTTTTCTCCTATTGCTCTCTGAAAGAGCATATACCTGAACTTTTGAAACACTTATGAATACATGTTTTTTTTTTAGAGTATCTAAAACTTTCAGGCTTATGGTCATTCTGTGTAAATGTACACTTAGTTACACACATTATTTTTATTAGTAGGACTTTTGAATTTTTTATTTTATATGTGTTGTTTGAGCAATCAAAATTTCATATATTATTTTCAGTCTCAGTTTATATATTAAACATAAGTTTTCCTAATTTTAAGTAAATGTTGTTATCACTTCAAAATCTTTTGATGGATATATTCTTTATGGTAGTTGGAAAATACTGTAATTTTTATATTATTTGCAAAAATAACACTATGAAGCATCAATACATAGAAAATTAAAATTCCAACTAAAACATTATGAAAACTAAGAAATTCATATGTAACACAGTAAAATGCTATGAAGGTTGAATTTGGCATTGTATCATGAAATCATAATGTACTGTCCTTTGTAAGTTACATATGGTGCCATTTGGTCATTATTTATGAACTATGCATTTTGAGATTTTTTTTTTTGATAGTTGAGATTATTTTTTGGGGCCAGCGCTGTGGCATAGTAGGTAAAGCCTCTGCCTGAGGCACCAGCATTCCATATGGGAACTCATTTCAGCCCCAGATGCTCCACTTCCAATCCAACTCCTTGTTGATGGCCTGGGAAAGCAGTGGAAGACAGCCCAAGTGCTTGGGCCCCTGCACCCACATGGGAGACCCTGAAGAAGCTACTGGCTCTTGGCTTCAGATGGGCCCAGCTCTGGCCATTTGAGTCATTTGGGGAGTAACCCAGCAGATGGAAGACCTCTTTCTGTCTATCTCTCTCTCTGTCTGTAACTCTGCCTCTCAAATAAATAAATAGATCTTTATAAAAAATAGATTATTTTATGTTTGCTGAACTACACATGAAGTTTATTCAAGTTGTCAGCAAAACTTAGCTCTCATTTTAGTTTTAGGGTATTGTATAACCTAAGTACATGACTTAATCTGATATAGTATGGATGTATATGTATCTCCTGTACTTTTGTTTAAAGCTGTTCTCTGCATGATTCATATTGGTTTATGAAAACATGAGAAAGGGGCCAGTATTGTGGCTTAGTGGAGTATAGGCACTGCCTGCAATGCTGGAATCCTGTATGGGATTCAGTTCCTGTCCCAGCTGCTCCACTTCTGATCCAGCTCCCCGTGAATGGCTGGGAAAAGCAGCAAAGGATGGCCCAATTGTGTGAGCCTGAGTCAGCCATGGGAGTCCTGGGCAAAGTTTCTGGCTCCTGGCTTCAACCAGGTCTGGGCCTGGCCTTTATTGCCATCAGGCAAGTGGAACATTGGTTGAATGATCTCTCTCTATCTCTCCCTCTCTCTGTGTATCTTTGACTTTCAAATAAATAAATGCATATTTTTTAAAGAAAACTTTAGAGAATGTCATAATAAGAATGGAAGAATTTTTGAAAAATCAATGTTTAGTGGGCTAGTGCTACAGTGCAGCAGGTTAAGCTGCTCTGCTTCTAATCCAGCTCCATGCGGTGGCCTGGGAAAGCAGCGGAAGATGACTTAAGTCTTTAGGCCTCTGCATCCATGTGAGAGACCCAGAAGAAGCTCTTGGTTCCTAGCTTCAGATGTGTCTAGCTCCAGCCGTTGTGGTCATTTGGGGAGTGAACCAACAGATGGAAGATCACCCTGTCTCTTCTCTCTCTCTGTAACTCTGACTTGCAAATAAACATTTTTTTAAAAGAAAATCAATATTTTGGATGGCTTCAAATATTAATCAATGTAAAAGAAATAATTGAGTTAGATATTTGTTAAATATTTGGCATAACAGTTAAGACACCTGTATCCTCCAAAGTAATACCTGAATTTGATTCCTGGCTCTGCTCTCAATTCCAGATTCCTGCTGACTTTGACTCTGGGAGGTGGCAGGAGATGAATAAAGTGTTTGGGTTCTGGCCACCCAAAATAGAGATCTGGATTGAGTTTCTTGCTCCCAGATTCATCCTGACAATGTCACTGCCATTGCAGACATTTGAGTAATAAGCCAATGATGAGAACTAACTTTTTCTCTCTCTCTCACTCTCTCTCTTGAAAATGAAGGGAATAAAAACAGTAACAATGGAACAAAGAAACAGATCCCTAACTTACAAAGAAAAAGAATTAGAAATTTCTCACATATACAGTCACATATATATGAACAAACCCACAGATACATACACATGCACATATTCCACAAAAAAGAAATATACCTAGCAGAAGAAAAATTATGAAAATATCTTCAGAAGAAGACATGATTCTGGAAGAACTGAAAAGATTGGAGATTTATTCATTTTTCTGTCTGTTTGGAACTTGTGGATCTTGGAAACAGCTGGTCCAAATGAACAATACTAACATAATGTAGTAGGCTAGAGGAGGTGAGAATTGTTCTAATTCTCTAGAAATCTCAAATAAAACATAGGAGTGAGAAGGCTTGGTGTGATTTTGATTTATGTGTTATTTCCACTGAAACCGTAAACTTCTCTGCCTCCGGACAGACTTGCCAAATTTTTCAGAACAGCCTTATGTGGACTGTTATTCACACAGTATCCATTTGATATAATAGGTTTTCTCTCTTTTAAAATCAATTGCCTTGACTTTACAGAGGAAAAGGAACCTTGATAGAGTCTAATGGATGTGTCTATAAAAAAGCATTGCTTCCTAGTTCGTGATAGATTGTTACAAATTTTCTGATTCAGATGGAAATTTCATTAAATCAGAGGATGCTTCTTATGCCCACTCTGTGTGTTTCTTTTGTTCTCAGTCACAGACTGAAGCGAAAACAAAATGTTTAGCTACACAGGTGAAGTATTTCATGCTTTCAAAGATTGGTTGGGTCTTTCAAGTGTGCATATATTAACCTATGCAATGTCAGAACTTGTGCAGACATTTTGGTATCCTGAGGGATATTTCACCATAGCACAGCCCTTTCCATACTCTCACCTCATGCCAAACACTGGATTTCAGGAATATCATTAACGCTTATTAACACTATGGTGTAAACTTTTGCATGTGCTCCAAATTTGTGTATTATATCCTAACTTTCAATGTGTATGTGTTGTGAGGTAGGAATTGTGGGAGGTGAATACGCCATAAAGTGACAGCCCTGATAAATAAAATCAATGGCCCTATAAAATTGGCCCATAATGAACAAATTAATGGATTCAAAAGCAGTTTCACATGTTTTCAAATTATTTCATAATGTATATGAATAAAAGCAAAGATCTGCACAAGGGCATGGTGGAAGAAAGAATATTTAAGTCAATATAGAAGGAAAACCCTGTCTAGATAGTTTAGCTTAATATGATGATGGGATATGTAAATGTTTTATTGTTTGTTGTGTTTTTATGATCATTGAAACCATGAGCTTGTCAAATATATTGATTATTAAATGACCTTAAGAATAATACATTTGTTCAAATCTTAATGTGACATGAAGTTCTTAATCCAATGTTTTATCTTGTTCATAGAGAAGACAGCTTTGATTTTTATTCTTAGTTGTCATGTAAAAAAAAGTTGACAGCATTTTTCATTACTAGTAGTTTATGAAGTTAACAAATCCAATTTTTGGAATTCTACAGCATTTTGACTTTTATTTTATTTAGATATATTTTTATTTAGGATTTAAATCATCTCTGAACATAAATCCAACACACCACTGCACACAATTGAGGTTTTCGTATTGACACTTGATTAATGTATTTTGTTATAAATACATATAATTTTTTTCAAATTTATTTTCCTTAGTAAATGGTGAATAGCACAGTTTTTATTTTTATTTTTTTATTTTTTGACAGGCAGAGTGGAGTGTAAGAGAGAGAGACAGAGAGAAAGGTCTTCCTTTTGCCGTTGGTTCACCCTCTAATGGCTGCCGCGCTGGCGTGCTGTGGCCAGCACATTGCGCTGATCCGAAGCCAGGAGCCAGGTGCTTCTCCTGGTCTCCCATGTGGGTGCAGGGCCCAAGGACTTGGGCCATCCTCCGCTGCACTCCCGGGCCACAGCAGAGAGCTGGACTGGAAGAGGGGCAACTGGGACAGAATCCGGTGCCCCGACCGGGACTAGAACCCGGTGTGCTGGCGCCGCAAGGCAGAGGATTAGCCTAGTGAGCCGCGGCGCCAGCCAATAGCACAGTTTTTAGACTCTCTGATACAATTGATGAAATGAGAATTTATTCCAATAATATTGAAAGTTTCGAATTCATATACAGAAACTAGTTTTTGTATTTTCATTTTCATTTCATTTAACACAATAATGTATGAAGTTGTCTATTCCAATGAAGTATCCACTAAATAAGTTTAGAAAACTAAGAAATAATGAGATATTATTTAAATAAAATAATTCAGAGAAACTCAAGCCATGCAACATATTATGGTTCCTATTTTACCCAAATTAATAGAAATACTTTTATCATCAGAACAATTAAAAATAATGGATGATTTCTTTTAATATTCTGATATTCAATAAGACTTAATTTTAATGGCTATTAAAAACTAAAGATGTAGTCACTCAAAAATAAAAAAAATGATATAAAGTACTGCTAATTTTTATTCAATATTGTAACAGCTTAAAATTCAAATTATCAGATATAAGCATTCATATTTATGCAATGTAAGATAAGCTTTAAATAATTATTTCTAACAGTATCTCCTTATTATACATAGTAGTGAGTCATTTCAGTTTCTAATCATTCAAAAATATGCAAAAGTATCAATGTAATTCAACATAATAGATAGAAGAGGAAACTCATGTGATCTTGCTAAAACACAAATAGAACTTATGAGTCCAAAATAAAAATCTATACATGATTTAAAAATAAAAATGTCCTATAGAGGAGCTTCACTCCCACACATGCTCCCAAACTTCCTCTGCCATTTATCTCATTACCACTCTTAGTTTTTCAATGATCTGTTTTAAGTTCATTTTATACTCACTTATAAGAATAACCCTAAACTAAGTAAGAGTTCAACAAAGAGTAAGAAGAAAGAAATACTGTTTCTCAACTATAGACATAAGGGCTATAAACAATCAGTGAATCTCAAAATGTGATTTTCACTCCTATAAATTAATTTTTGATACTTTATTAGATACCACAGAACAGAGAAAACATATGGTATTTGTGTAATTGGGAATGGCTAATTGCACTAAGTGTAATGGTTTCCAGTTGAATACATTTTGCTATAAAAAAAACAAGATTTCATTCTTTCTTTCATAGCCAAGTAGTATTACATACTACACATATACCATAATTTCTTTTTTCAGTCTGTTGATGGACATCTGGGTTGATTTCAGTCTTGATTATTGTGAACTGAACTACAATAAACATGGGAGTACAGATAACTCTTTTCCTTTGGTAAATTCCTGAGAGTAGAATTTCTGGGTCATATTGGAAATCAATTTTCAGCTTTCAGATGTATCTCCATACTGTCTTCCACAATGGCTGTTCTAGTTTACATTCCCACTGAAAGTAGGTTAGGGTACATTTTCCTCACATCCTTGACAGTATTTATTGATTTCTGGAAGAGAACCATTCTAACTGGGGTGAAGTGAAACATTGTGGTTTTGATTTGCATATCCCTGATGGCTAGTGATCCAGAGCATTTGTTCTATCTGTGGCCATTTGAATTTCCTTTCTTGAAAAGTGTCTGTTCACACCCTTTGCCCATTTCTTAACTGGATTGTTTGTTTTGTTGTTGTTGAGTTTTTTTGAACTATTTATATATTCTGAATATTAATCCTTTATCAAGTTGCATAGTTTACAAATATTTTCTCCCATTCTATCAGTTGCCTCTTCATTTTGCTGAGTGTTTCCTTTGCAGTGCTGAAGCTTCTTAGCTTGATGTAATATCATCTGTCAATTTTGATTTTCATTGCCTGTGCTTCTGAGGTCTTTTCTAAGAAATCTTCACCTTTGCCCATGTCTTGAGAGATTCTCCAATGTTCTCCTCTGGTAATTTGGTGGTATTGGATTGTAGATTAAGGTCTGTGATAAGTTTTGAGTTAACTTTTTTATAAGTTTTAAGGTAGGTGTCTTGTTTCATACATCTGAACACAGCAAAACAATTTTCTAAGCACTGTTTGTTAAAGAGTCTGTCCTTTCTCCAGCGATTGATTTTACCTCCTTTGTAAAAGATAAATTGGTTTTAGTTGCATGGATTAATTTCTGGATTTTCTACTCTGTTCCATTTCTCTGCATGTCTATGTTTGCACCAGTACTGTGCTGTTTGATTATAATTGGCCTATAATATGATTTGAAAATCTGGTATTGTGGGGCCTCCAGCTTTGTTTTTTTTTTGTTTTTTTTTTGTTTGTTTGTTTGTTTTGTTGTTGTTGTGTAATATTTCTTTAACTCTCCAGGGTCTCTTGTGATACCATATGGATTTTAACATCATTTTACTAGTGCTGAGAAGAATGTCCTTGGTATTTTGATTGGGATCATATTCAATCAGTCAATTGATTTTGATAGTATTGCCATCTTGATGATATTGGAGATTTCAGGCTCATGAATTAAAATTGGCATCTATTATCCATTGTTTGTTTGGTTGATCTGAACTGTGTTGTCTAAAATCCATACTTTGTGAATATTCAGTATATAACTGGTTTCTGGTTTCATTTCTTCATATTTAGATAAAATTCTTGCACCCTAACTTCTCACACGAAGCTTCTGGCTCAAGCCTGGCTGTTGCAGCCATCTGGTTAGTGATCCAGCAGAGGGAAGATTTCTCTCTCTCTCTCTCTCTCTCTCTCTTTCTCTCTCTCTCTAATTCCCTTTCTATAGCTCTGAATTTCACATAAAAATAAATATTTAAACAATTCTTGATATTATTTTAAACTTCTTGAATTTTCTTGAGGTTTTATTCTTGGTTCAATATATTATCTATTGTGGAGCATGTTCCTTTTTTTTTTTATTTGTAAAGAATATGTATTCTGCTATTTTTGGATGAAATGCTCTGAATAAGTTTTCTAGGTCTATTTGTTCTATAGTGATGTTTTAAGTCCACTACTTTGTTAGTGGCTTTCTGTCTGGAATATCCATCCATTGGCCAAAGTTGGACATTGAAGCCCCCATTAATATTTTATTGTTTTCTGATTCTTCCTTCAGTTATGTTAACATTCATCTTTTATTTTAGGTGATCTGATATTAGGTGCAGATACATGTGCAATTTATATATCCTCTTGATGAAGTGACTGCTTATCATCATATAGTAATTGTCTTTTTATACTTTGTGACTTAATGTTTATTGTGTGTACAATCATTACAGCCAATTACTGCTAGTAAATGTAAATATAGATATTTTCAGAATATTAGCTTTTTCATTATTTTTAAAAAGCATCATTAGAAAATCTTGTGGGGTTTCTTGCAGTCTAGAAAAATAACTGGAGCTTGACCATGTAGAATTTTTAAGATTCAAGCTGTGCATTGCTATTCTAATTTTTTTATTGACTTCATAGATAATCTGTTTTCCAATTGTTCTTATTTCAGTAGTCACTGAATAATATGAAAAAATACAAGGTTTTAAGCAAATCCTAACATTTGAAATCCTGGCAATGAATTTAAATGATAAAGTCATAAAGGTATGATCCTTTGATTCAGGTACATAGGTAGGAAAATTAAAAGAACTCATAAGACTCTGCCAGTTTTAACCCTGGAAGATTTTATAAAGATAAAATACAGGAAGCTAAACAAAATATGAACAACTTTCTCTGCCTGAGACTTGTACCAGTCCCCAGGATTCTTCAACAGTTGTATATGATGTTTCTTTTTTGTATTAACAATCACCAAGGTCTATTTGTTTGAAAAGAACACTGGCAAACATTTAATGCCAATCCTTTGTACACTATTGTTCACATACCTATGCTAGACTGTGCAAACCAGGTGTTAAACCTTCTATCTATGTATCATAGGCAAGCTAATGCTGAACATCATCAGGGGTGTTTTAAAATTGAAGCTGCTTATCACAAGTTAGACATTAAGTTGTCCTTATTGTGTCTAAATACAAATATTTTCTCCCATTCTATCAGTTGCCTCTTCATTTTGCTGAGTGTTTCCTTTGAAGTGCTGAAGCTTCTTAGCTTGATGTAATATCATCTGTCAATTTTGATTTTCATTGCCTGTGCTTCTGAGGTCTTTTCTAAGAAATCTTCGCCTTTGCCCATGTCTTGCAGAGATTCTCCAATGTTCTCCTCTAGTAATTTGGTGGACATATGTAGATTTAAAGGGGACTTCAGAGACAAATACAAACATGTTCCAGTCCAGTTTTAGATAACCCTCTACAATGCAATCTTTAATTGTTTTTATCTAAAGGACCTATGCTTTATTGATGAAAAAAACGAAGCCTAGAGGGCTGGGGTGAATTGCCAAAAGAACTCCACTATTCAGTAACCAACAAAATATCTAGACTCTGTCAATGTTCCTGTCATGCCATGATCTTCAGTATGTCAATTTAGATAATGGTTAGCTAGCGTAAGTGAAGCAAGTTTCCTTTATTCCCTGAACAGAAAACAGTATGCCATTTCATGACATTTGCTTCCCTTTCCTTCTCAAACAGTTTCAAGATAGCTTTATAAAACAAAAATCTAAGGAATCTCCAAAGAATAGAATTTATTTGTCCTTTTCTTATTGTATCAAGCTGATAATGATAAAATGTCTTCACAATTACCTGTTATAGTAAAATAATATGGTTCTACACTTATCTGTATTTTAACAAATATACCATGTCATAAATCTGCCATTATAATATTTCACAATATAGTTTTACATATATTTTTCCCTATCTGTTTTCTGCTTCCTTGGGAAAGCTGGCAACCAGTGATCTTTTAAATATTACTACAGTTTTGCTTTTTAAAAAAAGAAAGAAGAATCATACACTGCATGGCCTTTTTATATGACAATACTTCAAAAAGTGCATAGAAAGTGAAATTAAATGATAAATTTATTTTGGAAAAATTTTTAAACCTTGCATAATTTTTATCATATTCATTTTCTATGAATGTTTTCTATGAGACACCCTCATGTTTGCTTTTGTTATTTATAGTTCCTCTATGTTTATTTATGCCTTAATATTTCCTTCCTTTCCTCTTTCAACTTTCTGAATATTAACTTATGATCTGGACATATCAATAGGTTTATCCATATACCTCTTAAAAATCATAGTTACATCCAATTTCCAGTAAGTCTGAATAATACTGCTACAAACATGCACAAATTTTGTGTACACACATATATATATTTAATTCTTTTGAGTAAATATCTAAGGGTGTGATGGCTGGATCATTTGATAGCTTGTATGCAGCCTAATTAGAAACATCCAAGGTGGTTGCAGAATTTTTTATTCCTGCCAGTAATGAATGAATATTCTTGCTCCATATCCTCAGTACCTCTTTCTTAGTATTAGCAATTTTGACTATTTTAATACGAGTATTGTGGTATCACATTTTTGTTTTAATTTAAATTTCCTAACAATGTATGATATTTAATGTATTTTCTTATATAATTGTCATGACTATATATTCTGTAGTATCTTTTTAAATCCTGTTTAAATCAGGATAGTTGTTTACTTACATTTGGTTTGTAAGACTTCTTTGAATATTTGGTAAGACAATCTTGCAATTTCTTTTGCAAATATTTTCTCCCAATCTGAAAACTATCTTTTAATTGTCTTAACAGGATCTTTTGAAACACAAAAGTTGTTAATTTCAGTTATGTTCAGTTAAACTGTATTTCTCCGCATGGATAGTGCGGGGAAATCTAAAATGGCATTGCCTCTTCCAAGTGTACTTAATTTGCTTTATGTCATCTTTTGTAAGCTTTGATCCCTTTCAAGCAAATTTTTGAAAACCTTCAAATTCTGAGTCCACATTTTTTAATGTACAGATACCCAGGTGGTCTAGTACTATTTGTTGTAATGTTGTCCCTTCTCCACTGAATAGCCTTCATTCTTCATCCATGATCAGTGGACTGTACCTATATGAATCTGTTTTCTGGGCTCTCTATTTTGTTCCAGGGACTTGATCCACTAGCACTTGCTCCACTAGCACTACGCTGTGCTGACCACTGTATCTCTATAAAAAGTTATGAAATTAGGCAATGTGAATACTCCAGCTTTGTTCTTCTTAGTGTCATTAGCTTCTACTCTAAATATTTTATCTTTTCATAAAAAAGTTTTTAAATTTTTAAACATCTACAAAATTCAGCTGAGAGTTTGCTTTAACTTGCTTTGGGTCTATAGAGCACATTGAGAAGAGTTGATACCTTAATAATACTGAACATCTTTATCCAAGAACATGAAATACATTTCCATTGATTTAGATTTTTTAAAAAATGTTATATCAGATCATATAAATCTCATATAGATTCTCATTTATTGCATTAGAATTATGCATTGGTGGTGTAGGTACTTGGCACAATGGTGAAGATGCCACTTTTTATTCCCCTGTCTCATATTGGAGTGCCTAGGCTTGAGTTCTTGCTCTGCTCCAGATTCTATCTTCTAGCTAAGGCCAAGGCTGGGAGGCAGAAAATAATATCTTGGTATTTTTATAATTAGTGCTATTATAATTGGTGTTATACTCAGTTATAAATGTGAATTGTTTGCAGTCAATATGTTGAAAAGTAAATGCTTTTGCATTTTCTTTTTTATAATCACTTATTAGTTCTATGCATTATTTTGTCTAGAATTTTAGGATTTTCCTCATAAATAAACATATTGTCAGCAAAGACAGTTTTATTTGCTCTGTTCCAACTCATATGCTTTTTATTTACTTTTCTGTGATTAATATATTAGCAATGACTTCCAGTTAAATCTTAATTAAGAATAGTGAGAAAGGAAATAGAATTCTTATTCTCATCTTAAAAGGAAAGAAAATTGTGTCTCATATTAAGTAAGTCTTTTTTAAGTCTTCTTTATCAAGTTAAAGAAATATATTTCTAATGATAGTTAACAGAGAACTAATAAAATTAATAAGTATTGATTTTGTCAAATGCTGTTTCTTCACCTATTAATACAGCCTTATGTTTACTTTCTCTTAGCCTATTGACATAATGGACTACATTAATTGATTTTTTTTTTCAAATTTTAACCAGCATCGCAAACCTGAATTAATAAGGGGGCTCTTTTGTTGCTTTTGTTGCTTACACATCTCTTTCTATATATACCATAAATTTTGATGCTTTGCTTTTTTTTTCATTTCATTACTTGCAAGAATTATTTTATTTTCCTTTTCTTCTATGAACAACTGCTAGCTAAGGATCATTTTGTTCAGTTTCCATGTGCTTGTATAATTTCATGAGTTTCTTTTCCATTATTAATATCAATCTTCATTCCATTATGGTCAGAAAAGACATAAGATGTATTTCAAAGTTTTGAATTTCTTTTTTTTAACTTTTATTTAATGAATATAAATTTCCAAAGTACAGAATATGGATTAAAATGGTTTTCCCCCCATAACGTCCCTCCCACCCGCAACCCTCCCCTTATCCACTCCCTCTCCCCTTCCATTCACATCAAGATTCATTTTCTATTCTCTTTATATACAGAAGATCAGTTTAGCATACATTAAGTAAAGATTTCAACAGTTTGCTCCCACACAGAAACATAAAGTGAAAAATACTGTTGGAGTACTAGTTATAGCATTAAATCTCAATGTACAGCACACTAAGGACAGAGATCCTACATGAGGAGTAAGTGCACAGTGACTCCTGTTGTTGACTTAACAAATTGACACTCTTGTTTATGGCATCAGTAATCTCCCTATGCACCAGTCATGAGCTGCCAAGGCTATGGAAGCCCCCTGAGTTCACTGACTCTGATCATATTTAGACAAGGCCATGGTCAAAGTGGAAGTTCTCTCCTCCCTTCAGAGAAAGGTACCTCCTTCTTTGATGACCCGTTCTTTCCACTGGGATCTCACTCGCGGACATCTTTCATTTAGATTTTTTTTTTTTTTCCCAGAGTGTCTTGGCTTTCCATGCATGAAATACTCTCATGGGCTTCTCAGCCAGATCTGCATGCCTTAAGGGCTGATTATGAGGCCAGAGTGCTGTTAGGACATTTGCCATTCTATGGGTCTGCTGTGTATCTCGCTTCCCATGTTGGATCATTCTCTCCCTTTTTTATTCTATCAGCTAGTATTTGCAGACACTATTCTTGTTTATGTGCTCCCTTTGGTTCTTAGTCCTATCATTACGATCAATTGTGAACAGAAATTGATCACTGGGACTAGTGAGATGGCATTGGTACATGCCACCTCAATGGGATTGAATTCGAATTCCCTGGTATGTTTCTAACTCCATTGTTTGAGGCAAGTCAGCTTGAGCATGTCCCGAATTGCACATCTCTTCCCTCTCTTATTCCCACTCTTATATTTAACAGTGATCACTTTTCAGTTAAGTTTCAGCACTTAAGAAGAATTGTGTATTGATTACAGTATTCAACCAAAAGTATTAAGTAGAACAAACAAAAAAAATACTAAGAGGGATAACATATTAAGCTGCTCATCAACAGTCAGGGTGAGGGCTAATCAAGTCACCGTTTCTCCTAGTGTTCATTTCACTTTAACAGGTTTCCTTTTTGGTGCTCAGTTAGTTGTCACCTATCAGGGAGAACAAGTGGTATTTGACCCTTTGGGATTGGCTTATTTCACTCAGCATGTTTTCCAAATTCCTAACAGGGATCACTTTTCAGTTAAAATTTAAACACCTAAGAACAATTGTGTGTTAATTACAGAGTTCAACCAACGGTACTAGAACAAAAACAAAATACTAAAATGGATAAAGTATTACATTGTACATCAACCGTCAGGACAAGAGCTGATCAAGTCACTGTTTCTCACAGTGTTGAAATGTTTTGAATTTCTTGAGGATTGTTTTATGTCCATGTGTATGGTCTATCCTAAAAAGCATTCCATATACTTGTGAACAGAATTTGTATTCTTAATCTGTAGAATGGATTAGTCAGTAGGTGTCTATTAGGTCCCTTTGTTCAATAGTCTAGATTATCTGCATTGTATCTTTTTTGAGATTTTGTCTGATTTGTCTGCCTATTGTTGAAAATGAAGTGTTTAATTGTCATGATATTATTCTATTAGAGCTTATGCTTCACTTTAGACCCATCATCATTTAACATTTCTTTTTTTAAGAATTATTTATTTATTTGAAAAACAGAGTTAGAGCAAAGGAGAGGCAGAGTGAAAGAGAGGACTGCCATCTGCTGATTTGCTCCAGAGATGAAGGCCCAGTCAGGGTTGGGTTAGGCCAAAGCCAGGAGGCAAAAACTTTATCTGCATCTCCCAAATGGGTTACAGTGGCCCAGACACTTGAGTTTTCTTTGTTTTCTTTTCTAGGACAATAGCAAGGTGCTGGGTCAGAAATGGAGTAGCAAGGGCATGAAATGGTGCCCATAAGGAACTTTAGTGTTGCAGGAGGCTGCTTTACCCACTATACCACAATGCCTGCCTCAAACATTTATTTTATATACCTTGGTGTCCTAGCATATATATTTATAATTATCATCCACTTGTCGATCCCTTAATCATTCCATAGTGACCTTCTTTATCTCTTTTATCAATTTTTTTCTTAAAGTCTATTTCATCTGATATGAGTGTACCTACTATTCTTTATTTTGATTTCCATTTGCATGTGCATGAAATATCTTTTTCTATCTTTAACTTTTAGTCTCTGTTTATCGTCATTTTTGAAGTGTATATCTTGTAAGAAGCATATAATTAGGTCTCGTTTACTTTATCTGTTTAGCCAATCTGTATCTTTTAATTGGGGAGTTTAGACCATTTACATTCTTTTTTTTTTTTTTTAAGATTTATTTAATCGATATTGTTACACAGAGAGAAGAGAGGCAGAGAGAAAAAGAAAGAGAGGTCTTCCATCAGATGGTTTATTCCCCAATTGGCCACAATGGCTGGAGCTGTGCTGATCCGAAGCCAGGAGCTAGGAGTTTCTTCCAGGTCTCCCATGCAGGTGCAAGGGCCCAAGCACTTGGGCCATCTTCTACTGCTTTTCCAGGCCACAGCAGAGAGCAGGATCAGAAGATGAGCAGCCGGGACTAGAACCGGCACCCATATGGGATGCCGGCTCTTCAGGTTTGGGCATTAACCCGCTGCACCACAGCGCCTGCCCCAATCCATTAATATTCAGTGTTATTTTTGGTAAATAATAATTTTGTCCTATCATTTTCCATACGTATTCCTATTGTTTGTTTGTAAAATCCTTGGTTTTAACTAAGACGTTTTCTTCCTTATTCTTCTGTGACGCACATTGCCCTCAGTGTTTCTATCTGTAGTACAAGCTTACATCTCGCTTTTCAGCCTGCCCAGGCAGTGATGAACACTTTCAATTTTTGCAAGAGCTTCATTTCTCAACAAGAGCTTCACTGGGAAAAGTAGTCTGGGTTGGCAAGTTTTTTTTTTTTTCTTTTAAAACTTGGATAATATCTTTGTATTCTCTCTTGATCTGTAGTGTTTCTTTTGGTAAATTTTCTGTCAGCATGGGCTCTCTGGGCTTCTGTTTCTGTTTTCAAGCTGTGAGTGCCAGGCCTAGGGAATATCAGAACTGAAGAATGTTCTGCCCCTGTTGTGAGACACCACCTAAGGGAGTAGGTGGCTGTTGTGAGACCAACCTTTTGCCAGGGTCTATAAGATCCCAGCGTAGGCAGGCTTTCACTTCTGGTGCTCAGTTTTATCAAGTTAGAACCTGTGTTAAACTGATAGGTGCATGAATTCTACAAGTAAAAGACATATTGAATGGGGAAAAGTTGGAAGCATTTCCACTGAGATCTGGCACCAGACAGGGATGCCCACTCTCACCACTGCTATTTAACATAGTTCTGGAAGTTTTAGCCAGAGCCATCAGACAAGAAAGAAATTAAAGGAATACAAATCAAGAAGGAAGAAGTCAAAATATCCCTCATTGCAGACGATATGATTATTTAGTGGATCCAAAGAACTCTACTAAGAGACTATTGGAACTCATAGAGGAGTTTGGCAAAGTAGCAGGGTATAAAATCAATGCACAAAAATCAACAGCCTTTGTATACACAAGCAATGCCACGGCTGAGAAAGAAATGCTAAGATCAATCCCATTCACAATAGCTACAAAAACAATCAAATACCTTGGAATAAACTTAACCAAGGACGTTAAAGACTACTATGAAAATTACAAAATCTTAAAGAAAGAAATAGAAGAGGATACCAAAAAATGGAAAAATCTTCCATGCTCATGGATTGGAATAATCAACATAATCAAAATGTCCATTCTCCCAAAAGCAATTTATAGATTCAATGCAATTCCAATCAGGATACCAAAAACATTCTTCTTAGATCTAGAAAAAAATGATGCTGAAATTCATATGGAGACAAAAGAGACCTCGAATAGCTAAAGCAATCTTGTACAACAAAAACAAAGCTGGAGGCATCACAATACCAGATTTCAGGACATACTACAGGGCAGTTGTAATCAAAACAGCATGGTACTGGTACAGAAACAGATGCATAGACCAATGGAACAGAATTGAAATACCAGAAATCAACCCAAACATCTACAGCCAACTTATATTTGATCAAGGATCTCAAACCAATTCCTGGAGCAAGGACAGTCTATTCAATAAATGGTGCTGGGAAAACTGGATTTCCACGTGCAGAAGCATGAAGCAAGACCCCTACCTTACACCTTACACAAAAATCCACTCAACATGGATTAAAGACCTAAATCTATGTCCTGACACCATCAAGTTACTAGAGAACACTGGAGAAGCCCTTCAAGATATTGGCACAGGCAAAGAGTTTCTGGAAAAGACCCTGGAGGCACAGGCAGTCAAAGCCAAAATCAACTATTGGGATTGCATCAAATTAAGAAGTTTCTGTAATGCAAAAGAAATAGTCAGGAGAGTGAAGAGACAACCGACAGAATGGGAAAAAATATTTGCAAACTATGCAACAGATAAAGGATTAATAACCAGAATCTACAAAGAGATCAAGAAACTCCACAAAAACAAAACCAACAACCCACTTAAGAGATGGGCCAAGGACCTCAATAGACATTTTTCAAAAGAGGAAATCCAAATGGCCAACAGGCACATGAAAAAATGTTCAAGGTCACTAGCAATCAGGGAAATGCAAATCAAAACCACAATGAGGTTTCACCTCACCCCGGTTAGAATGGTTCACATACAGAAATCGACCAACAACAGATGCTGGCGAGGATGTGGTGAAAAAGGGACACTAACCCACTGTTGGTGGGAATGCAAACTGGTCAAGCCACTATGGAAATCAGTCTGGAGATTCCTCAGAAACCTGAAGATAACCCTACCATTCAACCATCCCATCCATCTCCTTGGAATTTACTCAAAGGAAATGAAATTGGCAAACAAAAAAGCGGTCTGCACCCTAATGTTTATTGCAGCACAATTCACAATAGCCAAGACCTGGAACCAACCTAAATGCCCATCAGCGGTAGACTGGATAAAGAAATTATGGGACATGTACTCTATAGAATACTATACCGCAGTAAGAAACAATGAAATCCAGTCATTTGCAACAAAATGGAGGAATCTGGAACACACCATGCTGAGTGAAATAAGCCAGTCCCAAAGGGACAAATATCATATGTTCTCCCTGATCGGTGACAACTGACTGAACACCAAAAAGGAAACCTATTGAAGTGGAATGGACACTATGAGAAACGGTGACTTGATTAGCCCTCACCCTGACTGTTGATGAGCAGCTTAATACATTATCCCTCTTAGTATTTTTTTTTGTCTGTTCTACTTAATATGACTGGTTTAATTCTCTAATTAATACACAGTTATTCTTAAGTGTTGAAATTTAACTGAAAGGTGATCGCTGTTAAACATAAGAGTGGGAATAAGAGAGGGAAGAGATGTACAATTTGGGACCTGCTCAAGCTGACTTGCCCCAAATGGTAGAGTTAGAAACATACCAGGGGACTCCAATTCAATCCCATCAAGGTGGCATGTACCAATGCCATCTCACTAGTCCAAGTGATCATTTTCAGTTCACAATTGATCATAATGAAAGGACTAAGAGTCAAAGGGATCACATAAACAAGTCTACTACCTGCTAATACTAACCAATAGAATAAATAAAGGGGAGAGTGATGCAACATGGGAAGCGAGATACACAGCAGACTCATAGAATGGCAGATGTCCTAAATAGCACTCTGGCCTCAGAATCAGCCCTAAGGGCATTCGGATCTGGCTGAAAAGCCCATGAGAGTATTTCAGGCATGGAAAGTCAAGACACTCTGGAAAAAAAAAAAAAAAAAAAAAAAAAAATCTCTGTGAGTGAGATCCCAGTGGAAAGAACAGGTCTTCAAAGAAGGAGGTACCTTTCTCTGAAGGGAGGAGAGAACCTCCACTTTGATTATGACCTTGTCTAAACAAGATAAGAGTCGGCGAACTCAAAAGGCTTCCATAGCCTTGGAAACTCATGACTGGAGCATAGGGAGATTACTGATGCCATAAACAGGAGTGTCAATTTGTAAAGTCAACAACAGGAGTCACTGTGCACTTACTCCTCATGTAGGATCTCTGTCCTTAATGTGCTGTACATTGAGACTTAATGCTATAATGAGTACTCAAACAGTATATTTCACTTTGTGTTTCTATGGGGGTGCAAACTGTTGAAATCTTTTCTTAATGTATACTAAACTGATCTTCTGTAAAAAAAAAAAAAAAATCATCAATTCCCAACTTGACTTTCACTGGGGATTAAACATGACAATAGGTCTGATCTGATTTCATCATCATTTAAAAATTATCTATTATTTTTCACTTTATGTTTCTGTGTGGGAGCAAACTGTTGAAATCTTTACTTAATGCATGCTAAACTGATCTTCTGTATATAAAGAGAATCGAAAATGAAAAAAAAAAATTAAAAGACATGGGTAATAAGGCGGAGAGTGTTTTTGCTGTGGCTGACTTAGAAGGACCCTCAGAGTAGATGACAGAGAAGCCAAGATTCCAGATTTGTGCAGAGGCTTATCAGAGTTTATCAGATGCTGTGAGAGAACATTCTATATGAGAAAGAACAGTGCCATGTAATCTGAGGGGCAAGGTGATAGTGGAGTGGTATTGCAAGGTGATAGTGGAGTAGCTTTATGGGATACGAAGGCCAGTTGGGGTGACATTAAAGGGTTTGGGAGGAAAGCATCATGGGTGATGTCTTTTGGAAATAATGCTGTCTGGTTGCAGAGATTTGGGAAAAATTGGAGCCCTACACCCTTGGCTGGCTGTACCTTCAGTCATGGAGCAAGGTCTCTCAGGCTGCCAGAGTGTGAATGCATGTGTAAGGTACTATTATTTTCCTATCTAGGCACATAATGCAAATTGCCAGGAGTCTTGATAAATGTTGATAAGAGGGGACACATCCATGGTCTATGGTTGCCTGGGTGAGGGGAATGAGGAGAACACAGAGGCTCTGGTGGACCTAGAGCACCAGGCTTGTGAACAGGCATAATACAGAACCAAGTGTGCCTGGGAGGACCTAAGTGCTTTGCTGCAGAATCAGCCAGGTGTACAAGAAAACAGCTCTAAACCATCTGTCTGCTAAAGGACCTGTGTCAGACACGTGCAGCATTCTTACAACTCACTAGTACTCCTACTCCTACTCCTGCTCCTACTCCTACTCCTGCTCCTACTCCTACTCCTACTCAAGACCCAATTACAAATGTATAAAGGGTCCAGGCAGCCTTTTCTGCAGAGAAGACACAGATGACCAATACCACAGGAGAAGACGGTCAAGGTCATTAGCTTTTGGGGAAACACAAATGAAAACTACAGGGAGATACCAATACCATGTCCCACCCATGAGGATAGCTGTAGTAAAAAGGACTGGGTGAAGAGCCGGCGCCGTGGCTCAATAGGCTAATCCTCCACCTTGCGGCGCCGGCACACCGGGTTCTAGTCCCGGTTGGGGCGCCGGATTCTGTCCCGGTTGCCCCTCTTCCAGGCCAGCTCTCTGCTATGGCCAGGGAGTGCAGTGGAGGATGGCCCAGGTGCTTGGGCCCTGCACCCCATGGGAAACCAGGAAAAGCACCTGGCTCCTGGCTCCTGCCAGGATCAGCGCGGTGCGCCGGCTGCAGCGGCGGCCATTGGAGGGTGAACCAGCGGCAAAAAGGAAGACCTTTCTCTCTGTCTCTCTCTCACTGTCCACTCTGCCTGTCAAAAAAAAAAAAAAAAAAAAAAAGGACTGGGTGAAATTCTAACGGGGAGATTCCAAGATGGCGAATATGGAATAACCTACTGCTGTAGGCTAGGGATAACTAGAAAAAAGAAAATGATAGGAAGTGTAGGAATTAACCCTCACTCTCATGAGAGAATTAGAAAAACACATTGGAAATTCTATGGAAGGAAGAGGAACACTGTGGAATGTGGAAGGTATGGACACGCAACATAAACATGGACACATCACACGACCATAGCAGCTGAGATCTGGAGCAGGCAGCAGCTTGCAGATGGAGGTAAGATCCGACTGCAGCAACCATGGTGATATAGCTGAAGGGAAAGTGTGGCATGAGTCCAGCTTGGAGCCCTAGGGGCTAGCAGTAACCCATGGACCCAATAGAAGTAAAAGAGGTGTTTCTCTCAACCCTTATTCCCCAATATGGTGCCCATTGCCCAGTTGAGAGAGGGTTGCTGCCATTTTGGGTTTGGGGAGAAGTTTCAGAAGCTTTTGTGTGCACACACAGAAACTGGCTGAGATAGGGCACCATCTTCTTGGCAGTACTGGCAGCAGTGAGTGGAGTGAACAACATTTGGCCAGTGATTCTTGTCACTGAGAGACTATTACAACTCATACAAGAGATTGGTAAAGAGCAGGATATAAAATCAACAAATAAAAATCAATATCTTTTGTATACAAAGACAAAACTGCCATGGCTGAGAAAAAACTTTTAATACCAATCCCATTCACAATAGCTACAAACAATTAAATAGCTTGGATTAAATTTAACCACGGGTTTCAAAGACCTCTATGATGAAAATTATGACATTAAAAACAGAAGTAGAAAAAATAAAAAATGGAAAAATCTTCCATGTTAATGGACTAGAAGAATCAATATCTTCAAAATGTCCAAACTACTGAAAGCAATTTACAGATTTAATGTGATCCCAATCAAAATACCAATACCATTCTTCTCAGATGAAAAAATTATGCTGAAATTCAAAAAGCAACACAAGACACCCTGAAGAACTTCAGCTATTTTACAGAACAAAAACAAAGCCAGAAGCATTACAATATCAGATTTCAAGACATATTAAAAGGCATGTATAATAATAACAGCCTGTTACTGGCACAAAACCAGACATGTAGCCCAATGGAACAGAATAGAAACTGCAGAAATCAATCCACACATTTATAACCAATTTATCTTTGACAAAGGAGGTAAAATCAATCCTGGGAGCAATGACCATCTTTTCACCAAATGGTGCTGGGAAAACTGGATCTTTACATGCATAAGTATGAAACTAGACCCCTACCTTACACTTTACACAAAAATCCACTAAAAGTGTACCCAAGACATCATTCTATGATGTGATACCATAAAATTAGTGGAAAATATTAGAAAAACTCTGCCAGACATTGGCATAGGTAAAGACTTCTTGGAAAAGCTCAGAAGCACAGGTAATCAAACCAAAATTGACAAATGGGATTACTTCAAGCTGAGAATCTTCTGAACTGCAAAACAAACACTCAGCAAAGTGAATAAGCAATGGACAGAATGGAGGAAAATATTTGCAAATTATACAACTGATAAAGTGTTAATATACAGAATCTATAAAAAGCTTAAGAAATTCAACAACAAAACAAACAATCCAAAGAATGGGCAATAGATTTGAACAGACATTTTTCAAGAGAGAAAAATCAAATGGCCAACAGTGCCAAGTGCACTGGAAACACCAAATTTTATACATTGAAAGGGTGAATTTTTTTAAAAGTTTATTTTATTTATTTGAAAGGCAGAGTTACAGAGAGAGGTCAAGACAGAGAGAGAGGTCTTACATCCAATGGTTCACTCCTCAATTCGCCACAACAGCCAGAGCTGTGCAGATCCAAAGCCAGGAGCCAGGAGCTTCTTTGGGGTCTCTGATGTGGGTGTAGGGGCCCAAGCACTTGGGCCATCTTCTACTGCTATCCCAGGCCATAGCAGAGAGCTGGATCAGAAGAGGAGCAGCTGGGACTAGAACCCACATCCGTATGGGATGCTGGCACTTCAGATAAGGGCTTTAACCCATTGTGTCACTGCACTGGCCCCAGAAAGGGTGAATTTTATATTATATAAATTAAATATGTTTTTAATAAGAAAAAATTGATTTCTGTCCATCTGAAGGGATCTTTAAAAGTGACATAGTACTTTTCTTGCAAAATTTAGGATATTGACTGTATGTGTCACAGTGTGAATCTTTTTCTGATCACACCTGCTTTCATCTCTACATGCTTCATGTATTTGTATGTTCATATTTTTCTCAAATTTGGGAAACTTTAATGTTATTATTTTATGTTATTATTATAATTGAATAGACTTTTCAGACCATTCTTTACATTCATAAATTCTCAAGATCATATAGTTGTTCATTTGATTGTATCAAGGAGATCTTGAACACCATTTTCATTCTTTTTTTTTTTTTTTTTTTTTTGACAGGCAGAGTGGATAGTGAGAGAGAGAGACAGAGAGAAAGGTCTTCCTTTTGCCGTTGGTTCACCCTCCAATGGCCGCCACAGCTGGCACGCTGCGGCCGGCGCACTGCGCTGATCCAAAGGCAGGAGCCAGGTGCTTCTCCTGGTCTCCCATGGGGTGCAGGGCCCTAGCACTTGGGCCATTCTCCACTGCCTTCCCAGGCCACAGCAGAGAGCTGGCCTGGAAGAGGGGCAACCGGGACAGAATCCGGCGCCCCGACCGGAACTAGAAACCGGTGTGCCGGCGCTGCTAGGTGGAGGATTCATTCTTTCTAATATCTACTTCAGATTTCTTCAGATTTCAAAAGACTACCTACTGGATCAGATTTTCTTTATTCTGCCTCATCTAATCTGTTGTTAAGGATTTCCACTGTATTTTTTTATCTAATTTATTGACTACTTCATTTATAATATTTCTGTTTGTTTCAATTTCTCTCTCTTTTCTGACTTTCTCATCCATGCCATGCACTGATTTTCTAATTTCATTTAACTGTTTCTCTGTATTTTAGAATAACCTTACAATCATGCATTTAATTTCTTTTTCAGAGATTTCGTCAACTTCTCTTTCTTCACAATCCAATGTCAGTTCATCATCCTGTTCCTTTTTTGGATCCATATTACTTACTTTGATCATATTTTCTGTATTTCCCCATTTATTTTTGTGCTTCTTGAAGGTCTCTTGTTTCTGTCACTATTATAAGATTTTTATTTTAATTGAATACTTTATTCCTGGAGATATGCCTCTCAGTATTGTTTTAGTAGAGTGCTTTATCTTTAATTCTGGTTATACTTTGTAATTAAAGTCTCCCTATACTTTTATTTACTATAGTTGATGGCAGCTGTAGTAGGTATCTGAGCTGTTCCTGTGATTCATTGCAGTCAATGGGATTCCTGTTGCAAATCTTCTGGCATCTCTGGAGGGAGGAATTGGTGTGATGAGTTTCTTGGGTACCGGGATCAAGTCTTGCTGGTGTATCAGTGTTCCTGGATCATAGAATTCCAGCCAGTATAATAGTTGAGCACTGGGGTTGTGGGATCAGTATAGACTCCAAAAAAATGTGAATTTAGAGACTCTTAGCCACTGCCCAGATCCAGAGCTCCAAGAGCAGGTAGGACAGACGGATGCTTTCTGAGAGATTGGATGGGTCTGTGACTATGACTCTGGCTCTGTGAGAGCAGGACAAACTGTCTTGTTCGGCTCTCTTTTTGCTGCTTAGTGAATTATATTGAGTGTAGCTATTCAGGCCTGAGCATTAAGTCAGCAATAATACCCAAATCTGACAGTTTCTGTGAGAGGAATTGGAGCCTGGAACCCTGAGCTCTATGCTTTGCATAAGTTGAATGTACATGCTCTAGGACTGCAATCCCAGCAAGCCATAATGATTGTAATCTTTGAGCTATAGAAAATACTAAAAGATGATGACCACAATGTACTCTAAATACATAGCCAAATATTGAATATTTATTAATGGGGTTCATTTTATATGTATAATTATAGATATACAAATATATCTATTATATAGTGTCGCTCCCCCTCTTCGTGGAGGAACGACACAGGACCCTGCGCTGTTCTTTCTTCTGCTCGGCCCTCCCCGGGTTTGCTGCTGGTTCCTCCCGGGTTGGCTACTGTCCCTTCCACCTCCGTGGAAGGGCGGTTCCCCCTGGCCACTTTCCCCACTTCCGCAGTGGAGCGGCACACCGCCGGCCGGCTCTCTCGGGGGCTGCACAGGTGTTCCCCTTAGATGTTCCCCTTAGATGTTCCCTGGTGCATGCCATCTCTCTCCTCCTTTATAGTCCTCCTCTGCCAATCCCAACTCGGCTGCCCACACGCCGAGTACGCTGCTCTCCTCCAATCAGGAGCAAGTCCTACAGTTTATTGGCTGAACTGGAGGCAGCTGTGTAGAAGCTGTTTTCTCCTCTCCTAGCGCCATATTGTGGGAGAGCAGATGCATAGAATAAGTCTTAATTCCAGTAACTTAGTCTAGTCCGAGTTGCTCCCCACAATATAGCATATATAAAACATATTTTTTAAAATTTATATATTTATACCTACACAAATAAATCAGAATATTTTGTTTCAAAATCTCTAAAGATAAAAATCCTATGTGTAAGATATGTACATTATTAATTTATCAATATATTTATTGATGGTCATTAGGTGATTGTCGTGTAGAACTTGTTTACCTACTCTAGATTCTTCATCTTCCAAAAACAGGCTACTCTATACTGTCTGATCAACCTTTCTGAAAATTGGGAATGATCAAAGCTGTTTAAAAGTTGCCAAGCTGAGTTCTGAAATTGTGAATTATTAAATGTCTTCAAGGTCAGGTTTCCTATATCCTTGAATTTTAACATATACTGTAGCTCCAATGCGCACATACCATGTTACATCTATTATGAAGTATAAGATCTTCCACACAGCTAATTCAAATTTTTAAGACATAGCTTGTAATTTCCAATATTTCCAAAATGTTTTTTGGGACAAAAATACAATAGGACCAATTAATAGTTTAATTGATCTCTTATGATACCCCAAATAAAAATGTCCTCCTTCAGCAAGCTAAAACATTGTTAACAGATCTTAAAATTATGTAGATAAATTTCATAATGTGTGACTGAGAGGACCTCTTTTAATTTCTATTTCTTGGTTCTAGACAAATCAAGTTGGAAAAAAAACTTAAATTTATATCAATTATGCTATTTCAACCTAGTCAGGAAATGAACCTGGGATTTTTCCTTCTTTATGAATGATCTTAGGGAACCATC
This sequence comes from Oryctolagus cuniculus, assembly GCF_964237555.1. Classification (NCBI taxonomy): domain Eukaryota; kingdom Metazoa; phylum Chordata; class Mammalia; order Lagomorpha; family Leporidae; genus Oryctolagus; species Oryctolagus cuniculus. Next base: position 68,830,066 of record NC_091436.1, read on the forward strand.
TATAATGTGTAAAGGATAAATCTAAATGTGATAGTATGTGGCATGTAGGTCTAGGACATCTACTCATTTGTTTTTGCCATTTCTAACTGCCTAATCTATACACTAGAAGTGATTTTTCTGTTCATAATGTATTTTCATTAAATTGCAAAAATGTATATCTAATTTTTCAGAAAATATATCATCTCATCAATATTTCAAAATTAGGAGTTTAATTAAGTTCTATTAAGTTCATTAACTATATTTCAATATATAATTTTCAACAGAACATTGCTTAAGAAATCCATGTTGGGATGGCCAGTGATTGAAAACACATGCTTTCTTCCAAAGATAAATTTACTATCATGGCACCAGCAGAGTAACACAGCTCAAGAGATAATACAGTACCACTTACTGCCAAACTTTCAAATAGTTACAGGATCCTCTCTTGTTCTTGGCCTCATTCAGAGTTCAAAAGGCAGTTCAGGGGTGGGCATTTTGTCTAGAAGTTGGGATGCTGCTTGGTCCACCAACATCCCATGTTGGGGCATCAGGGTTCAAATTTTGGCTACACTCTTGATGTCAGCTTCCAGCTAACCCATACCTGAGAAGGCAACGAATGGTGACTCTACTGGTCATGTTCTTGTAAACCATATGGGAGACCTAAGTTGAGTTCTCAGCTTCTGGTTTCACCCTGGCCCAGCCCTTACATTAGCATGAATTTAGGAAGTGAACTAGCAGATGGAGTTTCTCTGCCCATCACTCTGCTTCCCAAAATAAATAAATAAAATATTTTTAAATAATTGATTCAAATGCTTTCAGTTTAAGACATCATAATGATATCTGTGCGCTGTCCATAGATTATACGCTCCTTCAAATGTATTGTTAACTGAGAATAGGAGAATTAGTGTGTTTTTTTTCATCTGCTGCTTTTTTGTTGTTAAAGAAAAGCATATGATTTTTACAAACTTTATGCATTTCATAAATACGAATTTACAGATATAGTAAATTTGTTCCTCCCTCCCTCCTTCTGCACTCCCATCCTGAATCCTCCTCCCTCTCCTATTCCCATTTTTCTTTTATTTTTTTAAGATTTTTATTTATTTGTTTGAAAGGAAGAGCTACAGAGAGGCAGAGGCAGGGAGAGAAACAGAGAGAGGGAGAGGAGAGAGGGAGAGGGAGAGAGGGAGAGAGAGAGAGAGACAGAGAGAGAGAGAGAGAGAGAGAGAGAGAGAGAGAGAGAGGTCTTCTATCTGCTAGTTCACTCATCAGATGGCCGCAACTGCTGGAGATGTGTTGATCCAAAGCCAGCAGCCAGGAGTTTCTTCCCAGGACTTGGGCCATCTTCTATTGCTTTCTCAGGGCATAGCAGAAAGCTGGATGGGAAGTGGAGCAGCCGGGACTCAGATCAGTGCCCATGTGAAATGCCAGCCCTGCAGGCTGAGGCTTTACCCACTATGCCACAGTGTCATCCCCTTATTTTTTTAATAAGATCTATTTTCAATTAACTTTATGCACATGAGATTAACCCTACACTAACTAAAGAGTTCAGCAAATATATGGAAAAAAATACTGTTCCTCAACAGTTGAGACAAGGACTGTTCAAAGTCACCACATCTCAAAGTGTCAATTTCACTTCTACAGATTACCTTTTAGGTACTCTATTAGTTGCCACATATCAGGGAGAACATGTGAGATTAATGTAGTTTTGAGAGTTATTGGTAAGCATGTGCTGCTGTCTGTCTATTAATTCAGAATGCTTTTTATCCTGTTATGGCTGGCCTGGGATCTACAAGATACATAAATAAACACATGTCAGGTAGTACGAGTTGTGTGATGTATTTTAGAAAGATATTGCATTCATGAGGGAAGCTATGATCCCGTAGATAAGGTTAGAAAAGATCGCTATCATCTCCCATGATCTATCTGGTTTGAACTGATCAAAGTACAGAATAAAAATGCAGATATTTTGGATATTAATATCCTTGCATCTTCTCATGTCTGTGAATTTTGCCCTGTACTAAGTCATTCTGCCAGATGTTGCTACTGAAAGAGTATTTTGATAAGTGACTTCTATGAGTCTTTATGAATTATACTAACTTTTAAATACATAGTTCATGTAATCAGAGTTCTGATAACTCTGGGTATACACATCTTGATCTTGCACTAAGAGAATATACAGCATTATCGGCTGTTTAACTATTGTAAACACTATGAAAGGAATTTGTTCTAGGATTTCAATATTGCTCTAACAAGGAGTTAAGGATTCAGGACACTTGATGGCTTTTTGATTTCCTGGTATCAATACACTGTCGGCTCAGAGTATCCATCAAATAGTTCTAAAGGTCTGAATATTTTATTTTCTAAGCATTTAGTGAACATGAGAAATCGCTGTAGATTCTTTTGGAGAAAAAAAATACTGTGGTAAACCCTGGTGTAGTGTCAGGCAGTTCCTTCTCAAGGAAACTTCTCTACTTATGTCAAGGCATTTTAGGCCTAAGCAGTGATTTATATTTGGGAACTGAGCAAAAATCACTGTTTTTTAAAATGTCATAAGTGATACAAGAGTGTTGGTCCTTTACAGTAATATATATTTAGAAATATTTGAACAAAGTCTTCATTTTTCTTTTCTCTTCAAATACCACTGTTGAATTAAATTCACTGAAGAAAGATCCTGATAAGTCAGGCCCTGATGGTTTATTATTTTGGTCTTGCTGTCAGTTTTATCCAGTGTATTTCTTTTGCAATTGTTTGTTTATAAATCCAAACAGTTCTTAGAATAATATTAATTACCAAATGGCCCCAAATGTTCTGGAATCCTCTCATTTCCAACTTCATAAAAGCACAACACATCAGCCCTGACAAACAGCAAGCCCTTTGATGGTTCTGGTGATTTTCTCACTATCTCATCACTTAGTTAAAGGAGTATGCAACAACTGCCAAAAAAAAAAATATAAAATTGTCAATGAGCAATTAATTCTGAACAGCCATGAACTGTATTGATTTAGTTAGTGTATCCCCTTACATTTGTGCCCCATCTCAATTAACCATGAATTATTTTTATTACAACATAGAAACTTACACAAAATATAATGAAATAAAATCACAGTGATTATTTATCATCTCTGACAATTTATATACTTCAAAAATTGAAATCTATATCTGCTGGTATTATTCATAAGAAGGCACTCAAAAGACACCCAGGATTAACTAAAGTCAGGATATCTGCCTTCATGGTGGCTTACCCCCATGGCTATAAATTTGTGTTAATTGCTGTTCAAGGATTCAGATCCTCTCCATACAGGCTTCCCTACAGAGATGCATGAATAAACTCACAACAAAATATTCAGCTTCTACCAGAGTAAAAATATCAAGAACTCAACTAAAAAGAAATTTGTTTAATCTTATGAATTTAACATTTCTAAACTATTACAATTTATATTAATTTTATAAGCAGCTCAATTTATAGAAAATGAGGTATATTTGCCTCAGGGTAAAAGTTAGTAAACATTTTTGTCATAATTACTCTACAACCTTGTATTTGTTATGTAGATTTTCTTCTTAATCAGAAAGTTTCAGACTCTCTAAATGTACTTTTTCCTTGAAGACAGATTAAAGTAGAATGATTCAATTAGATTAAAATGCAAGCAAGTATTACTCAAAGACTTAAAATTCTCCATCAATTCCTTTATCTGTCCTCTATTAGTCTCCAGGCTGATGTTTTAGTTATATTTGTAATATAAAATTTTATATCAATCTCCAGCATGAAGTTTTTCAATGGCTCAGTACTTTTAGGATGAACTTAAATTTTAACTTGGTATTTAAGCCATTGAAATCAAAAAAACTAATTTTGTATCTCAAACTTTTGCAAAAACTTACATAAAAGTGCTTTTCCATTGCCTTTGCATGGCCCTTTTCATTGTGATTGGTACCTTCCTGCTATTCCATACTTTTCCTACCTTTCTTTTCTTAAGTCTTCGTAACTCCCAAGGATGTTTTCTTCTTGTATGAAACATGGCCATCAATTTCCAGGATGAGTTCAATATCTTATTTAATAATACTTGCAAGTTTTCTGTTATTGCTACCAATTCCTCCTTTTAGTGTTGAACTTAAATATTGCCTAATTTGGAGGAAATTTATAAATAGTCTAAGGCATAATAATAATGTGAGTTTTTCAATAGAACTAAAGAAATAAATATGAGGAAGAGTTTGAGATTGAAGGAACAAAAAAGAGCTAACTCCAACAGATGGAGAGAGCTTATGGTTAGGTAATTCATGTAAAGCTTCAGATATTGGTGGCTTCTGAAAGAATAAGCAATAAACAAAGGACTTCAAAGAGAAGCTACACACCTAATGGCATATTTCATGGGTAAAGAAATGGAATGGGCAATAGTAAGACTGTTTCTTTTTCAGTTTCTATTACTGGTTTCTTTTCCTTAGTCTATCCCTAAACATTAGAATTGTATCTTTCAGCATTCTGTTCTTGGCCTACTTCTCTGTCTCAACATAGTACAAGTAGGCAACTTTAGGTAATTTCATGTACCTTTTGTTTTCTACCATTTCTTTTTGCTTATAGCCTCAAATTTGTATTTGCCAATTCCATAGTGAGTCCCAATAAAATAAATTTAGCCAAACAGTGGTCTTCTATCTTGGTTCTTAATTAGGATTTCCAATTCAATACAAAAATGAGTTCAGTAATTATTCTCCAAATGCACTATTGCTTCAACATTTTTTTTCTTGCTATATAGCAATAAGAATTATTTAGAATGAGGAAAGAACAGGTATTAGACATTCATGCTTTACTGAGAGTGCTACTAAAATTCAGGCATTAATATATCTCTCCACAGAATCTGAGTTCTTACCAGCTTTGTGTCTATCTGGTTTTATGCATAATAATATTTTAATATGCTATCAACCTCTCTGTTATCATCCAGTGTCCACCATCTTTCTCATTAGATGTTAGACATTTCCATTTATATAGTGTTCTTATGCCATACTTTTTACTCTACACAATATTGATTTCAATTGTATTATTCGCTTCTCTTCCCAAATATAAACAGTGCAGAGAATTCACATTATGTGTCAGATTGTTTTATACATGTATATTCCTTTATTAAAAATGTTCATGCAGGCCTTTTTTTCCAAAAAATTCCTTATTTTTCAGTGTTTTAAATAGACTTTATTTGACTTTTTTTTAAAAATTCTTTCCACACAGAAGTTTAAGTGGGCAAGCTTTCTTGTAGTATGTAACAATGTTGCCCTATTCTTTCATAGCTTGCATTAACTCTGAGGAGAAATCTGCACTCATATCTAAAACATGTTTCTCCTGAGACTTTTTTTTTGAAAGGCAGAGTTAGACAGTAGTGAGAGAGAGAGAGATAGAGAGAAAGGTCTTCCTTCCATTGGTTCACCTTCCAAAATGGCTGCTACGGCTGGCATGCTGACCAATCCGAAGCCAGGAGCAGGTGCTTTCGCCTGGTCTCCCATGTGGGTGCAGGGCCGAAGGGCTTGAGCCATCCTCCACTGCCTTCCTGGTCCATAGCAGAGAGATGGACTGGAAGAGGAGCAAATAGGAGTAAACCCAGCGCCTCAACCGGAATAGAATCTGTGGTCCAGCACCGCAGGCAGAGGATTAGCCAAGTAAGCCACACTGCTGGCTGAGACTTTTAAGATATTTTCCTTTTTTTTTAATTATAAACACTTTTATTTAATAAATATAGTTTTCCAAAGAACAGTTTATGGATTACAATTGCTTCCCCCCCCCATAACTTCCCTCCAACTTGCACCCCTCCCATCTCCCGCTCCCTCTCCCATTCCATTCACATCAAGATTCATTTTCAATTATCTTTATATACAGAAGATCAATTTGTATATATTAAGTAAAGATTTCATCAGTTTGCACCACACAGAACATAAAGTGTAAAATACTGTTTGAGTACTAGTTATAGCATTAATTCACACTGGACACACATTAGGACAGAGATCCCACATGAGGAGAAAGTACACAATGACTCCTGTTGTTGACTTAACAATTTGACACTCTTGTTTATGGCATCAGAAATCTCCCTAGGCTCTAGTCATGAGTTTCCAAGGCTATGGAAGCCTCTTGAGTTCGTTGACTTCAATTTTATTTAGACAAGGTCATAGTCAAAGTGGAAGTTCTCTTCTCCCTTCAGAGAAAGGTACCTCCTCCTTTGATGGCCCGTTCTCTACTAGGATCTCAGTCGCAGAGATCTTTCATTTAGGGTTTTTTTTTTTTTTTTTTCCAGAGTGTCTTGGCTTTCCATGCATGAAATACTCTCATGGGCTCTTCAGCTAGATCTGAATGCCTTAAGGGCTGATTATGAGGCCAGAGTGCTGTTTAGGACATCTGCCATTCTATGGGTCTGCTGTGTATCTCACTTCCCATATTGGATCGTTCTCTCCCTTTTTTACTCTATCAGTTAGTATTAGCAGACACTAGTATTGCTTGTGTGATCCCTTTGACTCTTAGACCTATCAGTGTGATCAATTGTGAACAGAAATTGATCAATGGGACTAGTGAGATGGCATTGGTACACGCAATCTTGAAGGGATTGTATTGGAATCCTCTGGCACATTTCTAACTCAACCATTTGAGGCAAGTCCAATTGAGCACGTCCAAAATAAGATATTTTCTTTTCCACAGCTTCTGACAAATATAATTATTATGTTTGTTAGTGTAGTTTTTTTCATGTTTCTTTTTTATAATTGTAGAATTTCCTTTTTTTAAGATTTATTTATTTATTTGAAAGTTAGAGTTACACAAAAAGAGAAGGAGAGGCAGTGAGGGAGTTCTTCCACCTGCTGGTTCACTACCCAGATGGCTGCAACAGCTGGAACTAGTCCAATCTGAAGCCAGGAGCCAGGAGCTTCTTCCAGGTCTCCCACGTGGGTACAGGGGCCCAAGGACTTGGGTCATCTTCTACTGCTTTTCCAGGCCATAGCAGAGAGCTAGATTGAAAGCAGAGCAGCTTGGACTAGACCCGGTGACCACATGGGATTCTGGCACTGCAGGCAGTGGCTTTACCTGCTATGCCACAACGCTGGCGCTCTTCATGTTTCTTGTGCTAGAATTTTGTTGAGCATTTCAGATCTACAGGCTTATAATTTTCATAATAACTTGAAAAATGTCAACATTTTTTCATAGTAAAAAAAAAAAAAACCACAGACACAGATTGTATATGTTTAACATGGCTGCAGTTAATGACATATTCTGCAAGTCTTCTACCACTCATGGAACCATTGTTACAATCTTCAAAATAAACCTTGTCACAATCTCTGTAGATGATTCATATTCATCCTCAGATTGTTCGAGATTTCCCTTTTCAACTTTAGCTTTAGAACGTGAGCTGCATGGTAGCCTGAATGTAATATCTATGAGTTTCACCCCATGCATTTTTTGTTGAGTCCCTTCCTAGGTGAGGTCCATGAATCCTTTAAAAGCACTGAATCTTTTGGATTACAGAATCTGAAGAGGTACACTTTTCCCTGTGAATGAATGTAATTGTAGCCATAGTCATTTTATACTCTCTAGGGTATGTTGCCAAGCCACAATGACATCATATAATTCTGAGTTAGCAACAGAGCTAAAAAGGTTTGGCTAATTATCTTTGTTGACAATGAATAAAGTACAAATGTTAGTAACTTTGTAATTAAGCTACCTTATAAAATAAATCATCAACATATTAACTAATATGTTTCTTTGTTAATAAATGAAAATATATGAAGGACTTTCTGTGTAAGGAAATCAGAACACTGAATATATGCTATAGCTGATAATTATCCTCTGTTGTGGCTTTTTTCTTGATTATCATTTTATTCAAGGGACATTTTGGTTTGAGTATTCTCGTAATTTCTCTTCTAAAAAATTTGATACATAAAAGTTTTGGTCTGTGAAGATTTTTCTACCACTGCTCATACACTGAGCCAAAACTGAAACTGACAGTTAAGAGAAATATTTAGATATTTTAAGAGAATATTTAGATGCTTTTTTCTTAGGAATTTTTAAAAGATAATAATAATTTATATGATCATTTGAATCATCTAAGAAAAGAGGGTATATAAGGTTTTTTTAATGTTTTATTTCAGTTATTTTCATTGAGAGGACAAATAAAATTTGTTTTGGAACAAGGTAGGTGCATACTTTAACTTGCTAAAGTATATAAATTCATTTTGAAGTTCTTGCTCTGGAAAACATCCATGTAACATTAAAGTTGGATGTGGTTCCTTAACTATTTACATATATCACAAACTATGGTAAATGACAAACAATGTTTAAAGAAAATACATTATCTCTTTCCAAAGCTATGAATCTAATCATATTTAAGCCAATACAGTATATGTTCCATTTTAGTACCCTTAAATAATTCACTAAAATGAATTTGATTTAATACATTGTTTTTTGCTTTGTGAAAATTTATCATAACTTCTATTCATGTAGCAATAAGAATTACTCTAATGAGACATAGGATTAATTCTGGAAGTTTGCAATGACATTTCACCTGGTTGTGTTCTAGTTATAAGTCTTTTCTTATTCTAGGATGGATCATACCAAAAAAAGAGATTTCTCAGAAATGGCATCAAAGACTCCTATGACTTATTGGATATCATATATTCCTCAGAGTCTTTTTGTCTTGATACCTAGCTTTAGAAAAGTCAAAAGTGTCTAAAATGTTAAAAGATAAACCTCTAAGAAGACACTTTAAAGAAATTTCAAGTCTTCCAAATGTTTAAAACATAAAATGTTTATTACAAGATTTTCTTAGACATCCCATGCCTTTTTCATTTTATGTGCTCACAGAATTATAGGAAAATATTGATGGCTCACTTGCATATAAAAACTAGGCTATTTAAATAACTGGGGTTACAGCTATACTAAATTAAATAAGACCAAACATAAAAAGAATTACTTTTGAAATGAAGTTTTCTCAAACAATATAATCTTCTCATATCCAAACAATGAGTTTCAATAGAAAATAAATCTTAATCTCATTAGTAAATATTTATAAACCTGTTTGAATCCAGAGCTGTATAAAAGAAAGATTTGCCAAAGTTTCAATGAGAATATATTTAAAATCTCCTGTGTTTCTATGAGAAAACTATATTCCAATTAGTAAATCCCTCTAAAATGTACTTGACCTTCCTTCAGGATTACTTAAATTGATATTTAAACATACACAATTATCTATTATTAAAAGCAAGTCAGCAAATGTTCAAAATAAGTTGTATTATCAACATTTAAGGCTGATAGAAATATATGAAAGGAGAATAATAATGGAAAATTGCAAAAAGAATTGTACTTACTCCCCCAATTCTAAAAAACATGATCATTTTCCACATTGGCTATAATTGTAATTAAACTTCAATGAAGTAATTCTTTAGTCAAGACCTGCAGATGATGCTCGTCAGTGTCTTTCCTGTACTTCCTCCACCAGAAGCAATATGTATCTGAATGCAGTGTTTATAGCAGCCGTGGACTTCCATGGGTCTCATACAGGATATCAATAATATGTGTTATACACTAAAATTTTTGATATTGCTTTTTATGACTTCAAACTATATATTAAAGTGACATAATATTATCACTTCTGAATCAGTATTTTTTTGACAGGTAGAGTTATAGACAGTGAGAGGGAGAGACAGAGAGAAAGGTCTTCCTTCCATTGGTCCACTCCCCAAATGACCACCATGGCCGGCACTGAGCTGATCCGAAGCCAGGGCCAGGTGCTTCTTCCTGGTCTCCCATGCAGGTGAAGGGGTCCAAGTACTTGGGCCATCCTCCACTGCCTTCCCAGGCCACAGCAGAGAGCAGGACTGGAAGAGGAGCAACCGGGACTAGAACCTGGTGCCCATATGGGATGCTGGTGCTGCAGGTCGAGGATTAGCCAAGTGAGCCATGGCACTGGCCCCTGCATCAGTATTATTTTCTAAAAATATTAATTTTTATTAAAAATACTTAAAAGACCCTGTAATTATACAATCATTTAATTACATTTTGCAGGGTCTTAGTCCACTCGAACAAGGATGGACTGCGTCCGAGGAAAGGTAAGTGCTCTGCTTGCTGTTTCGCAGCTTCCCTATCCTGGAGACGGTCAGATGCAGCCAGGAGTCAAGTCAAGCAAGAACTCATTTATTGTACGCATAACAAAGCCTTTAAAAGCATAAGACCACAGGGTTATTGGGGCAGGGCATAAGGACCAACCAGTTACTTAAAAGGTCATTTTACAGAGCGATTTTTTACAGGACCAGCCATATGTCTGTACACTCTTCATCAGTTGTCGTCACCTCCACTGATGCTGCGTGGCAATCAGCTTTGGTGGTAAACAACTTTGGGTACCACCTACTGTACTTCCTTTGGGCGCCATCTTTGAATTGCCTCATGTACCTAATTTCCCCGCAGATTCCCCCCTTTTTGTTTTATATTAAAGAGAGAGAAAGAGGAACTGAGCGGAGAGTGTGCCTGTCTTAGGTTGTCCCTGCTGACTGGGATCAGCCCTTTAGGGAGCATGTCTGTCTTAGGTTGCCCCTTCTGGGGATCTTACCCATCTTTGACTACTATTCTAGCTGTTAAGGGCTGCCCCAGGGGATCTTACCCATCATTGGCTACCGCCTCAGCAACTCAGGGTATTATGTATTATAACTCTACATCTTGGCAGTGGCCATGGGCAAATGTATATAATTTCCAATCTGGTGCTTGAATAGCGGCATAACTCGGTTTTTGAAGAGTGGCATATTGTTGTCAGACCACCATTAACTAGACTGCAGCAATGCAATCTTGGACAGTTTTACAAGGAAGACCAAGGGGTCCACAAGGGGGAGGAGGTAAGGAAGCCATCTCCCAAGGCCCAACCATAGGTAGCTAGAGCTTAGTTCATTACTATGTTTTTCAAGGTCTTCTTGGAGGGTCTTGATCTTGTCCTGGACAATGCTGGAGCAATTAGCATAAAAGCAACACTCCTGATATACAATGATGATCCGGTCACAATGAGGCAGAGAGTCCAATATGGTCTTTTTATGCCTGTAAGAGAAAAGAAAAATTACTCCTCAGGAGGGGGTCCTCCTGGGTGACCTTCTTTGGCAAAGGGGAGATATTTAAGGTTTCTCGCAGGTACCCAAATGGGATTGGAATTCCCCTTGAGTAAAGACACATCCAAATCCTCTACCAGCACTTATCATTGGCCTGGTCCTTGCCAGCATCCCGTTAGTGGGTTTTTCCATTTTACCCTAACCAAAAGGTAGGGTACTCGGAGGGACCAATGTTTGTGAAAGATTGACAAGGGCTGATGTCTTGGAAAATTTAAAATATTTAAGGTGAGCATGGCCATTTGCAGCTGGTCTTGTGGGGGTATGACTCCCCCTTTTTGTTTTATAAGTTGTTTTTTTTTTTAATTTATTTTTGATGATTGTCCTTATGGGTTGTGAGGAATTTTAGTACATTGTTGAATCATTTTACATCTTGGCAGCACTTTTAATCTAAACATTCCGATTGGTTATTATCTCTGCAAGATGAGAGATATATCTTTTGACATATCCAGGGTCCCTCTGGAGATACCAAATTTTAGATAATTTAGAACTTTGATTTTTAGCAAGTCTGTTAAAGATGCCAAGAGAACTTAGAGTATCTGGTTAAAATAGAATTCCTTAACATTCTGAAATGACAGCCATTTATTTAATTAGGGCGATTTTAACATTTTTAAACCAGATGTAATCATAATGATATTTAACATAGCTTTTTAAGACATTTTTTTAAAAATTTTTTATCAACTTAAACTTACCAGAGACAGTAAAGTACACAATAGATTACTTCAGCAGAACATGAATTTTATGCCTCTTGTTGTTGAATAAACCAGAAATAAAAAACCTTGAACATAAGAGTTAGCACATGAAATCATCACATAACTCAGAACTATTTGATAGAGTCAAAAAGAGCTTACAGGACCTAAATCTAGAAATGGCAGAGTAACCAATTTAGCAGACACTATTAAAAAGAGACGTTACAGTTTTTGTAAAAACAGATCTATAAAAGTAACAAGTTTAAAGCATATCAAAGACATGAAAAGCTTGTATACACTGAATTTACTCTCATTTTCATAAGACCACTTTAGCTGAAAAGCAAAAACATGAATACAACATAGGTCTGACATCATTTACAACATTTTAATGTACTTTCCATAATCTGAATTGATTCAAACAGCTGTTATTTTAACAAATTTAGAGTCTCATCCTTTGAGAATTCCAGGGATCCAACTGGAAGCCTCAAAGTTGGAAGACTCAGTTTAGAATTTAAACTGTAAGAGAGTCAAACCGCTTAGCCAAAAATTAGTACATTTATCTTGAGCATTTTAACCAAGGCTCTGGGCTAGATCTGATTAGATTTAAGGTAATCACTTAAAAATTAAAAACAGGCAAATAGATAGACTATAGACCAAGTTTGATCATTGCTACAAGGTGATTAAAATTAAAATTGCATTTATCTAAAAGAAGTACTAATAACCCATGGTTGTTTCATTGAGTACTGATTACTTGGAAACTTGTTAAAATAAATTGCAAAATAAGTTCAGCAAGTTACAAATCAATATTTCTAAGAGTAGTGAACTTCTTAGATTAAAAGAAAAATTAGTTACAGTTGCCTTTTTTTCCCCCTAAGAATACCTTAGGCCCCATGACATCATAGTCTATCAGCCATGTGGGACTGCTTCTGAAGCAAAGGTTCAGGCAGCTGTCACAGTTCCCAAACCTGATTTTCCTGTCTGCCTTGCTCAAGATAAAACAAAAGAGCCATCAGAAGGGTGGGATACCTAATTTGTTTCTCAATATTCAGGGAGCCCAAAAGGATGGGATTACCACTCCCTTGCTATTTTTATAGTAAAATTGGAACAAGAGAGGGACAACAGACTAGTTGGAAACCATGGAAACAGCCATTCGCAAACTTGCTTGGGAGAGGATCATTGATAAGACAAGGAAAGTAGACTTTGGACCAGGCCTGGTTCTAAAATAAAGTCCAAATTCCTAGGTGGGAGGGGGAGGTATAGTGATCTGAGATAGTGAAGTTGGGGTCAAAAACATGGGTGGCTGAGGTTTTGGCTTAAACTTTGGTGGCCAATAGGACCTTAACCAGAGAGCAGTACACATAGAAGGTTTAGATCAAAGACAGAAAATCTTGAGCATATGGGATCTCCTTCCATTTTCCCAAATGTTCACAGAAGTGATAAAGATCTTGAATATTTTCAGGGTTAAACTACTTTGATTTTGAGCTGATCCCTCAGGGCCAAATGCCACCATGGAGGGGCCACTTTAAAGGTGAGGCATTGATATTTGAGGTCTGGTCATCAGCATAGGAGCCCATTGCTTAGGACAGGGAAACACAACTCGAAACAAAGCGGCAGAGAATGAGAGACTCCTGTAGGGCTGGAGAAAAAGTTTCATTAACTGCAAAGAGAAAGACCCATTAGGTTGGAAAGGGTTAATGGATTAAGGTTCTCACTCCCACAGCTAAGACCAGCAGTAGCCAGAGGCATTTCCCTTAAATGGGGAGAAAAAAAAAAAAAAGCAGCCCTAGGGAGTACTCTCCCTAGAGATGTCTGGTCATACCTGCATAGTTGAGGCAGGCCGTGTTGACTGGAAGAGAGTGCAGAGAAAGGCCATGGTCCCCCATTTACAGAGAAGACTGCGCATGCCAGGGCCTAGCAGGACTGGCCATGGGGTTGGGTAGGTGCACTGTTTACAAGATTTGTGGTGGCCGATCCAAGGGAGGGGAATACCCATAAAGGAGTGGCCACATGGGCAGAATTGGAGGCGCAGTGAATTGAGGCAGCTCTGGGTCTTTAGGGGTTGCCGCCACACCTGAAGTCTCCACCTTAGTTTTAACTGCCTCTGGGGATGTAAGAGCCTCCCTCAGGCCAGTGCAGGCTGTGCGATGATCAGCATTCATTCCTTCCCAAACAAGCATCTTAACAAACTGATCCCGAAGGTCCCCAGCCAGCAACTTATGATGGACACTGTGTTGGACCCTGGCTGTAAAATCTGGCAATGACTTTCCCGGTTTCTGTCACACCCCTGCGATAGGAGATTTAGTGGGCCCCTCATCCAGCTTGTACCAAGCATTATGTCCTGCCTGCCTCACTTGTTCATGGTACGGAGTGGGTAGCGCGGCTTGCTGGTTCCCCATAGAGAATCCATCTCCCGTCCCAGCCAGCATAGCGTATGTAATAGGGATAGCCAGCTGGGCTGCTCGGTTAGCTTCGGCCCTCACCCGGCACTCTTCCTTAAAGAAGGTGCACCACTTTATGAACTGGGAACTCATGAGGACTGCCTTGGCCTCGTCCGACCAGTCCTCGGGGACACATGGGTGATAAACTATGTCTTGCAGCAGGGTTTGGGGCAAGGAGGAGTTCGGCCCATATTCTGCCACTGCCCTGCGAAGCTCCTTTAAGTCTTTCGCTTCCCAGGGATACCACTCCAGAGGTCTGTTGCTGCCGGGAGCTAAATTAACAGGGTAGGCCTGAGGTGGTAGGTTCCCAGGCCCAGAGTTCACTTCCTTACTCTGCTTTATGTCCACTGGATAAGCTTCCACATAGGTCACCTCATTTCTCCTCCCTCCTCCCAGGCAATCATAAGGGTTCAGATCATGCAACTCCCTCTGCAGCTCCACATAGGGGGAGGCTGCCTCTGCCCCTGGGAGATACGGGGTGGGGGGAGTTCCAGTTCTTCTGGGGCTAGGCAGGGTGATTTTTACTTCCATTTTTACTTCAACAATGTGCATCTCCATGGGGTCTCTGCATTCCTGATCAAACTTAGCCTATTCTCTTTCCCTGACATCTTTCTCTGAGTCTCTGGGCTCTCCCAAGTCCTGTATGGCCTTTAAGGCCGGGTCTTCTTTGGATGAAACCACATTACCCATACTGAGGGTTTCACTTACCCTGAGAGACCACTTAGCCTCAGCTGAAAAGTTACTGTTCATGCCCCACGTTGGGCACCAGATGCAGGGTCTTAGTCCACCAGAACGAGGATGGACTGGGTCTGAGGAAAGGTAAGTGCACCGCTTGCCGGTTTCCCAGCCTCCTGATCCGGGAAACAGTCAGATGCAGCCGGAAGTCAAGTCAAGCAAGAACTCGTTTATTGCACGCATAGCAAAGCCTTTTAAAGCACAAGACCACAGGATTATTGGGGCAGGGCATAAGGACCAACCAATTGCTTAAGAGGTCATTTTATGGGGCAATTTTTTACATGATCAGTCATATGTCTGCACACTCCTCATCAGTTGTCACCACCTCCACTGATGCTGCATGGCCAATCAGCTTTGGTGGTAAACAACTTTGGGTACCGCTCACCTTACTTCCTTTGGGTGCCATCTTTGAATTGCCTCTTGTGCATAATTGCCCCAAAACATTTTATTATTTTGGTTATTATACCATCAATACATTTAAAAATCAGGTACAATGAACAACGATTTTACATTTGTAATATTTATTTACTCTTTTTTTAAGGTTTATTTATTTGAAAGGCAGAGCTACAGAGAGGCAGAGAGAAAGAAAGAGAGAAAGATCTTTCATCTGCTGCTTCACTCCACAAATATTTGGCCAAAATGCCAGAGCTGGGTTGATCTGAAGCCAGGAGCCAGAAGCTTCTTCCAGATCTCCCACGTGGACCCAGGGGCCTGAGGACTTGGGCCATCTTCTACTCCTTTCCCAGGCCATAGCAGAGGGCTGGATTGGAAATGGAGCAGTTGGGACTGGAACCAGCACCCCTGTGAGATGCTGGCACTGCAGGGGGCAGCTTTATCCATTAAGCCACAGCCCTAGCCTCTATTTCCTCTTCATATATACTATTCCAAGTAATTCTATATTATTGAACTCATGTTCATGTGGATATATTTTGCGTTTCCGAAGGGCAAATCAATCAGAAAAGTAATGATAAATTTTCCCTAGGAAATTGTGAAAACTGACAACTCACAGGATAGTATCCTCTTCCCTCTATCTTCACACAAATTTTGTTGACTTACACTGTAATTTTTGAGAACATAAAGACTTGGAAAGCATTATTTTGATTTTTTGTTCAGTCTCTCAGAGAGGATGGACATGTTTTCAAATGTTCATTGGTCTTTCAACTAATCTTTATCAATCATTATTTTCATTTCCTTTGGTCCTCTATTTCCTTCAGATAGTTTATAAATTTTCTGAATACAAACTTCTATTGTTTAATGAACTGCAAATATATTTTTGAGATTGTATTATATTTTATATATTTTTTAAATATTTATTTGTATTACACAGAGAAAGGAGAGTCAGAGAGAGAGAGAGAGAGAGAGGTCTTCCTTCTGAATGTTCACTCCCCAGTTGTTCGCAATGGCTGGAGCTGTGCCAATCAGAAGCCAGGAGCCAGGAGCCTTCTCCAGTTCTCCGACGTGGGTACAGAGACCCAAGGACTTGAGCCATCCTCCACTGCTTTCCCAGGCCACAGCAGAGAGCTGGGTCAGAAGTGGAGCAACTGGTTTTTTAACCTGCACCCATACGGGATGCCGGCACTTCAGGCCAGGACAATAATCCCCTGTACCACAGCGCTGGTCCCTATGCTTTTATATTTTAATGTCTTCTAACAATATTAACATTCATTTATATATTGGTATTCTATATTTACCTTTTTAGAAGTGTTGCTGATTACATATTATCATATATATATATATATATGTTGTATTTGATGTTTGACCTAACCATTTTTTTTTTTTTTTGCTTATGGATAGAAGTCCAATTTTATTTTGTTTCCATGTAACATTAAATACTAGACACCTAAAATTTTTTTCTTTTCTAATGTCTTTTCTGTAATATATCAATTTTCCAAATACATGTGGAACAAAGCCCATTATTTTTCAGTCTATAGTATAGAATACTCTGTATAAGATATATTTTGTATTCTGTAGCACTGATTTTTTTTCAATGTGTAAAGCTACACCTAATTTTAGTTGTGATTTCAAAATGTGAGGAAACTTCAATTTCTTTTCTTCAAAGCTTTATACTTTACAGCATTGAGGGTAAATGCATTTAAATACATTGAAATAAAATGGATGAAGCTCACAAATGCTGTACTGTGTAAAGAAGCCAGATGCAGAAAAGTGTATACCATATGATTTCATTTAAATAAAATTCAAAAGCTGGCAAAATAGTCTGTGGTATTAGAACTCAGGATTGTGGTTATTTTGGGCAGAGAAATATAACTTGAATATAGCAAGGAATGGGTGGGAGTGTACTAGTTCCTGCTTTTTTTTATTATTCTTGATGTAAGTTAGATGAGTGCTCACTTCGAAGGAAAGTATCACACAATGTATTTTTGTGTTTTTTTTATGTAAAATTGAATAGTTTATGTGAAATTATCATTAGCCAAGAATTCTTCTCTCAGGAAACTGCTAGCGATGTTCCCCCTGAATTTACTAAAATTTTTGCTATGAAAACATACACTGGAAACTTCAGATATAGCTGGCTAGTATCTCAGCAGCAGAAACTATGGTTGATTATCTTTCTTAGTAAAATTCCAACTTCCTTTAATTTTTTTTTTATTTTTATTTTTTGACAGGCAGAGTGGACAATGAGAGAGAGAGACAGAGAGAAAGGATTTCCTTTGACGTTGGTTCACCCTCCAATAGCCGCCGTGGCCGGTGCGCTGTGGCCAGTGCACCCTGCTGATCCGATGGCAGGAGCTAGGTGCTTCTCCTGGTCTCCCATGGGATGCAGGTCCCAAGTACTTGGGCCATCCTCCACTGCACTCCCTGGCCACAGCAGAGAGCTGGCCTGGAAGAGGGGCAACCAGGACAGAATCCGGTGCCCCTACTGGGACTAGAACCTGGTGTGCTGGCGCTGCAAGGCAGAGGATTAGACTAGTAAGCCGTGGCGCCGGCCCAACTTCCTTTAAATGTTAGTATAACATAATCTCTTCTCTTTCTACGTATATATCATACCACTGTTTCTCAGTAATTATATTTGACCTTTCACTCCCCATCCATATGAGAATGGCCTTTTCCTCCACCATTTCTTCCTGGGCCCCTTTATCTGCTCCATCTCCCCAGTGTACTTGAACGTTGGCTTTCATTGCCAGACGTTCAGTTGTCATCCACACAGTTTGTTAAGTAATTCTAAAGACTACTAAACTGAGCTCCAAGCCCATATATTATGTATATTTATTTGATTGTCTGAAAGTTATACATATATTTGATTTCATTTTTGTGCCATTTTCCCTTTTAAAATTCAAGAGGTAAAAACTTGACAATTGCCATGGTTTTCTATCACTGGGCTTTTAATCAGCTCTCAACAAATCAATTAATAATAATTGTTGGAGCAGTAACTTAAAAATGGCAAAATATATTCTTTGACCTGTTCTCCAGAAAGTGAGGTCAGTGGTCCTCTCCACAGATAGGCTTGACATCTGCTATGAAACAATAGTCAAGAAGTGGTGATGTACCATTTTCTAGGTCCCATAGTAAAGTAATCTCCATTTTATATCTACTCTGGGGAAATACAGTTTACATGTAAGAAATTCAACTACTATGCTGCCCAGAAGACTATTAGCCTGTGGAGAATAATTACATAGAAAGATGTCTGAAAAGCCCTCATTCCAGTCATCTTAGCCAAGCAGCAGACTTAGACACAAGAAGCATTCAGTTCTGAATGGTTTCCACTGTAAACCACCCTCTCATAGACGTGTACTCTGAATTAGGTACAGACAGAAGATACAGAAGGAAGGTACATCAATATAATATATGTCACACATTACAACTCACAAGTATCATCATATTGAATGGCAGAAAAGTTGAAAATATTCTAACATCTGTCACAAGATGAGGATTCCCACTTTAACTACTTTTATTTATCACAGAAGGGGAGGTACTCACCCAGGTGTTCAGATAAGAGAAAAAAAAAGGGAGGAATGACATACAGGGGTAGAATTTGGCATAGTGGGCAAAGCCACCACTTCAGATGGCAAGAACACATATCACAGGTCCTGGTTTTGCCGCTGATTCCAAACTGCTGATAACACGTACTGGAAGCTGATACATGATGGCTCGTGGGCCAACCACATGGGAAAACTAGACTGAATTCCAGGCTCCTGGCTTTAGTCTAACCCCACCCTGGTTGTTTCTGGTATTTGGGAAATGGATCAACAGATGGAGGTTACCCCTCTCCATCATCTATATGTATCTCTCTTTCTCACTGTCTGTTTCAAATAAAATTAAATAAATAAATAATGGAGATCTAAAAGGCACCCATATCAGAAAGTAAAAAGTCAAATTTTCATTGTTTGCAGAGGGAATGATCTTATATGCAGAAACTCCGAAAGACTTCACTAACAAAGCTAATAGAACTAATACAGAAATTTAGCTAATTTGGAGAATATGATCACACCATAAAAATTAGTAGCAGGTACATGTATCAATAACAAATTTCTGAAAAATAAAATAAAGAAAGAAAAATTCCATTTGGACTTAGAAAAAAATTGCATTGTCCAAATACACATAAAACCTGAAGCAATCAACATATTCAATGCGTTCAGTATGAAAATACTAATGATATCCTTCATATAGTCAGAAAAAAATTCTAAATTAAAATTGAAAGAATAATAACCCCAAAGAGCTACATACAAGAATCTTGACCAAAAACAAACAACAGCAACAAAAAGAAACCCAGATGTATCACACCACCTGACTTCAAATGTACTACAATCTCATAATAAATAGACTATTGCCATAAAAATATACACATAGATCAATGAAACAGAACAGAGAATCCAGAAATAAGTGCATAAATTTATAGCCAACTGATTACCCAACAAAGAAGCTACAAACTCATGTTGATGTGAAGTCCAATCTCTTTACTAAAGGGTGCTAGAAAAAATGGATATAGCAACATACAGAACTTCTATTCCTCATTATATGAAAATCAAATCAAAATGGTTAAAATATTAAAAATGGACTCTGAACAATATGCTATTGTACTATAAGAAAAACATTGCAGAAATACTTAATGATATTTGACTGAGTAAACATTTTGGTCTAACACAAAACCACAGACAACAGAAGAAAAGTAGAAAAATGCTTTATGTCAAACTTAAAAACTTCCATCACAGCGAAGGAAACAAACAGCAATTATTAACAGTAGAAAAGATTTGCAAACTGTTCATCAAATAAGGTGTTAATATCCAGACTATATGAGGATATTTAGGAAAGTCTGTGGGAGGGGAATGAAATGTGTACATAGATTTTATAATATGCAGTTTTCATGAAATTTTGCAGAACCCCTCATAAGAATGGGTTTCCACTTTCTTGTACCAAAATAACCATATATTTTAATTTTAGTTTTCTTGAATATTATACAAGTAAGAAATCTAACAATTGCTAATGAGGATGTAGAAAAAAAGATAATGCTTGACACTATTGGTGGTAATATACATTGGTCTGTTCATTATAAAAAACAGTTTAAAGATTTCCTCCAAAATTAAAAATAGTACTATTTCACGACACAACAGTCCACTAGCTACCTAAAGAAACAAAATTAGTATGGTAAAGCTATATATGCCCTTCAATGCTCATTGCAACATTGTCACAATAGCCAAGATATGAATAGAACACAAATGTTAATAGTTTATGGTAATGTAATATATATTTCCAAATAGCAGGATGAATGCATTTGGAATGTTTCTTCATAAAGAAATGCTAAACATTTGATATGCCAATTTTCCTGATTTGATTGCTAATAAATGCAAGACTCAAAATACACAGAATACACATTGTACACACTATTACTATGTATCAGTTAAAATTTAAAAGTAGAAAAATATGCTCAAACTATGCCAATTCTCATGTTCACAAGATATATCTGAATTTTCAAATGACATAGAAAACTCTCTTTGTAAACTATTTATATTTTAATATCATCTCTCACTGTTCTGTCTCCTTTTATTTGTTTCTATTTTCCTGGAAATTTTCATTTATTCCCATAATTTACTTCTTTACACAATATTTCTTTTCTGAAATTCATTTCTTTTAATATGAATATTCTTGTGAATCACTTCCTCTAACAAGACTTTAAAGTCCCAAGAGGCAGAGTTCCTGGCATAGGTCCCAGAGCCTTCTGTGTGTAGGGCTGTCAAACATTCCATCATCCTGTGTTCAGTGAGAACTTTGTTTATCTTCCCTATTATACTAAGAGCTCCCAAAGGGAAGCTATTGTAAACTTCCTACATGTCCAACATCAAGTAACTGTTTCTCATGTCTTATGTACTGCAAAAATAGAGAAGAAATAAGTAAAAAGATGAATACTAAACCTGAAAATTTTCTAATTAAGCATGCTAAAAATGTAACTTTATAAATAAATGAACTAAAAGAATCATAGATTTATTCTTAAAATTATATTGCATTATTTTATAAGACATGTTCTAATCTATAATTTGTTCAAAATTAGCACTTAACATGAAGTAAATGTTCCTTGTTTACCAGTACCACTGTTCTAATAAAGTTAATCACAACTATTTATAAGGTAAGACTCTTCTGTCTCCATTTTATAACTGAGAAAATTGAAATTCAATGGATTTAGAGAGTCTGCATAAGTTTACAATGCTGTACACAGGCAAATCTGGAAGTAACTCAAGGTAGTATTAAAGAACCTGTTTCGCACAAAGTCTCTGAACTACTCTCATACATACAAATGCTCAAAGATTTTCTTACTTAAGTTGGGAAAAATCTTTTGTAGTACATTTTATTATTTGGGCTTCTACATACATTGTTCTTTCAAAACATGCCATTTATAAAGCAGAAGTATGATTTTAGGAAGAAATAGAATCTTTTATCACTTGTATGTAAGTGACATAACTGAGTAAAAAAGTCAGTGTTACATGTACATTTTGCTACATTTTATTTCTAATAGTTGATAATTTTAAGATGTATACAGGTGCAAATTTTATATCACATATAGTTAGTAGTGAATATTCTTCCTAAATCCCTAAAAAGCTAGTTATTTCACAGGATATTGAAAATTTTTTTGTAACTTGTAGATCATTTCTGAAGTTGACAAACCCTTTCATGTCTATATTCACCCTTTGCTTCAACTCTCCCTCTGTTTTCTTCATTCAATTATTCTTCAGTATGGTTTAAATGGATAGAAAATTTTCAAAATATCCTCTTCCAAGCTTTTAAAATCATTTATAGACCATAATTGTATAGAAAAACAGTGGACAGTTACTAGAGTCTAGTTTGAATCTTTGTGTTTTCCTTTCTTCTTGTTATTTATTTGGTAATTCTGAGAAATGTTGATAAATTTTAAAGGAATTCATTGAAACCATAGCTAGACTCAGTTAATGTCAACTTGTAGTGTAGTATCTCCTCTGGAAGAAAAAAAAAAGTAACATAGTTTACTACAGTGCTCTCTGGTATCAGGTATCAAGAAGCTAAAGTATTGTTCCTCCCACAGCTTTATAAATCCAATTAACATATATAGAATATAAATATATAATATTCTATTTTAATTCTGATGAAAAATTTTAATTCAATTGCTTTTTAAATTTTCTAAAATTTTATTTAAGGTATGCAAATTACATTTATTTCATATACACAGATTTAGGATCATAGTGATACTTCCTATCCTACCCTCCCTCCGACCCATGCTCCAACTCTTCTTGCTAATTTCTTTTGTTTTGGGTAAATTCCCAAGAGGGGGATGGCTGAGTCATATGGTAGCTCTATCTTCAGATTTCTGAGGTGATTCCATACTGTCTTCCACAGTGGTTGCATCAGTTTACATTCCCACCAACAGTGGATTAGGTTACATTTTTCTCCACATGCTCACCAGCATTTGTTGTTCATGATTTCTGTATGAGAGCCATTCTAACTAGGGTGAAGTGAAACCTCCTAGAAGATTTGATTTGCATTTCCCTTATGGCTAGTGATCCTGAGTATTTTTCCATGTGTCTGTAGGCCATTTACATTTCCTCTTCCAAAAAATGCCTGTTTAAATCCTTCAGCCATTTCTTAACTGGATCTTTTATTTGGTGATGTTGAATTTCTTGAACTGTTTATAGCTTCTGGATATTAACCCCTTATCAGTTGTATAGTTTGCAAATATTTATTCCATTCCGTCATTTGCCTCTTTGCTGTTTCTTTTTTTTTAACTTTTATTTAATAAATATAAATTTCAAAGTACAGCTTTTGGATTACAGTGGTTTTTTTCCCCCCAAAACCTCCCTCTCACCCACAACCCTCACATCTCCCACTCCCTCTCCCATTCCATTCACATCAATATTCATTTTCAATTACCTTTATATACAGAAGATCAATTTAGTATATACCATGTAAAGATTTCAACAGTTTGCACCCATACAGAAACACAAGGGTAAAATACTGTTTGAGTACTAGTAATACCATTAATTCACATAGTACAACACATTAAGGGCAGAGATCCTATGTGGGGAGTAAGTGCACAGTGACTCCCATTGTTGATTTAACAATTGACACTCTTGTTTATGGCGTCGGTAATCACCCGAGGCTCTTGTCATGAGTTGCAAAGGCTATGGAAGCCTCTTGAGTTCACAAACTCCAATCTTATTTAGACAAGGCCATAGTCAAAGTGGAAGTTCTCTCCTCCCTTCAGAGAAAGGTACCTCCTTCTTTGATGGCCCATTCTTTCTGCTGGGATCTCACTCACAGAGCTGTTTCATGTAGGTTTTTTTTTTTTTTTTTTTTTGCCAGAGTGTCTTGGCTTTCCATGCCTGAACTACTCTCATGGGTTTTTTGGTCAGATCCAAATGCCTTAAGGGCTTATTCTGAGGCTAGAGTGCTATTTAGGGCATCTGCCATTCTATGAGTCTTCTGTGTATCCTGTTACCCATGTTGGATCATTCTCTGATTCTTAATTCTCTCAGATAGTATTAGCAGACACTAGTCTTGTTTATGTGATCTCTTTGACTCTTAGACCTATCATTATGATCAATTGTGAACAGAAATTGTTCACTTGGACTACTGAGATGGCATTGGTACATGCAATAATGATGGGATTGAATAGGAATCCCCCGGTATGTTTCTAACTCTACTGTTTGGGGCAAGTCAGCTTGAGCATGTCCCAAATTGTACATTTCCTCCCTCTCTTATCCCCACTCTTATATTTAACATAGATCACTTTTAAGTTAAATTTGAACACCTAAGAATAATTGTGTGTTAATTAAAGAGTTCAACCAATAGTATTAAGTAGAAGCAAAAAAAAAATACTAAAAGGGATAAAGTATTAAATTGTTCATCAACAGTCAGGACAAGGTCTGATCAAATTATTGTTTCACATAGTGTTCATTTCACTTCCACAGGTTTCCTTTTTGGTGCTCAGTTAGTTGTCACTGATCAGGGAGAACATATGATATTTATCCCTTAGAGAGTGGCTCATTTCACTCAGCATGATGTTTTCCAGATTCTTTCATTTTGTTGCCAATGACCAGATTTCATTTTTTTTTACTGCTATATAGTATTCTATAGAGTACATATCCCATAATTTCTTTATCCAGTCTTCTGTTGATGGGCATTTGGGTTGGTTCCAGGTCTTAGCTATTGTGAATTGAGCTTCAATAAACATTAAGGTGCAGACAGCTTGTTTGTTTGCCAATTGAATTTCCTTTGGGTAAATTCCAAGGAGTGGGATGGCTGGGTTGAATGGTAGGGTTATATTCAGGTTTCTGAGGAATCTCCAGACTGACTTCCATAGTGGCTTAACCAGTTTACATTCTCACCTACAGTGGGTTAGTGTGCCTTTTTCCCCACATCCTCACCAGCATCTATTGTTGGTAGATTTCTGAATGTGAGCCATTCTTACCTGGGTGAGGTGAAACCTCATTGTGGTTTTGATTTGCATTTCCCTGATGGCTAGTGATCTTGAACATTCTTTCATGAGTCTGTTGGCCATTTGGATTTCCTCTTTTGAAAAATGTCTATTGAGGTACTTGGCCCATCTCTTAGTGGGTTGTTTGTTTTGATGTTGTGGAGTTTCTTGATCTCTTTGTACATTCTCTTATTAATCCTTTGTCAGTTGCCTAGTTTGCAAATTTTTTTTCCATTCTGTTGGTAGCCTCTTCATTTTCCTGACTGTTTCTTTTGCAGTACAGTAACTTCATTTTGTTGCAAATGACCAGATTTCATTTTTTTTACTGCTGTATAGTATTCTATAGAGTACATGTCCCATAATTTTTGGAGTTTCTATTCTGTTCCAGTGGTTCACACATCTCTTTTTGTGTCAGTAAAAAGCTGTTTTGTATTATATCTTGAAATCTGGTATTATAATTCCTCTGGCTTTATTTTTGGTGTATAAGACTGCTTTAGTTATTTGGGTTTCTTTTATTTCCATACAAATTTGAGCATCATTTTTCCTAGATCTGAGAGTATGGGCATCCTTGTTTGGTTCTGGATCTCAGTGGGAATACTTCCAACATTTCCCCATTCAATAGGATGCTGGCCATGGATTTGTCATAAATCACCTTGATTGTGTTGAGAAAAGTTTCTTCTATACACAGTTTGCTTTGAGTTTCCATCATGAAAGTTTTTATCATGTCAAGTGCTCTCTATGTGTTTATTGAGATAATTATGTGGCTTTCGTACTTCAGTTTGCTTATGTGATGAATCACATTAATTGATTTGTGAATGTTGAACCATCCCTACATATCAGGGGTAAATCCCACTTGGTCTGAGTGAATGATCTTTCTGGTGTGTTGTTGGAGTCCATTGGCTAGTATTTTGTTGAAAATTTTTCTTCTGTGTTCCTCAGGGAAATTGGTCTGTAGTTCTCTTTCTCTATTGTATATTTTTCAGGTTTAGATTTTAAAATGCTACTGGTTTCATTGAAAGAATTTGGGAGGATTCCTTCCCTTTCATTTGTTTTGTATATTTTAAGAAGTATTAGAGACAACACCGTGGCTCACTAGGATAATCCTCCGCCTTGCAGCACCGGCACACCGGGTTCTAGTCCCGGTCGGGGCGCCAGATTCTGTCCCGGTTGCCCCTCTTCCAGGCCAGCTCTCTGCTGTGGCCAGGGAGTGCAGTGGAGGATGGCCCAAGTGCTTGGGCCCTGCACCCCATGGGAGACCAGGAGAAGCACCTGGCTCTTGCCATCGGATCAGCGCAGTGCGCCAGCCACAGCGCGCCAGCCGTGGCGGCCATTGGAGGGTGAACCAACGGCAAAAAGAAGACCTTTCTCTCTGTCTCTCTCTCTGTCCACCCTGCCTGTCAAAAAAAAAAAAAAAGTATTAGAGTAAGTTCTTTTTAAAACTGTGAGATTTCAGTGGTGAAGCCATCTAGTCCTGGTTTTTTTTTTTCTTGGAAGGGTCATTATTACTGATTACTTTGCTGATTTGGTTATTGGTCTGTTTAGTTTTTCTATGCCATCATGGCTCAATTTATGTAGGGCCTAAGTGTCCAGTAATCTATCCATTTCTTCTAGGTTTCTCAGTTTTTGGCATACAGCTCTTTGTAGTAATTTTTGATTATTTTTCCTACTGTGTCCATTGTTTCATTTCCTTTTTCATCTCTGATTTTGTTGAATTGGGTTTTCTTCCCCCCTCTTTGATTTTTGTTAGTTGGACCTATCATTTATCAAATTTTTTTCAAAAACTAGTACTTCATTTCACTGACTTTTGTAATTTTTGTTTCAATTTAGTTTATTTCTTGTCTATATTTATTTTCTCCTACTAATTTGGTGTTTGATTTGTTGTTTTTCTAGGTTCCTGAGATGCATTGATAGTTCATTTATTTGTTGCCTTTCCAATTTCTTGATGTTGGCATCAATTGTTATAAATTTCCCTCTTAAAACTGCTTTTGCTGTAACCCATAAATTTTGATATGTCATACTGTTCCCTTCATTTGTTTCCAGAATCTAAGTATATCACAGAATTAATAACTTTCTATCAAAGGATTGAAGCTCCCATTATAAAATTTCAGGAAAATATATTACTCTGATATAAAGCTTCTACTCTTAAAACATTCAACATATTAATGATATTTCCCTAATTGTATTAAGCTTACCTACTTGAAAAAAAAAGTCATCGAAATTTCATATCTCTCAACGTGAGAGATGTAAAACCAGATACAAAAATTGAGATATGAAATATGGAAATTATGTTTTCTTCCTATGAAAATTCTATAGAAACAATTATTTACTGAGCAATAGAAACTTAGAGATTTGCTTATTGTTTGATATTTTCTTAAAACTTTAGAAACTTTGTTAATAAAGAAGTGATACTTTGGTTCCACTCTAAATTTATTAGTGTAGAAAGATTTTTGTTACTGGTATCATGAAGATATTTAAAAAGATTTGTGGAAAATATATTTAATTTGTTTAAAAAATATATAATGAAAATAAATTTACCTTTTAATTCTTTTCCATGATCTTTTTGAAATACCCTTATATGACTATAATTCATTTCACTTAGAACTTCACAAAAACTATAACATGGTGATTGATTCAGGAGAAACAATATACATGTATGCATGCAGTGGACTTATAGTAAACTATTGATTCATCAAATTATTTGCCACTTCTCTTTTTCAACTATTTTTAGATTTAACTTTAGGTGCTATGGCTATGGTGTACCATGTAAAGCCACCATGTGCTGCACAGCCATCCTATATTGGCACCAGGATACTCCAGTTCATATCCAGCTCCCTGCTAATAGGCTGGTAATACAGCAGAAGATAACCCAAGTACATGGGCACCTGTATCCATGTTGGAGACCTAGAAGATGCTGCTGGTTCTTGGTTTGGCCTGGACTAGCCATGGCTGTTGTGGTCATTTGTGGCGTGAAGTAGTTGATGGAAGATCTCACTCTCTCTCTCTTTCTCTCTCTCTTTCTGTGTGTGTGTGTGTGCTGTGTGTGTATGTGTGTGTGTAAATCTGCCTTTCAAATAAATAAATACATATTCAAAAAAAGAATGGACACTAAATTTAAAAGACCTAAAAAGTGTGTAATATAGTTATTACTAGAGTTATAATAGTTTAAGCTACTCAGCATAAGTTTATAAAGTAATGATTTTTTAATTTATTTTTTATTTAGTAAATATAAATTTCCAAAGAACAGTTAATGGATTACAATGGCTTCCCCCCCCATAATTTCCCTCCCACACATGCCCCTCCCATCTCCCACTCCCTCTCCCATTCCATTCACATCAAGATTATTTTCAATTATCTTTATATACAGAAGATCAATTCAGTATATATCAAGTAAAGATTTCATCAGTTTGCACCCACACAGAAACACAAAGTGTAAAATACTGTTTCAGTACTAGTTACAGCATTACTTCACATTATGGCATCATTAATCGCCCCAGGCTCTAGTCATGAGCTGCCAAGGCTATGGAAGCCTTTTGAGTTCACCAACTCCAATCTTATTCCGACAAGTTCATAGTCAAAGTGGAAGTTCTCTCCTCCCTTCAGAGAAAGGTACCTCCTTCTTTGATGGCCCTGTTCTTTCCACTGGGATCTCACTTTTGGAGATCTTCCATTTAGGTCTTTTTTTCCAGAGTGTCTTGGCTTTCCATGCCTAAAATACTCTCATGGGCTCTTCAGCCACATACGAATGCCTTAGGGACTGATTCTGAGGCCAGAGTGCCATTTAGGAAATCTGCCATTCTATGAGTCTGCTGTGTATCCCACTTCCCATGATGGATTGTTCTCTCCCTTTTTGATTCTATCAGCTAGTATTAGCAGACACTAGTCTTGTTTGTGTGATCACTTTGACTCTTAGACCTATCAGTGTGATCAATTGTGAACTGAAATTGATCACTTGGACTATTGAGATGGCATTGGTACATGCCACCTTGATGGGATTGTATTGGGATCCCCTGGCACGATTCTAACTCCACCATTTGGGGCAAGTCCGATTGAACATGTCCCAAATTGTACATCTCCTCCCTCTCTTATTCCCACTCTTATATTTAACAGCAATCAATTTTCAGTTATAATTTAAACACTTAAGAATTATTGTGTGTTAATCACAGAGTTCAACCAATAGTACTAGAACAAAACAAAGAGAAAATACTAAAATGGATAAAGTATTACATTGTACATCAGCAGTCAGGACAAGAGCTGATCAAGTCACTGTTTCTCATAGTGTCCATTTCACTTCCACAGGTTTCCCCTTTGGTGCTGTTAGTTGTCACTGATCAGGGAGAACATATGATATTTGTCCCTTTGGGACTGGCTTAATTCACTCAGCATAATGTTTTCCAGATTCCCCCATCTTCATGCAAATGACCGGATTTTGTTGTTTTTGACTGCTGTATAGTATTCTATAGAGTACATATCCCATAATTTCTTTATCCAGTCTTCTGTTGATGGGCATTTGGGTTGGTTCCAGGTCTTAGCTATTGTGAATTGAGCTTCAATAAACATTAAGGTGCAGACAGCTTGTTTGTTTGCCAATTGAATTTCCTTTGGGTAAATTCCAAGGAGTGGGATGGCTGGGTTGAATGGTAGGGTTATATTCAGGTTTCTGAGGAATCTCCAGACTGACTTCCATAGTGGTTCAACCAATTTGCATTTCCACCTACAGTGGGTTAGTGTGCCTTTTTCCCCATATCCTCGCTAGCATCTATTGTTGGTAGATTTCTGAATGTGAGCCATTCTTACCTGGGTGAGGTGAAACCTCATTGTGGTTTTGATTTGCATTTCCCTGATGGCTAGTGATCTTGAACATTCTTTCATGAGTCTGTTGGCCATTTGGATTTCCTCTTTTGAAAAATGTCTATTGAGGTACTTGGCCCATCTCTTAGTGGGTTGTTTGTTTTGATGTTGTGGAGTTTCTTGATCTCTTTGTAGATTCTGGTTTTCAACCCTTTATCTATTGCATAGTTTGTGAATATTTTTTCCCATTCTGTCAGTTGCCTCTTCATTTTCCTGACTGTTTCTTTTGAAGTACAGAAACTTCTCAATTTGAAGCGATCCCAAATGTTAATTTTGGCTTTGACTGCCTGTGCTTCCGGGGTATTTTCCAAGAAGTTTTGCCAGTACCTATATCTTGCAGAGTTTCTCCAATGCTCTCTAATAATTTGATGGTGTTGGTTTGTATATTTAAGTCTTTAATCCATGTTGAGTGAATTTTTGTGCAGGGTGAAAGGTAGGGGATTTGCTTCATGATCCTCATGTGGAAATCCAATTTTCCCAGCATCCTTATTCCAGGGATTGGTTTTGGACCCTTGATCAAATGTGAGTTGGCTGTAGATGTTTGGATTGATTTCTGGCGTTTCTATTCTGTTCCATTGGTCTATCCATCTGTTTCTGTACCTTGACTTCTTCCTTCCACATTTGTATCCCTTTAATTTCTTTTTGTTATCTAATAGCTCTGGCTAAAACTTCCAGAACTATATTGAGTAGCAGTGGTGAGAGTGGGCATCCCTGTCTGGTACCAGATCTCAGTGGAAAGGCTTCCAACTTTTCCCTATCCAATAGGATGTTGGCTGTGGGTTTTTCATAAATTGCTTTGATTGTATTGAGGAATGTTGCTTCCATATGGCTCTGTTTTTTCCACTGGGATCTCACTCACAGAGATCTTTCATTTAGGTCTTCTGTTTTTTTTTTTTTTCCAGGGTGCCTTGGCTTCCCATGCCTAAAATACGCTCATGGACTCTTCAGCCATATCCGAATGCCTTAAGGGCTGATTCTGAGGCCAAAGTGCTATTTATGACATCTTCCATTCTATGAGTCTGCTGTGTATCCCACTTCCCATGATGGAGTGTTCTCTCCCTTTTTGATTCTATCAGCTCTTTTCCTGACTGTTGATGTACAATGTAATACTTTATCCATTTTAGTATTTTTTCTTTGTTTTGTTCTAGTACTATTGGTTGAACTCTGTAATTAACACACAATTATTCTTAGGTGTTTAAATATTTACTGAAAATGATCCCCGTTAAATATAACAGTGGGAATAAGAGAGGGAGGAGATGTGCAATTTGGGATATAAAGTAATGATTTTAATTATTGTAGGGCTTGGTTATAAAAATAAAAGAAATGTCATGTCAGACTCTATTAAAGATAGTAAAATAACTCTGTGCAAATGTGTTAGAGATACAGTGATAGAAATATAGAGATAGACATTATGCCAATTTTCAGTGGGAAAAGTTAACAAAAGTTTATTTAATATGTATATAAGCACAAATTAAAAATATAGGACTCCTAAAAGGATAGTATAGCTATAAGATTTGTAGGAAATGGCTGCCAATGCAAAAGGTAGAGGCAGGATTTCAAAAGTGGGAAAAATTCAGGATGGCTGTGCAGTTTAAGGTCATATGCCTGAGAGGGTCTTGCTGCTATATACCTCCAGTGTCTCATTGTCCCTAAACTCACAGGAAGTTCCCTGTAGAGCTGAGATCAAGACTGTCAAGAAATCAGCACCTAGTGACAGACATTAAGCACTTTAAGGTGCAAATATAAGATTAATTTTAAGACACGGAAAAATTACAAAATGGGTTCAATTGCTGTAATAGGAACAGACTGCCAGGTTCAGGATGAAGAAAATCTGTCAGGGTGATTCATATAAAGACAGACAACAAACCAGAGACAGGAAGAAAACCGAAGCAATTTCCTTCTTCCCCCAGTTTACCAGTCTATTAGTGGATACTAAATAACAGCAGCTGGCAAAGCAGAAACTGATTTGAGAGTAGCAAATATCACTGCAGCTGTGAATAGTGGGGTTTATTTGAAGTTTAGAAAGACAATAACTTGGACATTGGTAAAAAAGAGAAGGAAGACAAAGATCTTCTAATCACTGGTCCACTGCTGAGATGGCCACAACAGTGAGGGCAGGGCTAGACCTAAGTGATGTCTGAGAATGTGTGCACGTACATGCATGGATGACTAATAGCATACACAAAGTATTCAAGTATTACCAACATGCAAGCAAATGCATATTTATGTGTGTATATTCTATGTACACATTATATGTGTAGTAGTACTCATCTGTGAGATCCAATGGTGACTTAGCTTAATAGCATTGGTGAGCACATGACTAGAAATCTGGGCCAATACCAGTTTCTGGAAGACTGGTGTGTGTACTGACTGCTCTTTTTAAGGAAATTCCCCAGTCCAATCTTAACAATGCAGTAGCTGTGGAATTTGGACAAATATGAGCATGGGACATACTATAGGACTGAAACTGTGAAAAAAATCGACAACATACTGGCATAACTTATGGTGTTTTATAGTGCTGAAATAGAATTGTCCAACAGATTAAAAGAAAATTAAATGGATGCTTAAAATTTCTAAAAGTACAATCATAAATTAAGCCAAATTGTTATAACAAATCTTACAATGCAGATGGTATCATATGCCCTTAAGCATTAAGAACTTCTGGGGAACTATTTCCTCACCCTAATGAGCAAAATAAGATGCCATAAACCAACCACCTAAGAATAAAATTTGAAGACTGAAGATTTCAGGATAAGTGTTCTTATTTATTTATTTTTAAGATTTATTCATTTATTTGAAAGTCAGAGTTACACAGAGAGAAGGAAAACAAATATCTTCTAATCACTGGTTCACTGCTGAGATGGCCACAACAGTCAGGGCAGGGCTAGACCTAAGCAAAGAGCCTGGATCTTCTCCTGGTCTTTCACGTGGGTGGTAGGGGCCCAAGTATTTTCTCCATTATCTGCTGTTTTTCTCAGGCCACTAGCATGGAGCTGGGTAGGAAGTAGGCCTTTCAGAACACAAACCAGGGCTCATATGGAATGTTGGCATCATAGGCAGTGGCTTTATCTGCTATGTGATAACGTTGGTTCCAGGATAACTGTTTAAAGGAAACTCAACAAAAAATTGTATAACACAGAGATTTGATAGAAATTTGGAAATAACTGAAGAAAACAAGTCAGAAATTCCTGAATTGAAAAGTGCAGACAATGAAGTTTAAAATATGATGGATCATTGATAGAACACATCATACAGAAGAAAAATATCAGCAGTAGTGAAGAAAAGCTAGTACTAAATACTCAATTGAAATAGGAAAAAGAAAAAAGAACTGAGAAAAGTAAAGAAATCTTCTGATCAGCATAAAAAGAACAAAAAGAACAATTATCCTAGTCAACATTGTCAAAATGGACTTGAAAGCACCAAACATGGGAAAAATATTTAATAAGAGAATAAAAGAAAATTTCTCAAAACAAAGAAAGATACTCCATTCAGGTAGGAAGGTCAGAGGTCACCAGATTCAATCAAATCGAGTTAACTCAAAATATGTAGCAACAAAGTTCACGAAGATTAACTATAAACAGAGAAGTCTCAAGTCTATAAGAGAAAAAGAAGTAAATAGCACAAATAGATGTCCTAACTAGCCTAACTGCAGACTTCTCAGAAAAACCCTACAGGCCAAGGAGTAAGATTAGACTTTCACAGCAGTGAGGAGAAAAAAATTGTCATTCAAGGATACTGTTCCCAGAAAAACTATGCTTCAGATATGAGAGAGTGAAAAAGATATATTCTCGGCTGGCGCCGCAGCTCACTAGGCTAATTCTCCGCCTTGTGGCGCCGGCACACCAGGTTCTAGTCCCGGTCAGGGTGCCGGATTCTGTCCCGGTTGCCCCTCTTCCAGGCCAGCTCTCTGCTGTGGCCAGGAGTGCAGTGGAGGATGGCCCAAGTACTTGGGCCCTGCACCTCATGGGAGACCAGGAGAAGCACCTGGCTCCTGCCATTGGATCAGCACGGTGCGCCGGCCACAGCACTCCAGCCGCGGCGGCCATTGGAGAGTGAACCAACGGCAAAAAGGAAGACCTTTCTCTCTGTCTCTCTCTCTCACTGTCCACTCTGCCTGTCCAAAAAAAAAAAAAAAAAAAAAAAAAAAAAACTTAAAAAAGATACATTCTCAAATAAGAGACAAGAAAATTTATTACCATGAAATCTGTCTTACAATAAATGTTAAAGAGGGTTCTTTAACTGAAAGGAATTAAAACTAATGAGTAGGAAGATAGAAAACTTACTGGTAAGAGTAATAGTGCAAAAAGCTCTAATATTACAAAGGGTAAATAAACAGTTCTTATATTTAGTATCAAGATTAAAAAGCAGACAAAAATAAATACTACATAAAATACAAACACATAGGCAGCATAGATGTAAATTCAGACATCAAATATTAAAAATGTGTAGGGGAAAGAAGTGAAAATGTAGAGTTGCTTATTTGTATTGCATGTCTCTGTATGTTTTCTCATTTATTTTTAATCAATTAATTTTTTATCAATTTTAAATAATTTGTTATAATCAAAAGAAGGTGTTTTTAAGCCTCATGGTTACTGTAAAAGAAAAACACACAATGGAATTCTCCAAGATAAAAAGGAATCACAATACACAACTAGAGGAGATCAACTAACCGCAAAGGAAAATTGAAGAGATGGAGAAAGAAGTAAAAGAATTATAAAACTAGTATCAAAATGGTGGTAGTAAGTCCTAACCTATCAATTACTAGCTTAGACATAAATGAATTACCTTCTATCATTAAAAGACATAGCAAGATCAAATGGATTTTAAAAAAGAAAATAAGACTCATCCATATGCTGCTTATAAGAAATCACTTCATCTCTAAGGACAAGCATATGTTAAAAGTGAAAGATTGAAATCAGATATTTCACATGAATGAAACCCAAAAGAAAGCAAAGCTAGCCATTCTTCTATTAGATAAAGTACACATTCACTCAAAAGAAGCCAGGGAGGCCAGGAGTGATAGGAGCAATTTTGTCCCATGTGTTCCTATGTAGTTTCTGGATGGCGTGTTAATAAAGGTCAAGAGATGCCCCGCCCCCATTCTCTTGGGAGGAAAAAGAACAGAAGATTGAGTTAGCAGCTGATCATTTCTCCATGGTAAAGTCTTCTCTGAATCTAGAATTCAGAGAGCTTCTTGTTGATAAACAAATTCTTCAAGTTGTTGGGAGGCTGATGTGCCCAGAGAGGGTATGGAAGATCATTGCCACTTCCCACTTATCTCATTCTTCGCACTTCATCTTGTAGCTGTTCATCTATTCTTTGTAAGATTCTTTATAATAAAGCAGGCATTGTTACTATGTGCTCCACTGAGTTGGAGAACCATGATAGTAAATTATGATACTTGAGAAAGGGCTGAAGGAAACCTAATTTATAACCATTTAATCAGAAGTTTAAGAGGTTGTGGTTTGACCTCAGACATGGAGGACAGTCAGTGGTGGAATGAGAAGGCCGTGCCAAGATGGCTACTGACAAGCAAGCGTCAGTTACTCAGGAATGGCTTTGGAACCAACCTGGCAAAGGAGCCTGCCTGGCAACAGGCAGTGAATGGTTATCACATAAACCACCCCTTGACTGGATTGGCTGCCTCGGCTATATAAGCTGTTGTACCAACTGAAATAAATGAGTCTGTGGGCTGCTTGCCTCTGGCCTGCTTTCACCTGACTCCCGGTGTCTGTGTGGTGACTCTGTGCCTCTTACCCCCACTACACTCCTACTCTCAGAACAAATCCACAGCAATATCAGTTTTTGATATTGAGCCCTCAACTTGTGGGTTCCAATGTTAACATTAAGTGCATAGTTTAAAAATTATACAAATTGCAAGATACCCAACTGGTGTCAAATAAAAAGTAGAGAATTTGTGTGGAAACCTGATATTTAGCTATCAGAAGTATTCTATGTTAAGAAAAAAAGGTATCCCATTTAGAATGTATAAAGCATTTAACAAAATTCAATTCACAGTGTTCCCAGAAAACTAGGAATAGAGAGGTTTCAAAAGCTTAGATGATTTCTGAAAAATCTACAGGTAAAAACAGGTAAAAAGTGACTACTTTTCTGTACATCAATAACATTTCTGTGATTTACATTCTACTATATTAAAACAAGATTTTATTGGATATCTTAGCCAACACAGACACAATTTAAAAATGCCACACTGTTAAGAAAAAAATGAAGTAAGTCAATATTCATTCTTAAATGATACAATTATTTTATTTTTGTTAATATAAAGGGAACGTATTACATGCATTCCATAGGTACAATTCTAAGAAGATAACCATACAATATTCCTTCTTTGCTCTCTGCCCCATCACCCTCTTTCTCTCCCCTATTTTCTTTTCAGAATTTTTTGCAGAAACATAATTTTAATCCACTTTGTAATCATATACTTAACTCACCACAAACCATAATATTAAACATGTAAACTGTAGAAAGACCAGTTCCACTACTCAGCTATAAAAAAAAAATGAAATCCTGTATTTTACAATAAAATGGAAGCAAATGGAAATTATTATACTTATTGAAACAAGCCAGGGTCAAAAGACAAATATCATGTTTATTCTGATATGTGGCTTTCAATATAGAATACAAAAAAAGTATCAGAATGAAACAGACATCTTGATATGATTTCTGATACAGAAGATCTCAGAGACTCTACCAGTTAGCAACTGTTAATACAAAGTGAATTTAGGAAAATGATAGATAATAACATGTATATTTGAAACAATTGTTTTTATTGGCTGCACTACCAACAATGAGAAACTTCATTTTGTTATCCCTCTTAGTATTTTTTTTGTTTGTTCTACTTAATACTTTTGGTTGAATACTGTAATCAATACACAATTCTTCTTAAGTGCTGAAAACTAACTGAAAAGTGATCACTGTTAAATATAAGAGTGGGAATAAGAGAGGGAAGAGATGTGTAATTCGGGACATGCTCAAGCTGACTTGCCTCAAACGGTAGAGTTAGAAACATACCAGGGGATTCCAAGTCAATCCCATCAAGGTGGCATGCACCAATGCCATCTCACTAGTCCCAGTGATCAATTTCTGTTCACAATTGATCATAATGATAGGACTAAGAACCAAAGGGATCACATAAACAAGAATAGTGTCTGCAAATACTAGCTGATAGAATCAAAAAGGGAGAGAATGATCCAACATGGGAAGTGAGATACACAGCAGACCCATAGAATTGCAAATGTCCTAACAGCACTCTGGCCTCATAATCAGCCCTTAAGGCATGCGGATCCTGCTGAAAAGCCCATGAGAGTATTTCAGGCATGGAAAGCCAAGACATTCTGGGGAAAAAAAAAAAACAAAAAACAAAAAACAAAAAACAAAAACTAAATGAAAGATCTCCTCGAGTGAGATCCCAGTGGAAAGAATGGGTCATCAAAGAAGGAGGTACCTTTCTCTGAAGGGAGGAAAGAACTTCCACTTTGACCATGACCTTGTCTAAAAATTATCAGAGTCAGTGAACTCAGGGGGCTTCCATCCTTGGCAGCTCATGACAAGAGCCTAGGGTGATTACTGATGCCATAAACAAGAGTGTCAATTTGTTAAGTCAACAACAGGAGTCACTGTGCACTTACTCCTCATGTAGGATCTTTGTCCTTAGTGTGCTGTACATTGAGATTTAATGCTATAACTAGTACTGAAACAGTATTTTTCACTTTGTGTTTCTGTGTGGGAGCAAACTGTTGAAATCTTTACTTAATGTATGCTCAACTGATCTTCTGTATATAAAGAGAATCGAAAATGAATCTTGATGTGAATGGAAGGGGAGAGGGAGTGGGAAAGGGGAGGGTTGCGGGTGGGAGGGACGTTATGGGGGGCAAGCCATTGTAATCCATAAGCTGTACTTTGGAAATTTATATTCATTAAATAAAAGTTTTTTAAAAAAATCTAATTTAAAAAGACTAAAAGTGGAGGAATAAGTTTAACAAAAACTTCAAACCATCCATATTTAAAATTGTAAAATGTGAAGAAATATAAGGAAGGCTAAGAAAAAGAGCACTGATTATGAACTAGGCATTGTTAAGATGCCACTGCTAAAGATTTACTCTATGTTCTTTACAAGGTAGAAATTGATCAGATGAGTCTACGCAGAGGATAGAAAATATTTTACATGCAAATATTTTGGAAAGTGGTTGTTTATAAGTTTAACAGAAAGTTTTATTGAATTATTCTACTACTAAGTATATTCAAGATATGTTTACATGGTTACAAAAATAGCTATGTTTAAAAATGTTATAATATAGTGATCAAGGCACACTAATTAATGATAACCAAAATATTTAAAAAAAGGAGTGCACTCTGACAGCTGGAAAGTGTACATGGACTTTCAAATGTTGTATAATTATCAAATATGCCATCCCCTAAAGGAGAGTATGTTTTAGAAATGATGGTGTTAAGTGGAAAGAACAGGTCTTCAAAGAAGGAGGTACCTTTCTCTGAAGGGAGGAGAGAACCTCCACTTTGATTATGACCTTGTCTAAACAAGATAAGAGTCAGAGAACTCAAAAGGCTTCCATAGCCTTGGAAACTCATGACTGGTGCATAGGGAGATTACTGATGCCATAAACAGGAGTGTCAATTGGTAAAGTCAACAACAGGAGTCACTGTGCACTTACTCCTCATGTAGGATCTCTGTCCTTAATGTGCCGTACATTAAGATTTAATGCTATAATGAGTACTCAAACAGTATATTTCACTTTGTGTTTCTATGGGGGTGCAAACTGTTGAAATCTTTACTTAATGTATACTAAACTGATCCTCTGTAAAAAAAAAAAAAAAAGAAATTATCAACTCCCAACTTGACTCTCACTGGGATTAAACATGACAATAGGTCTGATCTGATTTCATCATCATTTAAAAAAATCATCTATTATTTCTCACTTTATGTTTCTGTGTGGGAGCAAACTGTTGAAATCCTTACTTAATGTATACTAAGCTGATCTTCTGTATATTAAGATAATCGAAAATGAATCTTGATGTGAATGGAAGGGGAGAGGGAGTGGGAAAGGGGAGGGTTGTGGGTGGGAGGGACGGTATGTGGGGGAAGCCATTGTATTCCATAAATCGTACTTTGGAAATTTATATTCATTAAATAAAAGTTAAAAAAAAGAAATGATGGTGTTATAACCTATCAAAAAACAAAATGAAGTGTGCACAAATAGGTTATCATGCACAGGATTAATTGATTTTCTTAAAAATGTAGTCATTTGACTGCCTGTGCTTCTGGGGTATTTTCCAAGAAGTCTTTGCCAGTACCTATATCTTGCAGAGTTTCTCCAATGCTCTCTAATAATTTGATGGTGTCGGGTCATAGATTTGAGTCTTTAATCCATGTTGAGTGAATTTTTGTGTAAGGTGAAAGGTAGGGGTCTTGCTTCATGGTTCTGCACGTGGTAATCCAATTTTCCCAGCACCAATTATTGACCAGATTGTTCTTACTCCAGGGATTGGTTTTGGATCCTTGATCAAATATGAGTTGGCTGTAGAAGTTTGGATTGATGTCCGGTGTTTCTATTCTGTTCCATTGGTCTATCCATCTGTTTCTGCACCAGTACCATGCTGTTTTGATAACAACTGCCCTGTAGTATGTCCTAAAATCTGGTATTGTGATGCCTCCAGCTTTGTTTTTGTTGTACAAAATTGCTTTAGCTATCCGAGGTCTCCTGTGTCTCCATATGAATTTCAGCATCATATTTTCCAGGTCTGAGAAGAATGTCTTCAGTATTTTGATTGGTATTGCATTGAATCTGTAAATTGCTTTTGGGAGAATGGACATTTTGATGATGTTGATTCTTCCAATCCATGAGCATGGAAGATTTTTCCATTTTTTGGTATCCTCTTCTATGTCTTTCTTTAAGGTTTTGTAATTCTCATCGTAGATATCCTTTAAGTCCTTGGTTAAGTTTATTCCAAACTATTTGATTGTTTTTTGTAGCTATTGTGAATGGGATTGATGTTAGCAGTTCTTCCTCAGCCATGGCATTGCCTGTGTATACAAAGGCTGTTGATTTTTGTGCATTGATTTTATACCCTGCTACTTTGCCAAACTCTTCTATAAGTTCCAATAGTCTCTTAGTGGAGTTCTTTGGATCCCCTAAATAAAGACTCATATCATCTGCAAAGAGGGATAGTTTGACTTCTTCCTTCCCAATTTGTATCCCTTTAATTTCTTTTTCTTGCCTGATGGCTCCGGCTAAAACTTCCAGAACTATATTGAATAACAGTGGTGAGAGTGGGCATCCCTGTCTGGTACCAGATCTCAGTGGAAATGCTTCCAACTTTTCCCCATTCAATAGGATGCTGGCTGTGGGTTTTTCATAGATTGCTTTGATTGTATTGAGGAATGTTC
The DNA here is from genome assembly GCF_964237555.1 of Oryctolagus cuniculus. Taxonomy (NCBI): domain Eukaryota; kingdom Metazoa; phylum Chordata; class Mammalia; order Lagomorpha; family Leporidae; genus Oryctolagus; species Oryctolagus cuniculus. The sequence goes on from NC_091436.1 coordinate 68,870,170, forward strand.
CTTCCATACCCAGTTTGCTTAGAGTTTTCATCAGGAAAGGGTGTTGTATTTTATCAAATGCTTTCTCGGCATTAAGATAATCATATGGTTTTTCTTCTGCAGTCTGTTAATGTGGTGTATCACATTGATTGTTTTGCGCACATTGAACCATCCCTGCATGCCAGTGTTAAATCCCACTTGGTCCGTGTGAATGATCTTTCTGATGTGTTGTTGTATTCTATTGGCCAGAATTTTATTGAGGATTTTTGTATCTATGTTCATCAGGAATATTGGTCTGTAATTCTCTTTCAATGCTGCATCCTTTTCCGGCTTAGGAATTAAGGTGATGCTGGCTTCATAGAAAGAATTTGGAAGGATTCCCTCTTTTTCGATTGTTCTGAATAGTTTGAGAAGAATTGGAGTCAGTTCTTCTTTAAATGTCTGTTAGAATTCAGCAGTGAATCCATCTGGTCCTGGGCTTTTCTTTGTTGGGAGGGCCTTTATTACTATTTCAATTTCTGTCTCAGTTATGGGTCTGTTTAGGTTTTCTATGTCTTCCTGGTTCAATTTAGGTAGGTTGCATGTGTCCAAGAATCTTTTTTTTTTAATTTTTTATTTAGTAAATATAAATTTTCAAAGTACAGTTAATTGATTACAATGGCTTCCCCCCCCCCATAATTTCCCTCCCACTCACACCCCTCCCATCTCCCGCTCCCTCTCCTATTCCATTCACATCAAGATTCATTTTCAATTATCTTTATATACAGAAGATCAATTTGTATATATTAAGTAAAGATTTCATCAGTTTGCACCCACACAGAAACACAAAGTGTAAAATACTGTTTCAGTACTAGTTATAGCATTACTTCACATTGGACAACACACTAAGGACAGATCTCACATGAGAAGTAAGTACACAGTGACTCCTGTTGTTGACTTAACAATTTGACACTCTTGTTTATGGCGTCAGTAATATCCCTAGGCTCTAGTCATGAGTTACTAAGGCTATGGAAGCCTTTTGAGTTCGCCGACTTTGATCCTATTTGACTAAACAAAAAATAAATAAAAAAATGTAGTCATTTAAAGAAGATATGAAAATAATTTCCGTACTGAAGAACTGGATTATTATATGGCAAAATTCATCATCATCACCATCTAAGCTCTAGATCATTGCATACAGAAAAACCACTTTGAAATGGGTTACATATTTAAATGTAAGAGATAAAATGATAAAACTCTAAGAGGCTGATTTTAAAGGCAAATGCATGTATGACTTTGTGGTTAACAATAATCTCTAAGACAGAGAAAAGTCAATAACCATTCAATGACACTATCTTGAAAACTATGTTGAAATCTTATTCTCTGTCAAAAGAAATAATAAAACAACACTTCTGTTTAAAATATATTTCTATAAAAACAAAAGAAAACTTCACAAGTAAATAATAGAGAATACATATGTATCTGAAAATCATAAAAACTGTTAACTAGAAAAACAGGCAAATTTTAAAATAGGTAACTACTAAGTACATTCAAGATAACTTAGTATCTATGTTTACCAAAATGTCGCAAGTAGTGATTACAGTGACTCGTTAATAATCAAAATATATTAAAAAGCACATATCTTGAAAGTAGAAAATATAAAATGCAGACTGAACACATATAACAAAGCAGAAGGGTACCGAATGTTTCATAAATTTAGAGTTATAGTCATTGTGGGCTATGGTAAAGTAAGTTAAACAAATGGACTTTTTGACATCTCTGGAAGAGTGAGAGTGCAGTTGAAATTGGTTATAATCGTTACATTTGCAGTGACATTCCACTAGTATTCCACTAGTATTCCCAGATCCTTAGATAAACGAAACATAGAGAAAGCAAATAGTGGGATTTGTTTGTTTATGGGGGGATTTATCAAAAGTTGAAGTTATGCTATGATAGACAGATGCATCCGACTTTTAGAGGATCAAAGAATTTAGGATACCAGTGAGGTAAAGTGAGGGTGTGTTACTGAAATGATTGTTATTGTGATATCCAATTAGATAACAGGGTAATGAAGAAAATGGGTGGTGGGTTGGGAGAAAGTACTTTGGTGATCACTAACTATATTTTGCCATGAAGTGGTTAAAAAAGTAGAGAAAAAGAGGTCAATTAAAAGGAAATTGTGAAACCTTAGGTTTTACGTTCAAGTAGTTGCTGGAGTCTCTTGAGGAAATGGCAGACCTTGCGTAAAGAAGAAAACTGAGAAGCAGAGCCAGTGGATATGTTGAAAATGGGCACATGGCAAGGAAGAAGGGAGAAAACAGCAATATAAGAGGCAAAATGTTGGTGTATAGCAGGACAAACCATGCAACAGAAATGCCTTTGATATTTAAGATAGTTTGGCATGGCATATTAAACAGTATTATTTCATTAACTTGAAAATATGTAGGTGACAAAGTTGTGAATAAACATTCATGTAACAGTAATATTTTCATAGAGAAAGAATTTCTCAAGCCAAGTTAATATTTCAAACTTCAGAAATGATATCATTTATCTTTCCATTGCATCTATGCTTAAACACGTAGCATACTCTTTTTTATTCTTTTCATATTTTAACCCATTGTCAGTCTTTGATATTGCAGCCGTAATGCATGCCATTTCTTTCCCACTACTATAAACTCCTTTATAGCTATAGCCCTTGAAAAGACAATTTAAGAATGTACCTTGGCTTTCAGTCATCCACTTCTCATCTTGATCTCTTATAACCTACTTTCAGCCCTGTATTTTCATCTAATACTCCCTTCATAAAGTAGATACTATTCTTAGAAAACTAACTGATTCTATAAATTCCCAGCCTCTCAGTATTCACACATACTTATTAATAAACTCCTTGGGTGTCAAAACTTTGTTATTCTCATCATGTTTATATATTTCATGCTTGAGAATTCTAATTGTTCTCTTACTCAATAAAGTATCTTTCAGGTATGTTTTCACAATTAAATGATCTTCTTTCTCTTTCTAATTATAATACCAGTTATAATATTAGCAACTTTCCAGTGATTTATAAATTTTACTCATATTATACTATATTCACTATGTATTACCTTTTTATGTTCTCTTCCATTCTCTTTCCACTTCTCTTTATTCTTTCCCATATCTTCAATTATCATCCAATCAATTCCAATTCCATGAGTCTGCCCACCCTTACATGTTCTGCTTTATTCAATTAACTATTGCTACCTTTATCTGTGACATCTTCTTGTATGTTCTATTTCCACCTAAAACCTAATGTGACAAGGTCAGACTCTTGAAATTTCTGACTAAGCACCTTAGCACTCTTCCTAACTCCATTACTCTCTCAATCTTACCAAAGTGCGACGTAGGCATTAACTTTAATATTTTTTTAATCTCTTTCTTATGACCTTGTTAACTGCTTTCCTCTATATAATCTCTAGATTTAAATCAACTGTAATTTGTAAATGACAAATAACCATTTTGGCTGGAATTTGTTAAACTCTGATTAGAGTTAGATTTGGAATCACCTAATCTAAAATATCACTAAAAGTAAAGCTTAATATGTACAACATAAAGTGTTTGATATTCAAATTATATGAATTATATCTCCATATGCCTTTTATAATTCTGCCAAGCCTGGTATATTTATTGATGCATCTATGTTTTCAAACATTTCTTTTTAAAAGAAAAGGCAGTCTTTCTAAAAGGAATTATTTACTTGTTAATTTAAGACCAAAGAATAAGAGTGAGAGAGAGAAAGAGATCCTTCACTGATTAATTGCAAAAATAGAGACTTGGCCAAGTGGAAGCCAGGAGATTGTGTGGAAGCTGTGTGTAGCAATGCCATCCAGGGTGTGCATTCGTAGGAAGGTTGAATTGGAAGCAGAGCCAGAAAGTAAACCGAAGCTTTCTGATGTGGGATGCTAACATCCCGAGTGTCATTTAATCACTAAATATGCATCCCAGAACCCCTCATTTCATTTTTTTTAATAAAACTTGGTCATGAGCCTAAATAACATCATGAATGAATCTATTGTGACTCTAAAACTATACCTGCCCCTTTGTTGTTTTTTAAATTTTTATTTAATAAATATAAATTTCAAAAGTACAATATTTGGATTATAGCAGTTTTTCCCCCCATAACCACCCTCCCACCTGCAAACCATCCCGTTTCCTACTCCCTCTCCCATCCCATTCTTCATTAAAATACATTTTTAATTATCTTTCTATACAGAAGATCAACCTAGTATATTCTAAGTAAAAATTTCAACAGATTGCACCCACACAGACACATAAAGTATAAAGTACTGTTTGAATACTAGTTTTACCATTAATTCACATAGTACAACACATTAAATACAGAGATCCTACATGGGGAGTAAGTGCACAGTGATTCCCGTTGTTGATTTAACAATTGACACTCTTATTTATGATGACAGTAATCACCTGAGGCTCTTGTCATGAGTTTCCAAGGCTAAGGAAGCCTCTTGAATTCACAAACTCCGACCTTATTTAGACAAGGCCATAGTCAAAGTGGAAGTTCTCTCCTCCCTTCAGAGAAAGGTACCTCCTTCTTTGATGGCCTGTTCTTTCCGCTGGGATCTCACTCACAGAGATCTTTCATTTAGGTCATTTTTTTTTTCCAGAGTGTCTTGGCTTTCCATGCCTGAGAAACTCCCATATGCTTTTTAGTCAGATCTGAATGCCTTAAGGGCTGATTCAGAAGCCAGAGTACTGTTTATATATCTACCCCTTTAACAGAGCCTTTTATAAACCGTCACAGCACTTCCTGTTGTAGCTCACCTTTCTGGGAAGCTACTACAAAAAAAAGGGAGGTTACACAAATCTCTTACTGACTTTTCACCTATATTCAGTATTAGTGCAGGATTTAGTGGATCAAACATTAACATTTCCAAAAATGATATAGAATTTATTACAATGTGCAACATGTCTTAAAATAAAAATCTGATCGCTTTGGCTAAGAAAATAAATCTGGGATCGGTGCTGTGGTACAATTTATTAAAGTCCTGGCCTGACTGCCAGTATCCCATATGGGTACTGATCCTTGTCCCCACTGCTGTTGATAAGATCCAGCTCTCTGTTATGGTCTGGGAAAGCAGTAGAAGATGGCCCAAGTCCTTGGGCATATGCACCCATGCTGGAGACCTGGAGGAAGCTCCTGGCTCCTAACTTTAGATAAGCTCAGCTCTAGCAATTGCATTAATTTGGGAAGTGAAGCAGCAGATGGAAGGCCTTTCTCTCTCTGGCTCTACTCTGGCTCACAGGACATACGTACTGACAGTATGTAACTCTGTCATTTAAATAAATAAAATAAATGGAAAAAAAGAAAATAAGCCTAAAGATTTACTTATAAAATTGTGATAAATATATGTACAAAGATGCTTCTTTCACCATTGATAAAAATAAATAGCCTAAATTATATATTCTTGTTTAAAGTAATAAGCTAAACACTTACGTTTTAATATGAAGTTGTCTGTGTGGTAATTTTTTAAAGATTTTATTTATTTATTTGAGAGGTAGAGTTACAGACATCGAGAGGAAGAGACGGAGAAAAAGGTCTTCCATCCACTGCTTCACTCCCTAAATGGCCGCAACTGCCAGAGCTGCACTCATCTGAAACCAAGAGCCAGGTGCTTCTTCCAGGTCTCCCACGTGGGTGCAGAGGCCCAAGCACCCCAGCCATCTTCTACTACTTTCCTAGGCCATAACAGAGAGCTGGATAGGAAGAGGAGCAGCTGGGACTAGAATTTGGGCCAATATGGGATGCTGGCGCCGCAGGTGGAGGATTAGCCTACTGCACCACAGCGCTGCCCCCAGTGGAGCTATCTTTTCTAAAAGGTTTTATTTGTTTACATGAAAGTCAAAGTTGCCCAGAGGCAGAGGCAGAGGCAAAGAGAGAGAGATCTTCCCTCTGCTGGCTCACTTCCCAGATGGTCGCAATATCTGGAGTTTTGCCAATCTGAAGACAGGAGCCAGGAGCTTCTTCCAGGTATCCCATGCGAGCATAGGGGCCCTAGGACTTGAGCCATCTTCCAATGCCTTCACAGGCCACAGCAGAGAGCTGGATTTAAGTGGAGCAGCCGGGCCTGAACCAGTGCCCATATGGGATGTTGGCACTGCAGGTGGCAGCCTCACTGGCTATGCCACAGTGCAGGCCCCTGTGGGGATAAAAAAAAGTAAACACACTGTTCAAATAAATCTCCCCACCGTATTTCTTTTAATAAAATTAATGTATAAATTGGTATATTCTCTTTACATATCATTGTACCTAAGAAACCATATTTACATGAACTACATTTTTAGGAAAGTAAATAAGGAAAATTTATGTTTAAGATATTGTAAATATATCAACATTGTTTATTTGAGTAATTAAAATTTGGTCTTTTTTTAATCTCAGAGGTGAGTGGTAGAGAAAGAGAGAGAGAGAGAGAGAGATCCCAGCACTAGCTTGCTCCCTAAATGCACACTCTGGCAGGAGGATGAAATTAAAAGTTTGGAACCCTATCTAGATCTGTAGTTGGCTGTGATGTAATTACTGGAACCATCATCATGGCTTTTCAAGTCTGCACTAGCATCAGCACCTAGGGGCAATTATCAAATCCAGGCACTCTGATATTAAGCATCATTGCCATTCATCCAAAGATCCATTCCATGATCATGTTCTGTGTGTCTTACTTGATTCCTCAGTAATCTGAAAATAGATCTGTTGTATGACCCAGGCATACAACTCCTGGGAATTACCCAAGGGATATTAAATCAACATATGAGTGAGTTATTTGTGCCCACCTGAGTTATTAAAGTTCACTTCACAATAGCTGAGATATGGAATCAACTCAGATTTCCAACTGATGACTAGATAAAGAAAACAAAATGGTATATATAAACTATGGAATACTACTCAGCTGTGAGCTAGAATGAAATCTTGTCATCTGCAACAAAATGGATTCAACTGGAGAACATTATGTTTAGTGAAATAAGCCTGTCCCAAAAAACAAATACCATATGTTTTCTCTGATATGTGGTAGTTAACACAGAATACAAAAAAATGTGTAAGAATGAAACTGACAGCTTATGATTTGGTTATTGTTTTTAGCTCTTATCTACACTTTGGTGGAACAGTGGTCTCTCTACTTTTTAGTTTGGAACATTATGGTTAGTGGTACATTAAGCAAGTGGTTATAAAGTAAATTGAACTTATGTTGTTGCAAAACTTAAAGGGAAACTAGGAAGGAATTATGGAAGGGAGATTCAGGGACAGAGAGGTAGGGAAGGAATATGGTTATCTTCTTAGAACTGTATCTATGAAATACTTAAATATGTTCCCTTTATATTAGTAAAAATAGAAAAAGGAAAAAAATTGAAATCCATAATCACAGACATAAATAATCAGATGATTAATAATTATATAAAATAGAAACACTCAATATGTCATTGTTCACTAATCTATACTTAAGCCATTTTAATTTAAAACATTTTATACTGTGACATTGTCAAATTCAAAAAGAAAACGCATTTTCAAAGGTTAGAAGACATTTAAAATTATAAGTAAACAGAATATTATAGATAAAAGAAAGAACTCAGTGTGTTTTATTTTGGAACTAATAAGTTTTGTACTCCATAAAAGTCAATATTTTTTTCTTCTAGAAAAGAACAATAAAAAACATTAACAAATAAAATACAAGATTCTGTTATAACTCTGTAAATTATCATTTTGTGAAAAATCTTTGAATGTCATCTGTGTTTAACATCCCTGACATATCTAATCGTTGATATCCACAATATTTTATTTTCCGTTTGAAATCTTCCAATAAATGGTAAGTATTCAAAGGTGGAGACAGAAACAAAACAAATCAACAGGACTTTTCAGCAAATTAATAAATTTCAGATTTGTATTATTTAAGTACTTGTTATTTTTTGGATGTTTCATGACAAAACATTTATTTACCTAAAATTCTTTTTCCCATTTAACAATATATACAGAATGTTTTAAGCTTCCATATGTGTACAGTCCTCTTTTTACATATTCCCTTTATAGTTTCATCAAAAAATATTGAGCGATGATTTATGTGGTGGAATGAGAAGGTGAGAAGATCATGCCAAGATGGCCACTGACAACAGAAACTGCCTGTCAACAGGCCGTGATTGGATGGCTTCAGAAACCACATGACAACAGAACCTGACTGACAACAGGCTGTGAGTCGATGGTTTCAGACATTAAAAAAAAAAAAAAAAATTGTACAGTTGTGGTTTGTGTAATTTCATATCAAATAAATAAAAATTAACAATATTAAAAAAAAGAAAAAAAAACTGCCTGGCAACAGAGCCTGACTGTCAGCAGGCTGTGATTGGATGGCTTTGGAGACTGCCTGGCAACAGGCTGAGATTGGTTAGGGCACAGACCGCCCCTTGACCGAATTGGCTGCCTTGGCTATATAAGCAGCTGTAGCAACTGAAATAAGTGAGTCTGCAGGCTGCCTGCCTCAGGCCTGCTTTCACCCGACTCCCGGGCTCTGTGTGGTGACTCTGCACCTCTTGCCCCCGAGGCTCTTCCTCACAGAAACGAATCCACTGCAACAGATTTATGCACGGAAAATGACCTACTATTGGAGATTCAGAAAATATACTTTTTTTGGACTTTTAAAGATTCATCTTTCCTTGTTATAAATCTATGTAATCATATTCTTTTTTAATAGTGTTCTGAAAATATCACATTTGACACATGGTTCATCTCTCATCACAAGGAAATTGGGATATCTAGAAGAAAAATTTATAAAAATAAGCCACAAATATGTACTTATCTAAAAGATATTTCTATTTTGATGACTTAAAATTAATGTTTTAAAAATGTGTTTTGAACTCAAACAACATACTTCTTTGCTTTCAGTATACAGTTCTCCAGATGCTTTTGAGTGAAAGGATATGTCAGTTTGCAAAGCTCACATGTACATAAAATCACTCAGAGGAAGAATTGGTAGAGAATAACTGTAGATTTAAAATTAATGTTTAAAGAAGTTAAATACTCAATTTTTATAAAATATTTCCAAATAAAATGTACTTCTTATCTTTATCATACTTATTATAAAAGTTATATTCTAATTTAATCCTTAACATTTTCTTTCATAGGTGAATATAGCTATCAAAATTCACTTAAAGCACAGTTGCTGATGAAAGTCCTAGTCTTAACTAAGAGGCACAATACACAATAAAAATGTAGAACATAAAAATAATGTCAAAATTAAATCATGTATACTTAACTTTATAAATAGCATAGTTAAGGATATATGAGTATACATACAAAAATTTGCCAGATAAATTTCCAATTTTATTGTGACAGGTTTTGCTAAAAGGCAATTTTCTCAAATATTTATTGATAATATATACCTTTAATATTTTGTTGTGGTTTTCATGTTTATTTATGAAAATGTGTTTTTAAAACAATCACATATATTTTAAAACTGATATTATCCTATTTTAACATGCAGATGGCAAATAGTAAAAAATGAAATCATTAATATATTCAGAAATAAATTCATTAAATAACAAGCAAATTAAATAGCTGGCTAGTGAACTGGCATTTTTCACTGGTAATATGCAGTATCAGAAAGCTTAGCAAAAAATATATTAAATCAATAGTGAGAAAAATGCAAAACCAACAGCTAGATATTAGATTTGCAAGTAATCTATGTCTCAAACAGAGGCTGTGATTATATCATTTCAAAACAGCACATTAATATTGCAATTATTTTAATTATGAATGAAATGCTATAGGTTTTGAATACACAGAGTTAACAAGCTGCAAGTTAACATTCACATTATCAGTAACACAGTTAAATATACAAGAAATGGGTAGGCATTTGGCACATTAGATAAGTAACCATTTGGAATGCCCACATCACACACTGGAGTGCCTGGTGTGAGTCCTGCATCCTCTTATTCAGATCTAGCTTCCTGATAATACACATTTTCAGCAGAAGCAGATAATGGACCCAAGCACCCTGTCACCCACCTGGGAGACCCAGATTGATTTCTGGGCACCAGGCTTTGTCCGGCCCAGACCTAGCTGTGGCTGGCATTTGGGAAATAAACTAGCAGATGAAGATCTTTTTTTTCAATCTTCTTCTGTCTTTTCAAATAAAGGAAAAAAAATAGAACAGAGGAAAATATGAACTCAATTCTTTGAATGCTTTTAAATTAATTTTAAGGATGATTTGCTTCACTATTTAGCTTCACTATTTACCACTTAAAGGTAAATAGTGAAAAAAAAGAGGTAAATTCCAAACACAACATATCATCAACCTCCAAAAATAACTATCATTTTCATAAAGTAAAATCACTTAGAATAAAATCAACTGAAAGAGTGCAGATAAGCCAGTGATAAAGTGATGGTATGTTTTAACCTTGGTCTCTTTTCTATGCAGTATAGATTTAGTCATTTGGAAACCCAAATCTAGAGAGCTTTAAAAGTATAGCATGCCTAATGAAAACTTTTGCTGGAAGGTTTATTTTCTGATTTCCAAGGACTGAATTATGCACATTTCAAATAAGGAGAGAATGAAGCCTCTGTACTCCCCAAATGAATAGGTGCTTGTTAATCCCATAATTTAAGCAGTTCTCCATTTATGTGGGATAAAAGCTCGCAGATGTCAAACAAGTCCTCATGTATCCTATATGACTGAACATTATATGTGCAATTGTCAACCTTCATCAATACATGTTTTTCCTTCCTCCTCATTTGTCGTTCCTTGCCTCTTCAATTCCCAGATTCAAAGTGGGAATTAGCATCTTCCAACAGAAGAACATTAAATATATACTAGTTTCATTTGGCTTACTCTTGTCTGAAAAATGTTTATAAAAGCTATGTGGCTTCTCAAAATTAGGTGAGTATAGTGTGAGCTACAATTGATAAAGCAGTCTTTATTAACCAACATCTGTACAAACCCATACAGCCACACATGAATAATAACTTTAACTATTATTTAATAATTAAAAGGCCACTGCAGGCCAGCACCATGGCTCACTTGGCTAATCCTCTGCCTGTGGCGCTGGCATCCCATGTAGGCACCGGATTCTAGTCCCGGTTGCTCCTCTTCCATTCCAGCTCTCTGCTGTGGCCCAGGAAGGCAGTGGAGGATGGCCCAAGTGCTTGGGCTCCTGCACCTGCATGGGAGACCAGGAGGAAGCACCTGGCTCCCAGCTTCAGATTGGCACAGCGCCAGCCATAGCGGCCATTTTGGGGGGTGAACCACCGGAAGGAAGACCTTTCTCTCTGTCTCTCTCTCTCACTGTCTAACTCTTATCTGTCAAATAAAAATAAATAAATAAGTAAATAAATAAAAGACCACTGAAAGCACTTATAATAAAAATAGAAAGAAATTTACATGGCTATTGTGCTTTGATGAATTCTCATTCCTTATTAAGTTTGATGAAATAAGCTTTTTTTAGATTTAGTTATATATTTGAATGTCAGAGTTACAGAGAGTGACACAGAGGGAGAATCTTCCATATGCTGGTTTACTCGCCAGATGGCCACAATGGCCAGGGCTGGGCCAGGCTGAATCCAGGAACGAGAAGCTTCATGTGGGTCTCCCAAGTGGGTGGCAGGGGCACAAGCACTTGGGCCAACCTTGGCTGCTTTCCCAGGCACGTCAGCAGGGAGCTGGATTGGAAGTTGAACTGCCAGGACTCTAACCAGCACCCATAAAGGATGCTGGCATTGCATGTAGTGGCTTTTTTGCACAATAGTGGCCCCATGAAATAAACTATTAAGCTACTTGAGCAGGCAGAATAATGGTCCCACACAATTGTCTGAATTCCAGCTCCAAATACTTATTAATGTATTACCTTTCACATCAAAAGAGACTTTATAGATATGATTAAATTAAATATCCTGAGATGTGATGGTCTACTGCGGTCAATGTACACAAAAGAGCTCTTAAATGGGCCAGAGTAGTCTAAGATTGAGAAGTAAATGGGAGGAAAGATGCAGAGAGAGAGAGATTGGATGATGTTATGATGTAAGTTTTGAAGACTGTAAAAGTGATAACCAGTCAAGGCTTGCAGAAAGCTTCTAAAGGTGTCAAAAGTACTGGTAAGTAGGGCCAGAGCTGCAGTATTGATGCTGACACCACATATGGGTGCTGGTTAGAGTCCAGCTGCTCCAGTTACAATGCAGCTCCCTGATAATATGCCTGGGAAAGCAGCCCAAGATGGCCCGCGTGCCTGGGTCCCTGCACCCACATGGAAGACCAAGGAGAAAATTCTGGCTCCTGGCTCCTGGCTTCGTCTTGGCCCAGTCCTGGTTCAGCCCTGGCCATTGCTGCCATCTGGGGAGTGAAACAGTGGAGGAAGACCCCTCTTTCTCTCTCCCTCTCTCTGCTTTCTCCAGTGAGGTTTTATGACTTGATTCAGAGGAGAAGAGGGTAAGAAATGTGATAGTGAACTTCCTACTTCTGCTGTTTTCTCAAATATTTTAGGGTAGTGTGTCATGCACTTCATCATTTTGAAGGATTCAAGTTGGGTATGTAAGTATAAACTCATTTTAGCAAAAATGTGAGTTCCAACTTATGATGGTTCCACTTATGAAGCATAATTTCATGACGATAACAAAGTGATGTGAATTCAGTAGTAACTATGCTATCATGTTTGTTAGCTGTATTAAACACATTTGTAACTCTTGATATTTTCAACTTGTGATGGTTTAATCAGGATATAACCTCATCATAGATTTTTAAAGAAATTTTCATTTATTTTTGTCTAATTAAAAGGTAGTGTGATGCAGAGACAGGCATGCACACACATGTGGAGAGAAAGAGAGAGAGAGAGAGAGAGAATCTTCCATCTGCAGGTCTACTCCCCAAATGGCTGCAACTGCTAGAGATGGGGTACGCTGAAGCCAGGAGCCCAGAACTCCACCTGGGTCTCCTTTATTGGTGGCAGGGACCTAACCATTTGATCCATTATCTGCTGCCTCCAGGTGTATTAATAGGAAACTGGACCAAAAGCATGGAAGCTGGGGCTCAAACTGGCCCTCTGATACAGGATGCAGACTCTCACTTGACAGCTTAACCCACTTTGTTGCTCTCACTTGGCAGCATTAACCCACAATGTTCGTCCCACCTCCATTCCTAAATTGAAGAGCATCTATATTGGTAGAGTTTTAGACACTCCACTACAACATATGACACATTGACATTTTGAATATATGAGGCTGAAATAATTTTTGAAAAACAGCATTGCAGGAAGAGATTTATGACCTTCCTCTGATGCAGATCATAAAATCTCATGTGACAGTTTGATGAAAATAGAATCTTTATCTCTAAATACACAGAGATATGATACAGAAAATAATCTAAGCAAATAGTCCTTGTTGAGTTTCACCCCATTTACCATACTTTTATGATAACTTTGGGCTGTCACATGCTTCCATGATTCTCCACTCATTATCAAAGTTAGCACAAAAGCATTTAAGTTGACTTAATTCTTTATATCCCCATGTTCTTATTAAGGATCTTTCCATAAAATTTATATGAAAGAAATTTATATACTTTTTTATAAATCTTTTACTACAGGGTTCCAACAAGATCTTAGAAAGGTGGAAGAGAATTATATTTTCCTTCTCCTACAGTATACACAGATAGATAGCTACAGAAATGATCACATAAATATTTTCTTATACAGATAGAGTTCTCAACTCTGTCTTCTCAGAAGGCCTAGAAAAATTGCCACCACAGCATCTATGAGTGCATCTAGCACCAGACCTTGCTTTCTAAACAGCATTCTCTAAACACAAACCCAGATCCTAAAAAAATTGTTAATACCAGAGATAGGGTCAACAAAATGTAAACTAGGCCTGGTCTGCTTGGTAGTAGTATAAAATAAGAAAGCATTAAAAAATGATACGTATCGGAAGGACACAGGAACTCACAGTAATTTTCAGAAGCATAGAGTAGCAAAAACTGGACAATGAAAGGTGAGTATTGGTTTATAACTCGAAAGGGGAAAGTACACATCATAAGTATGTAATAATAGAAATATGTTGCTGAATACGTAAATCAAATTAACATATGTAGGATAAATCTTTCTTTCAGGATAAGTTTAACTTAAAAGTGTAGAACAAATGAGGAAAAATAAAATCACTGTTAGAACTGAAATTACTAATTACTGCCTCCACTGATGAATGACAAATATACTGAACAAACATAAAACAGAAATTATATATTTGCACACCTTCACATAGCTGACTCTACATTTTCTGCTTTGGTGATTTTAACAAATCATCACAAATTCTCTATTGCTTGTCCATCAAGAAGTGGGAACTTAATCACACTACCTTTGACTGAAAGCTGGACTTAGTAAGTGGCTTCCTAAAATAGACATAAATAAAGGAAAAACAAGTAGATTGAAGAGATTAAGTAAATGTAACAACAAAATGCAATGTGGAATACTGAAGTGGATCTAGAAACTGAAAAATATATGTTTGTAAATAAATAAAGTCTGTAATTTTAATGTAGAGAGATGGAGTGAATGTTATATATGCCCAGTTTTCTAAAACAGTTTTGAAATAAAAATTATATGCCATGAATTCACCCATATATCTTTTCACAACTTTTAGTACATTCCCAGAATTATGTTAACAATCATGAAAATCTAAATTTAGAACATTTCAACACCCTTAGAAGAAAATCTGCATTCATTAGCAGTCTCTCTTCATTTCTTTGTGCTACCAAGACTTCCCAATCCAAGGTAAACATTGACGTTAGCTTCTGTTTCTAAGATTTGCTTAGATATTTCATATAAATGGAATCATTCAATCTGTAATGTTTTGTGACCGGTTCCTCTTATGTGAATGTTCTCAAGCTTCATCCAGGTTGGTACCTGCATCAGTATTTCTTTAAAAAATATTTGTTTGGATGAGACTAATTTACCTTTGAGACTAATTTGCTCCTATTTTGGGGCTATCATGGATAATGCTGTTATGTTATGAGTGTACAAGCCTTTTTTGTTTGAACATGTGTTATTTCTATAGCAGGAATAGCTGAGTCACATGGTAACACCATTTTTAACATTTCGAAGAACTGCCAAACTTTTGGAGCAGTGGTCTTGCAGAGAAGGAGCCTTTACGTTCATCTCAAAAAATAATAATACTTATAATTCTCAACAATTGAGACCTAGAAGAGAACGGGGTTTCATTTTTTCTATAAAACTCTTCTTAAGCCAACTTTTTCTGTCAATGATTCTTTTATAAGTGATTATGGTAAATAGGATTATTATCATGCAATTTGAATGTGTTTGTAGATGAATGCCTTTTCCAACCATGTTCCTTTCACAGTCCTAAGGTTTAACTCTGCACAGGTTATTTATTATAGCATCTAATCCATTCTAAATTGTGAAATAAATCAGGTAGAAGAATGAATTTAAAATCAGATTTGGCCAGTGCCGCGGCTCAATAGGCTAATCCTCCGCCTTGCAGCGCTGGCGCACCGGGATCAAGTCCCGGTCGGGGAACCAGATTCTGTCCCGGTTGCCCCTCTTCCAGGCCAGCTCTCTGCTGCGGCCAAGGAGTGCAGTGGAGGATAGCCCAAGTGCTTGGGCCCTGTACCCCATGGAAGACCAGGATAAGCACCTGGCCCCTGCCTTTGGATCAGCACGGTGCGCCGGCCACAGCGGCCTTTGGAGGGTGAACCAACAGCAAAAGGAAGACCTTTCTCTCTGTCTCTCTCTCTTACACTGTCCACTCTGCCTGTCAAAAAAAAAATCAGATTTATATTTTCTCTTTCTATGATAAAGTAGGTATATTTGTAATAATTTAATATTTTGTTTAATTTGAAAAATAAATTTTAATATTTTAAAGTAACAACTATACCACTAAAATATACCAGCTCTGCTTCTCATGTATCACTGACTTTTTGTGTGTGTATTTTTTTTTGCTTTCCTAAAAGTATTTCTCTCTTTCCTTATATGCAATAATGCACAAGTCACTTAAGCAAGTTGACCTTATTATTTTATTATTTTCTGGTTAAGAAATTAAGCATGCTACTGAACTTGTAACTGCAGATGGTAAGATATTTAGAATTGACTGAATTTTTAAGGAATAAAGGATACTTATAAAATATGTAATATTCTTGCTAAGCACAAGATAAAAGCCTGATTTTCTTGCTATTTCTACTTTTAACATTGTGATATATGAAGAAAATGAATAATATGATATGTATGCAAACTTAGATCAAAACAGATGAGTGAAGTGTTTTTATGTGACTATATTCATCATTGTAAGTGTCCTCAAACAAATGCAATTCATTGGATAATATTTCATTATCTGTTGTTTTACAGCCTCTGTAATGTCAATTTGATACATGTTGTAAATTTTTGTTCAAGTTGAATGATATTCCTATGTATATGTAGCAGATGTTTTTCTATACAGAATGATTGTTATTCCTTGCAATTAAATACATAAAGTCATTTTGGAGTCACATGAATGGAAATGAGGATTACAGGCATATGAATTTGCATTTGAAATGACTAAATTATTTTTGCATTTCTGTTCTTTATTCTCAAAGCCAACTATGCATATTTTTCATATATTAAAAGAAAATAGTGGTTTTAACTCAGGATGTTAATAACATGCAAGTCAAAAAAGATAATTATATCCAATTAATAGGGTGAGACTATTTGCTGTTTTAATGACTTATTTGACATTAAACTGAAAATCAAATGTTTAATTTACTTTAGGATAAATGATATAAACCTCCATAGACAGTATGTTTACCTGGATTTTTTTATAAAGAAAGATAATGACCCCTAACGTATTTAACCATAATTGTTTTAAAAATCCATTTTATTTTTTAACAAAAATTTTCCTTAAATTTTATGAAAGCAAAAAGCTCAGGGACCTCAACAGTTACCAAGAAATGTATCTTTAATGCTCTAAATTAGTGACAAGCATGTTCTTAAAAATTTAAGTTGGGAAATTTCTGGTTAAATATTTTAGATTAAGAAAATAATTCACATGGAAATACCTAGTAACTCATAACATCTTTAAGAATTTTTATCACTCTATCCCTAAGCATTTTGAAGTTTTTCTTTAAATTGAATGAGATTTGCTTTCCATTATATATAATAATTTTTAATTGATGAAATTGAAAGAACAGAAGACTAATTAGTGATGAAAACAAAGATGCTATTTTGTGCACTCATATTTTATCACAACTACTTGCTAATGGGGCTTACTAATCATTTGTTTTTCCTAGTTCCTGTGGGTGATCCTGTGTTTGACTGGAAGATTGTCTACCTGCCTAGCCTATGCAGGAGGTCAAGAGGCTATGGCACACCATGTCGCCTGGGAAGAACCATGGTTGATGACTCAGCACACTGAGACCAAAATATGACCTGACTGCTGGCAGGCAGCAGGGGCCCAAGGCACATGTCCCCCTACCCCACTTCCTGTTGAGGGGCCTTGTAATTGTCAATAGCATAAACAGCTCCTGAATGTGGCCCAGACCCATAAGACAAGGAGAAGGCTACATGGGCTATGTGAATTTCAAGCTGATTGAAGAAGCATAGCATTGCCAGTACCCGCTTTATCCTATAGAATTAGTACTGCTACCCTGAGCTAGCTACTCCCCTTTGCCTAACCTATAAAAGTGTGTGCCTAACTCTTAATAAATGGACATGTTCACCAAAACTATTTCCAGTGCTTCTTGTCAAAGAACACCGTTGCCCCACATCCTGAGAGTGTAGACCTCACAGGATGAGACCACAGGTTTCCAATGCGATGTTTCTTTTGCATCACTTTCCATAAACACATTGCAGGGATTATCAGAATGATATGGCCCAAAGTTAGAGGATAATTTCTTTTTTTAATTTTTTTTATTTATTTGACAGATAGAGTAATACAGTGAGAGAAAGAGACAGAGAGAAAGGTCTTCTTCCATTGGTTCACTCCCCTAATGGCTGCCATAGCCTGCGTTGCTTCCTCTTGGTCTCCCACGTGGGTGCAAGGGCCCAAGCACTTGGGCCATCCTCCACTGCCTTCCCGGGCCACAGTAGAGCACTGGACTGGAAGATGATCAACTGGGACTAGAACCTGGCACCCATATGGGATGCCAGTGCTGCAGGCAGAGGATTAACCAAGTGAACCATGGCGCCGGCCCTGAGGATAATTTTATTTTTGGCTGACTATACTATACATAGACTGAAATTTAATATAACAATAAAAGCAACCTTAGAACTGGGGCTACAGTTGTTAACCTTGAATGAAGTATTGATATAGTGATTGCCATAACTTGATTTTTATAAGCTGTTTGGGTCAGTGGGGAGGAACAGCTTTCTGAAAAAAATAAAGTAGAAAATGAGAAAGCTTAAGAATTGGAGCACACCAAAACCTGAATATCCAAAGGTGGATTGCTGACATAATGGAATGGTTAAGCTAAAGATGGCTCATAAAAACAAAGCACAAAAGTGTTTGCAAATACATGTGCTCAGTTTTCTAGTTTTATTCCTAAATCTAATTTAGTGTTTCATACTTTGAATATGAATATTCAAATGTTCCAGCACCATTTGTTGGAAAGACTCTCATTTCTCCACTGAATTGCCTTTGTACATTTCTAAAAATATTAGTTCTGCACACCAAAAATTTGTGGAAAATGAAATTAGAGGATAATTTAATTTTGGCATAAAAATGATTTTGTATAGTTTTGTCATAATGTGCATTTCCATTACCTCTTTGAATATTCTTGGTGTATGTGATTCTATTTGTGACTTTGTATTCTGTACATTGATATGTATGTTTATCTTAATTACATTACCAAGCTATTTTCTCCCTAATATTGCTATGGTATGTATATCTCCACAAAAATTCATTTGGAGATTTAATCCCCATTATTAGGTATTAAGAAATAGATCTAGGCCGGCGCCATGGCTCAATAGGCTAATCCTCTGCCTGTGGCACCGGCACACTGGGTTCTAGTCCCAGTCGGGGTGCTGGATTCTGTCCCAGTTGCCCCTCTTCCAGTCCAGCTCTCTGCTATGGCCTGGGAGTGCAGTGGAGGATGGCCCAAGTCCTTGGGCCCTGCACCCACATGGGAGACCAGGAGAAGCACCTGGCTCCTGGTTTCTGATCAGCGTGATGTGCCGGCCACAGCGCGCCGGCCACAGCGGCCATTGGAGGGTGAACCAACGGCAAAAGGAAGACCTTTCTCTCTGTCTCTCTCTCTCTCACTGTCCACTCTGCTTGTCAAAAAAAAAAAAAAAAAAAAAAAAAAAAAAAAAAAAAAAAAAAGAAAGAAAAAAAAAGAAAAGAAATAGATCTAGGCAGACTTTTAAGATGTGATTAATTCATGAAGTCTCTATGCTTTTGCAGATTAATGGATTAATAAACGCTTGGTTGTTGGATGTGTTAGAAAAGTCAGTTTCACTCTCTACTAGATATGTTTTTTCTTTCTCTGGCTGGGCCCTCTGCCATGTAATGATCCTGTAAGAATGTCCACACCAGATGTTAAGGAGTTGCTGGCTCTGTGCTGCTGAATTCCCAGCCTACAGAACAGTAAGCTAAATAAATCTCTATAAATTATTCTAGTATGCAACATTTAGTTATAGCAACTGGAAACAAACTAACATAAGTAGTTTCACAAGATTTGAAATCAAATAATGATTATCTCACTTCTTTTACATGAGCTCTTTTGGCTATTATAGAGGTTTCTTATTTCCAGACTAACTTGCAACTCCATGAGAAAGCAAATCCTTCCTTCCCCAGTCTCTGCTCATAATGACTGCAGTCTAAGCTGACACCCTGACTGAAGTCTATGAGAAGTGCTGACCATGAAAACCATAAGATAATAAATTTTAGACAAGCTCCAAAGTCTAGGGATGCTTTATTATGCAGAAACAGACAGCTCAGACTTGGTCAGAGAACATGACTTATGTGGCAAATACTTTCTGAATCTGTGTTAAAGGCCCAAAATATTGTCTATATTGGCAAATGTTCCATATAATTTGAAAACAGTTTCTACTCTTCTGTTGTTAAGAGTGCTTTGTAAAAATAATTAAGGCAAAGTTAGTTAATAATATTGTTCAGGAAATATATGCTTTCTATTTTTCCACTTACTCTGTCAGTTATTGAGAGAGAATTATTAAAATCTCCACTATAGTTGTAGATCTACATATTTCTTCTTGTAGTTCCAACAGGCCCTCATATCCCTTGAATCTCTTTAATTAATGTGATAACCATTTGGGATTCTGATGTACACTTGAGCAATTTCTATCTTTATAATTACGAAATGATCTTATTCATTTGTCTTTCTCCAACTATTTAATAGTTATGTTTACAGTGCTGTATTGAAAGTGAGTTTTGTGGACCAGTGTTGTAGTATAATGGGTAAAGCTGCTGCCTTTGACACTAGCATCCATTGTGGGCATTGGTTCCTATCCCGCTGCTCCATTTCTGATCCACATCCCTGCTAATGTACATGGGATAGCAACAGAAGAGCACTCAAATGCATAGCTCCTTGACATCCATGTGAGAAACCAGGAAGAAGCTCCTGGTTCTGGCTTCAGACAAGCCCAGCTCCAGCCATTGTGGCCATTTGGGAATGAACCAGTGGATGCAAGCTTTCTCTCTCTTTCTCTCCCCTTCTGTTTCTGTTATTGACTTAAAAACAAAAAAAAAATTTTAAGTGAGGGTTTTTAAAAATAAGAAATGCATTGTTTTTATCTGCTTTTTCTGCAATATCTGAATTTCATTGAGAAATTGAGACTATCTACATTTGATGTGATGGTTGGAATGGTTTGGTTTACACTGAAGATGTTCTGAAATGACCAAATTTTTTTTTTCATTTTTTTGAAACTCTTTTTTTTCTTTTTCATTTGGGATAGTATTTACTGCTATCTCTTCTAGTTCAATAGTTTATAATTGTTGTTCTGTTATTAAATAAATCTAGTATATTTGAAAATAATGCATTGTAAATTGAAATGATAGATTTTATATATTTTATATAACTTTTCATTTAGTATATATGTAGGTATACATTTGTAATTATGGATTAAGTATTGTTATCTGCTAACTTTAATAATAACTCTGCCACTACCAGCTTATTGATTTTTCTCTTTCATTATGGGCTTTCTTTTTCTCCTTCCTTACCTAACATTAATTGATTGAATGTCCAACATTTTAAATTTTTCATTGTCCAGTGCTGGATGTTTTTGTACTTCTGTACTTTGTTATTTTCTCATTCATATACAATAAATATTAATATAGTCAGTTTATTAAAACTAAAGTAGTATAACATTCTAAACCATCGGTTTGACAAACATATAAAACAAAGTTTGACAAAAATATATTTACAGCAATACTGATGCACAGAGGCATATCTCTCTTTTTTTTGTTGTTGTTGCTTTTTATACAGTTAACTTACTGGGAAACAGTTTCCCAGGATTAATGAGATTCTTCTTAAGGAAGCAAGAAATCCCTAAGCATTCATCCCAACTACCTACAATTATTAGTTTTTCCACTATAGGTGGTGGAAAGAGGCAATGTTTTCAGCTTTGTGTGAGTCCAAACAGTCTTTGTTCCTCCTACATTTCTTTCTTTCCCTGGGTCTGGGTTTTCTATATTGGTACCAATCAGCAGTCTTCTGATTACATGTCAGTATCATTCTTTGGACCCCCAGCATTCTCTATAATAACCTTCCCTTCTCTAATACTCTGTCCAAAGAACAATTTTCCTTTTTGCTATCACACTGGCTAGCTCCTTTAATTTCTCTGTACTCCTGGCTGTATCTCCTCAGTTAATGGAGCCTACTGGGATCCACAAGAATCCCCTGCTCTGTGCCATGTCTTCTAAAGGACATTAGTGGGATAATAATAACACTAATTTTGTTTTTTTCTCCACCTCAGAGATCATTGACCTGATATCCATGCTTTTGAAAAAAAAACATCATTTCAAATATTATGTCTTTTCGTGGAACGTTATAATTTAGAATAGAAATAATGATTCACATAGTAGTCATTGTTGCTATCTCTTAAAGTTTTTGTCTGGAAAATGTAAACAAGCATTGAAATAGAGCATTTACTAGAAAGTTATTCCTGTACCTGCTCTACTCCAAATACCCTAGCAATATTTGTGTTCATATTTTCTGGCATGATGCAGAATTTTCCCGTATATGTAATTGGTTTTATGATCTCTAACATTTATTTCTGTCAGTGAGCTAATATTATTTTCTAAAGAAATTAAGTATTCAAAAATTAAATAAATCAAACCTATTTAAAAATTTGAAATGAAGTGTGAAGATATATACTCCTAATTTTATTTTGAAAGATTTATTTATTAGAAAGAGTGCCAGAGAGACAGACAACACATACAGCGGGACTCAGAGAGAAAGAGAGACCATCCATTCACTGACTTACTCCCCAGATGCTCATAAGACGAGGCCTGGCACAAACCAACACCAGGACCCAGGAATTCCACCTGGATCTCGTATGTGGGTAACAGAGACTCTATTTAAACCATTTTCTGTTCCTCCCAGGCACATTAGCAGCAAGTTTGATTGGAAGTGGAACAGCCAGGACCTAAATCCAACACTCCAGTATGGGATGTGGACTTCCTAAGCAATTTAAACTGCTGTGACACAATACTGCCTAAAAAGTGAATTAAGTTTTAAGTGGATTTGGTGATAAATACTGAAAGTTATGGTAAAAAACCCTCATCTTTCTACCCTTCTCTCAAAGGTGAGAATGAGTATGTTTGAGCATTACATAGGGAAAGTATGATTTGTCTTCCTCCTAAAACCAGAGAGGGAGAAACGGAAAAGTAGTAAAGTAAAATGAATGGTTGCATTCTGGGACAGTAAAAAGTTCTTGGTGTCTGTAAAAGTTAAAATCTTCTTAAGAAATGGAATGTAGGAACATCTTATCTAAGAAAATTGAATTATTAAAAAGCAATGTTAATTGTGTCCAAATAGATAGACCTTAAGCAATCTATTTTACATATATAATAGCGAATATTTATAATGTGGAGTTTGTACAGAGTTTGTATTAGCACTATTTTCCAATGACTCTGTCTACTGAACAAGAAAGCTGAAGCTGAAGAGAAATAATGAGGCAATAATCTTGATTATATGAGAAAAAATGAAGATATTTTGTTAAAATTTAGGCTAAATTATTCTATTATTTATCTAACACATTTCAGGCACTAATTTTTAAAATACAGGCATTATCACTGACAGTTGTTCACCTGAAAATCAAATATAATCAATGACCATATGACAAAATTGGACTTTTTTCAGAGACAAAACATATTGCTTGAAGAGCCACATCAGTAAAATTTTAAATTAGTAACAGTACTATCTGAATACATCTTTATCCTGATCTCTAGCTTACATTACACTTTTAAAAGTGATTTTTCCCATGCAGAATGTAACAGACGTTGTTTAAATTCATTTCTGAAAACTTTTTAGATTAGTGTTACATTTTACATTCTAAAAAGCATTATGTTTTGGATATATAATTCTAATTCAAAGAAATAAGGAAGCCAAAGCCACTTAGAAAATGCATGCAGAGATAAAATGATATTTAAAATTTGGAATAGGAAATGAGTTCTGGAAATATTCGTTAAACTCAATATATCTTTAGAATTTGCAGAATCTAATTGAAACCACCAATTTGCATTTATCTTGCATTAAATTCTGATGGCATATCACAGTGAGATCAAAAAGTTACAGAAAGTATACCCCATTTATACTTGTGTGTCATTTAGGTTTGAGAATATCACACAAAATTTATGATTAAAATGTTGGACTTTGAATAATTATGGATAATTTATTTTTGTGTACAGTGGTATTGTATCACTTCTACAACTGAAAAGATGCGTCCAAATCCACAGTGATCCTTACATTACATTCCTGTTTACATATTTGACAATTTTGAAAGAAATAGTCCAAGTAAAATTGTTCATTGTATGCTTGAAGAGCCTTTCTCTCTCTTTCTCTCTCTCTCTCTCTCATCTCTCTCTCTCTCTCTCTCTCTCTCACACACACACACACCACTATAAAGCTAACAATACCACAAAAAACTTCAAAAATCACGATTTTTGTTGACTAATGCAGAATGCTTACAAGTTACCTTTTAAAAAATTATATTTCACTTTATTGGTTTTAAATAGCACAGTTAGTTTCAAGCTTAATTAAATTTTATTCATTATTTTCCTATATATCCTACTTTATCCATGGTGCAAAAAGTCCAATATAGATGGGATTTTAAAGATTTCTAACTGAATGAGAGACTTGTCAAACTTCAATGAAACAATCATTGAGATTGTGAAATAAAACCCAGAGAATCATATAGTTCATTTATCATTGTTCATAAAAAAGAAGATAAAAATCTTCCTTCTAGCACTTGCCTAGATCTAGCTCCTGAACCTCACAGAATTGCTAGGTTACATAGCTTTTCTTCATTGGTGGAAGTGGATTGTGTGGAAATTAGAGAGTCATAATGTTTATTTTAAAAATAATCTGACTCATTTTACCTACTTTACCACAACTAGAATTCATTTTGTTCATTTAAAATGGTCTCAATTCAATAAATATATTGCAATGTTCTAATCTGGCCAAAAAATAATATTAGGTATTGTGGAACACAAACATGAACATCTACTGGCTCATAATTTGTAGATGGAAGGCCGATTATTACTACAACCCTTTTAATACAAGTGAGTAAAAGTGTTATGAACCTTCAGTGATGACAGTAACTGTTTTCTCTGGGATGCAAAGAGATTTTTAACCAATTTGCACTTTGGATTATTCTTCAAAGATGTGTAAAATTTCACTTTAAAGCATAAGCAATATTTTCTTATCTTAAATTCTACTAAAGTATAATGAGAATTCAAGGACTTGTAAGCGCATAAAATTTTTGATATCTTCTTCCAGATACGGGTTG
Organism: Oryctolagus cuniculus; assembly: GCF_964237555.1. Classification (NCBI taxonomy): domain Eukaryota; kingdom Metazoa; phylum Chordata; class Mammalia; order Lagomorpha; family Leporidae; genus Oryctolagus; species Oryctolagus cuniculus. The sequence continues at coordinate 68,895,085 of NC_091436.1, forward strand.
TCTGACTGAGATGCAAATAAAAAGTGTTATCAATATATGTTCAAAGAATAGGTTACTGACTTGTAATGGATCCCCAAATATACTTTTATGGATTTTTTAACTAGAGCAGATACAGAAAATAATCAATACAATAGTGTGAAATGACAATGTAGCAGGGCAGAAATACAAATACTGAAAATCAGTATTTGATTTTAAATATAGTGAAGCAGTTAATGGCAGGAGACAGAGAAATCATGATCTCATATTTGTTAAATACTCTTGATATGATTCTGAAAAAAATAATCCTTTTTGAATATCTAGTCTGTCAATTGTAATAATGACCATATCAATGACTCATTTATTAAATAAATTTAAGTTAAAGTCTTACTACATATTGCTTTAGGCATCAGTGAACAGAAAAATAAAAAAAAACATAAGCACATGGAATTTATATTCTAGTGGCAGAATATGAACATTAAACAATGAGTAGAGTAAATAGTTAAATTATATAGCATGCTTGAAGTGCTAAATGTTGTGGAAAAAAAGTAACCTAAAGGAGTTTGACATAATGGATATGGCACTTGGGTAACATTCCACTGTTTTCCCAGACCATAATAGTGAGCTGGATAGGAAGTGGAGCAGCAGGGACATGACTAGCAACCTGTAAGGATGCCGGCATTGGAGGTGGTGGCTTGACCCATCAAACCACAACATCAGCCACCAAATTTTTATTGAGAAGACCATATTTCATCTAAGATTTGGAAGATGGATTGGAGAGAGCAATGCTGATGTAAGAGTTAAGAATACTTCAATCAGAGGTAAAATTTAGTTCTGCTTGAAGACGCACAAGGAGGCAGTTTAGCTAGGGCAGACAGAGGGAATGCTATAGGAAAAGGAAGTTAGATGATGTCATAGGCTCTGGAGTAAAAATACACTAAGTTTTAGGGGGAGACATGTAATAGTCTATGTCTGAAGTAGTTTGTTTGTTTGTTTGTTTTAACTTTTATTTAATGAATATAGATTCCCAAAGTACAGCTTACGAATTACATTGGCTTCCCCCCACCCCGCCCATGACTTCCCTCCCACCCGCAACCCTCCCCTTTCCCGCTCTCTCTTCCCTTCCATTCATATCAAGATTCATTTTCAATTTTCTATATATACAGAAGATCAGTTTAGTATACATTAATAAAGATTTCAACATTTTGCACCCACATAGAAACACAAAGTAAAAAAATACTGTTTGAGTACTCGTTATAGCATTAAATCTCAATGTATAGCACACTAAGGACAAAGATCCTACATGAGGAGTAAGTGCACAGTGACTCCTGTTGTTGACTTTATAAATTGACACTCCTATTTATGGCATCAGTAATCTCCTTATGCTCCAGTCATGAGTTTCCAAGGCTATGGAAGCCTTTTGAGTTCACTGACTCTTATCTTATTTAGCCAAGGCCATGGTCAAAGTGGAAGTTCTCGCCTCCTTTCAGAGAAAGGTACCTCCTTGTCTGAAGTAGTTTGAACTATAATTTAGCAGTACAGCTGATGAGTATAATCAGGTTCTTGAGGTAAAGTCAATGAAGGGTTTTATAAGTTGAATACAGAGTATGAAGCAGTAAATAATGGAGAGAAAACGGGCTAAAAATGAGGACCAGTGGGAATGGAAATATAGATTTGTGATTGAGACAGGGATGACTGTCCTTGGATTTGGAAAGGAAGCTCAGAAACTTTCTTTAGGATATTTTTAATGTCAAAATGATGTGGAGATATTAAGCAGGAAACGTGGCATTAGACATGTGTGCCTGGAATCCAGGACAGATACTGTCATTCAGCAGGAGACATGAATTTGGAAGCTGCAAGTAAAGAACTAATAGTGAAAGCCATGAGAATTTAAATAATAAAAAATGATTTCATAAACTAATGATAGGTAGGATATAGATTTTCACAGACTGTCATGAGGTACTGTAATGTTGAGACAATTTAACATAGAGGAGAAATAAACAAAGCAGATTGAAAGGCAGAAACCAATTAAGTAAAACAAAAAACCAGTGAGTATTAAATCTTAGAATACAGGTGATGAAACCACAACAGACTAAAGAAATCAGTTCCAAGTCGGGGTAATAAAATATATCAAATGTTGCTTATAGCTAAAGAGAATTGAAGACTAAGATCGAACCACTGTATTCAACATTAGGTCAACAATGACCTTTACAAAAGTGATTTCAATAAAACAAAAGAAGAAAAATGTAGAGTTAAGTGTGTTTAAATAGAATAGGGGGGTAGTGGTGTAGTGTAGCCGGTAAAGCTGCCACCTGCAGTTCCAGCATCCCATATGGATACCAGTTCAAGCCCCAGATGCTCCACTTCTGATCCTGCTCTCTGCTATGGCCTTAGAAAGCAGTGGAAGATGGCCCAAGTCCTTGGGCCCCTACACCCATGTGGGAGACCCAGCAGAAGCTCCCGGCTCCTGGCTTTGGATCAGCAGGGCTCCAGCCATTGTGGCCAACTGGGGAGTGAACCAGGAGATGGAAGACCTCTCTCTCTCTCTCTGCCTCTCCTCTCTCTGTGTAAATCTGACTTTCACATAAATAAATAAATTTTAAAAACGAAAAGAATGGGGGGTAAAAGAATTACACATTCAATTCAGAAATATTTTCAAGAAACTTTCTGTGAAGTGCAAAAAAAATGACAACAGCTACAGAGAAAAGAAGGACTTTTTATAAAATTGGAGCAGTACAGCATATTTGATCAGTGAAGGGAATAATTATTATAAAAGGAGTCATTGAGGATATAAGAAGTAAAGGAGAAATGTCTAGCTAGCCAGGTCATTGAGTAAGAGGGAAGAGGAACTAAAGGACAGTGGAGGGAATATTTTAAACCTTAGAAGGGTATGCACACAATTCAAGCTCAATAACAAGATAGGTAGCAGTGATAATGAATCACTGTGATACAGTCAATTCTTTTGAAATGTATTTCTCATTATGTCAATTTTCTCAAAGTGCAAGCACTATTTGTTGTGGGCATTTGAAGAGTGAACCACAGGATGGAAGATTCATTTTTTTTCTCTCTCTTTTTCACTTTGTGTTTCAAATAAATGAAAATAAATAAATGAACATTTAAAATGGTCACCATTTTCCTCATTTCAAAATTTACAACAAGAATAAAAGATGAAGAAATATGTAAAAGCCCATATTTGTGTATAATAAAGCCAAGACTGAAATATGTTGATTTTATACGAAGCAATGTTATTACTCTTTAAATAGATTTCTTGTCTATTATAACAATATTTTCAAAATACAGTTTGTAGATAACAAATAACAGAATATTTTAAATAATTGCACGCATCACATTATGAATTAGAATTTCAATAAACTTGAGTTTATTTACACCACAAAAGTTTATTATTTCATCTACCAGATAAAGTTCAAGCACTGGTGTGATTATATGATTGATTTCCACTACTATGCAATTTAGAAAATGTTAATTCTCTTTATCTATAATAAAAAGCATATAATAAGGAAAATATAATAATTAACATTTCTGTTACTACCAATAATAACATGTCAATAAATAACATTTGTTAATTTTGTACAGTAACCATTCAAGCGCAGGATGATGTTCCATGGGACAATATTTTGGTTCATGATACATAAAACAAGTTTCTTGAAAAAATTGACAATAAGTAAAACAGAAAATAGGGATTTTTCAAACCTTACACTTTTTATGTTTCCTAATTAAGTCTTTTAAGAACTCTGCTAAAATACCAATAGAAACAATGTTGAAAACGCCTTTGCACAGTCCTTTTTTTTTTTTTTTATACTAAGAAGCCAAGAGCTTTATTGATGCAGCAGGCACTTTACAACGAACCCCCGAGTCCACCTTCCCAGGAGGTCGGGGGTCTGTACAAACTCGGGTTTTCCCACAAGCTGTCCCTTTCACCCCAGCCCTTGGGTCTGCACCTGCCCAAACCATCCCTCCCCCAGCCTCAGCCGGCAGCACACACAGCTCCAGCTGACCAGTTGCTGGCCAGCCTCTCTGTCTGGTCCCAATGCCCATTCTTCAAGACGAAGGCATAAAAGACGATCAGATCCTGCAGAAGATTTGGGAAACAGCCAATTTCTCTCTCCACCTTGAAAATAAAATACACTTCAGTGGCCACGTGTCCTGGAAGAGTCAAGTTGGGCGCTCCTTTTCATGCCACTGCAGCAGCACTGCACTGCTGTTTTCTGTGAGCTTCTCAAACCTTTATAAATGTACTTCATTAACAAGTCAATGCCATTTCTGTCCAGAGACTGCACAGCCTGCTCAATTTCGCTGATCTTGAAGTTAGTGAGCACCTTCAGCACCACGCCCTGGTCTTGCTCCTTCACAGCCTGGTTCTTGGTGTTGACCAGAGAGTTCCGCAAGGTGGCGTGGAATGCCTGAAGCATGTCCCCTTGCCACAGGAGCCCGTCCACCTCGCTAGGGTCCGGGCCTGGCTCTCCCGCCACTGCCGCCACCACCTCCTGCTCGTCCACGAATGTGTTCTCGCCAGACTCGTGGATATCCACCCAGCGGAAGAGTGAAGACAGGGTGTTCCGGGCCATGGCGGGTGCTCGGTGTTGCTCAGCCGGCTCCGGAACTGACCCGGGCTCTGCTCCGCTCGGCTGCAGTCTTATTTAATGAAAATGGAGAAATAGCATTATTGCTAAGTGAATGTTGTGTTTCATACATTCTTTTATTATTTATATGTAAAATATTATAGATTAAATATTACAAGTAGATAGTAAGTACACATGAATTATAGGTTCATTTTTTGAATTTTTAAATATTTTTGAAAACTATTTAATATAAAAAATCAAAAGGAAACCTGTTGAAGTAAAAGGGACGCTATGAGAAACAGTGACTTGATCAGCCCTTGCCCTGACTGCTGATGTACAATTTAATACTTTATCCCTTTTAGTATTTTTTTGTTCTAGTTAATATTATTGGTTGAACTCTGTAATTAACACACATTTATTCTTAGGTGTTGAAATTTCACTGAAAATTGATCCCTGTTAAATATAAGAGTGGGAATAAGAGAGGGAGGAGATGTACAATTTGGGACATGCTCAATCAGATTTGCCCCAAATGGTGGAGTTAGAAATGTGCCAGGGGATTCCAATACAATCCCATCTAGATTGCATGTAACAATGCCATCTCACTACCCAAGTGATCAATTTCACTTCACAATTGATCACATTGATAGGTCTGAGTCAAAGGGATCACGCAAACAAGACTAGTGTCCGCGAATACTAACTGATAGAATAAAAAAGGGAGAGAACAATCCAACATGGGAAGCAGGATACACAGTAGACTCGTACAATGGTGGATGTCCTAAACAGCACTCTGGCCTCAGAATCAGCCCTTAAGGCATTCAGATCTAGCTGAAGAGCCCATGAGAGTATTTTAGGCATGGAAAGCCAAGGCACTCTGGAAAAAAATGAAATAAAATAAAATAAAATAAAATAAAACCTAAATGAAAGGTCTCTGTGAGTGAGATCCCAGTAGAAAGAACGGGCCATCAAAGAAGGAGGTACCTTTCTCTGAAGGGAGAAGAGAACTTCCACTTTGACTATGACCTTGTCTAAATAATATCAAAGTCAGCGAACTCAAGAGGCTTCCATAGCCTTGGCAACTCATGACAAGAACCTAGGGAGATTTCTGACGTCATAAACAAGAGTGTCAAATTGTTAAGTCAACAACAAGAGTCACTGTGTACTTACTCCTCATGTGGGATCTCTGTCCTTAATATGTTGTCCAATGTGAATTAATGCTATAACTAGTACTCAAACAGTATTTTACACTTTATGTTCTGTGTGGGTGCTAACTGATGAAATCTTTACTTAATATATTCTAAATCGATTTTCTGTATATAAAGATAATTGAAAATGGATCTTGATGTGAATGGAATGGGAGAGGGAGCAGGTGATGGGAGGGGTGCGGTAGAAGGGAAGTTATGGGGGGGAAAAGCCATTATAATCCATAAACTGTACTTTGGAAAATTATATTTACTAAATAAAAGTTAAAAAAAGAAAAATGTAGTAAAAGCACAACTGCTTCAGATTCTGTTGTCTTAATGAAAAAAGATTACTATATTTAATAGTTCCTGTTTTTGATTCCAGGGGAACTTACCAACATGGTATTTGCCTGTTACTATAGAACCTGAATATGTATATATGTTATGTGATATATGTTGTGACCTCTATATGTACATTTTTGTGTGTTTTATATTCAGAGCATGTATATATTATGTGGCCTTGAATCTTTATCCTTCTCTTTTTCTATCAATATTCACTTGGTGAAATCAACTAGTCTTCTAATTCTAAACTGTATTTCTGTGTTATTTTTGCCTACAAAATATCTCCAGTTCTATACCAATTTCAATGTACATAATTGAAATCTGTTGTTTCCTCAAAATCATCTCCACTTGTAGACAGTTCTATCTTATTTGTTGAAAACACCAGTTTCCCTGGAATTGGTACAAAATCTTTGGATTCATTCTTGAATTCTCTTTCTAAATCTCAAATTGTACCATCAGTTTTGCAAAATATTCTGTAGTGCATACAATATCTTCAGTCCAGTTGCTTCTCACCCTTTTTGTTCCTCATACAATTTACTACTATCTCATATTTAATTACTTATTAAAAGGTATTTAATGTTTACATCTTCACATTAGAATTTAAGATGAGAAAGAATAAGAGTTTTCTGTAAGTTTTCTCTTTAGACAGCTAAATACTATAGACCGAACAATTTATAAAGAAAAGGATTTCTGTTCTTAGAGTTCTAAACATTAGGAAGTCCAAGTTAAAGGGGTAATGATTTGTGAGAGCCTTCTTGCTGGTTGAGACTAACATGTCTCCAGGTAGCAGTCTTGGCAAACCAGAACAAGCTCCCACAGAGGCTTTGTACACCATCAATAATGCTTTAATTCATGAAAGGACGAAACCATTTATGAGCTCAAAACCCCATGATCTAATCTCTCTTAAAGATCCTAATAATCCCATCTCTTAAAATCTTACACTAGGGATTTAATTTGTAGGTGAGTTTTGGTGGAAACATGTATACTGTAGCCTACTCAATTAAAGGAATCCTTCTTCACATTCTAAGTCATATGACCTGTCTCTTCTCTCTTCCTTCTATTAGTGTTTAGTTTTCTCTTCCACTCCATTTTACTTGTTTAAGCAAAAATTGTTAATTATAAAACAATACACATAGAAAGAATTCTCTTCCCTAGCCTCACATTTCTAATCACCATAATACTCAGCATCTTGTTCAGATTTTATTTTCTTACAGAAAACTGTTCTTAATTTGCTGGTTGTGAACAGTCAGAACAAAAATTGACTTTTTGATTATAATTTAAAAAGTTTAATTGGTATCTACTTAATTTGAAATGGCAGATAGGTTATAATGCAAAAGATTCAGAAAATTTTATAAAAATTATTTAAAAATACCACAGATACAAACTGATACAAATACAAATACAAATATGAGTATAGATGTGCATTCTTTCCTTAAACACTCTCGAAATCTAAGTCATAAAGTATTCTTTAGTCTGTTTTGTTCAATAATATTTTAGTCAGAATTTAATATACACTGACAAAAGACTAGTGGCTTCAGTATTTCAATGTTAAAATGGAATAGTACAACATTTAGAATATATGAAATTTCAAATGATTTTATCAAAGATAATATTTTCAGATTAAAACTTATAGAAGAAATCACAAAAATCCATTTGTATTAACATAATCATCTTAAAGTTATAAGAAATGTTTACAGAATTTCTGTACATTTTTCAGTGAATTACATCAAAAGTCAAAGTTCTTTTATTACTTGGGTGTCTCTTGTCAATGAGTAAAATAAGTAGGTCTAATGATTGGCAACACACTTGTCAGAAATAGGCCATATGACTTTGCCACCTAAACCAGATACCATGGCAACACCTGGTTAGTGGAAGTTGAAGAAATATTTTGTAGCTTTGCATTTGTTAGAGCTGCTGGACTGTAACAGATATGTATTAATTGAAAGTAGATGTGACAGCTTGCAGCAGTTCCTGAGACAGGAAGCAAACCATCAGCACCTGTCAAGGCTAAGGACTGAAAAAAGATGAATCAATTGCTGTGATGTGTGACTTCAAACACAGTGTCACTTTTGTGTACTCCTCATTTGTAAGAAGTGTGGGGAAATGTGGGATTTTGTTAATATATAAATATTTTCATCAATGTCTTAAAGATATGAAAAAGAATCATCACCTGTCAAGTTAAAAAGGGGTAAATTATAAATTCAAAGAACACATACAACTTTGACAGTTCTAATCATGTACCATCACCATGATTTCACAGCACAAGATGCATGGATGCATGAAAGATTTTCCAAATCAGGATTGGCAGTTTTAGTTTACAAAACAACATTGCCCTTTTTCTGACAGGTTAAATATGATTAGACAGCTTTAAATATAAAAGCCCTCAAAAATTAAAATCACATTTTCATACTCTTCAATGATGGGCAGTAAACTAATTTTATCTATAGGGACTAATTTTCAAATTGATGGAACACCTGAAGAGACTGTTTCCATTCTTTTGCCAATGCATATTCAATAGATATATTTAACAATTTAGTAATGATAATTTTTAGGAGGCTCTGAAAGTTATAAGGCAATGCTCAAATACATTCCTATGTATTTAGTGGCTTGTTATTTCTCTACCCCTGTATTTTTATTCTGATAAAGTAACAGCTTTCTCTTCAACTGAAGCATGCCATTAGAAGTCTCAATATTTTTAAGAACAGTTACGTAATGACGTAAATGATGGGGCAGAGTTCTAGATGTAAAATACAGATTGAAAATCTTTTAAACCAATTAAGTAGAAATTATAAATAAGTTAATTCAATTTTAAAAGATTTATTTAAATTGGAAAGCCAATGTTAGAGAGAGACAGGCAGACAGAAAGATCCTTCATCCAGTGAGAGAGAGAGACAGAGAGAAAGGTATTCCTTTTACCATTGGTTCACCCTCCAACGGCTGCTGTGGCCGGCGCACAGCGCTGATCCGAAGCCAGGAGCCAGATGCCTCTCCTTGGTCTCCCATGCAGGTGCAGGGCCCAAGGACTTGGGCCATCCTCCACTGCACTCCCGGGCCACAGCAGAGAGCTGGACTGGAAGAAGGGCAACTGGGACAGAATCCAGCGCCCCGACCCGGCTAGAACCCGGTGTGCTGGCGCCGTAGGCGGAGGATTAGCCTATTGAACCGCGGCGCCGGCCCCACTGGTTTACTTCTCATGTGACTGTAATGACTGGGGCTGGACCAGGCTGAAGCCTGAAGCTAGAAGCTTCAGCCAGGTCTCCAACACAGGTAACAAAGGCCCAGGTGCTTGAGCCATCTTCTGCTGTTATTTCCTGACCATTAGCAAGGAGCTGGGTGGAAGTGGACTAGCCAGGACACCAACCAGCCACCCAAATGCGAGTCAGGTGGCACAGGTATGCCACAATGATTGCCCTAAGGCAATGCTATATTTTAACTGAGCCAAGGGTAACTGCAAAAAGCAAATGTGAAAAGTACACTGAGATTTCATATTACTTGGGGATTAACATATACAGTTTAAAAGGAATTATTTAAAACATTTAGTCTTAGCATCTTTAGCAATATGCCACTTTGGGGATGGCTATGCATCTGACAAAGGGAAATATTTCCATTTGTATTGAGGACAAGATTAACAGCTGGCTTATATTCTTAAAGATGCTACAGTTTCTTTATCCAACGTTAATTGATGGACACTTAATTCTGCTTCTTGGCTGTTGCAAATTGTGCTGCAATTAACATGGGAGGGGAGATGACTTTTTGAAGAATAATTCCATTTTCTTGGATATATACCCAGTATATATACTTGGATATATACCCAGTAGTGGCATTACTAAGTCATATAGTATATATAGTTTTAGTTTTCCACAATGGCTGCATTAATTTACCTTCCCACTAACATTTTAAAAAATATTTTAAAAGGATATATTATATTTATTTAAATTTTTAAAATCAAATTTATTTAAAATTTTTAAAAGATATATTTTATTCATTTGAAAGGCAGAGTTACAGAGAAAGAGAGAGGAAGACAGAGAGAGAGGATTGATCTTCCATCTGTTGGCTGACTCCCTAGATGGACACAAATGCCAGGTATAGGCCAGGCTGAAGCCAGGAGCCAAGAGCTCCATCCTGGTCTCACACATGGGTACAGGAGCCCAAGCACTTAGGCCACTATTAGCTGTTCTCCCTAGCCGTCAGCAGGCAGCAAGATAAGAAGTAGAGCAACTGGGATTCGAACTGGCTGTTATATATGATGCTGATGTCAAAGGTGGTGCCTGAACCTGCTAGGCCAAAATGACCACACCCCAACATTTTTCAAGGGTTTCCTTTTCTCATCATTTTTACCAAACTTGTTATGTTTTGTCTTTTTGATACTAGCCAATCTAATGGAAGTGAAGTGATGTTTCATTTCAGGTTTGCATTTCTCTGATGATTAGTGACATAAAGCATGTTCTTCATATATCTGTTGGCCATTTGTAGATCTTCCTTATAAACTGTTCATTTTTTGAAATATAAAAAAGATATGATAAAATACCCTTAACAAGCCCAGGAGAAATCAAAACTGAACTCCAAGTTCCTTATAGAAAATAATCATATCTGTTTCCTCAGTACGATATACTTCCCACCTAAAAAAATAATTAGTATATATCACGCTCTGGAAGTCTAACCATATCACAAAATGATTAAATATTGTCTTTTTAGTTATCCAATTTATACTTAAGATAAATTTTTCTATCAAGCAACTTTTTATATTAGTATGTTTTCCAAGGCAGATATTTACAACTATTATTATGTAATATGTTTTATTTTATACTTTTGAAAGTGAATTACTCAGGACTGGTGCTGTGACATAGTGGGCTAAATCTCTGCCTGTGGCACCAGCATCCCATATGGATGCCCATTTTAGTCCCTGAGGCTCCTGTTCTGATCCAGCTCTATGCTATGTCCTGGGTAAGCAGTAAAAGATGGCCCAAGTGCTTGGGCCCTAAACCCTTGTAGGAAATCCAGAAAATGCTCCTGAGTCCTGGTTTTGCATCAGCCCAGTTCCAGATGTTGTAGCCATTTTGGAAGTGAACCAGTGGATGCAAGACCTTTCTCTTTGTCTCTCCCTCTATCTGTAACTCTCTCTCTCAAATAAATAAATAAAATATTTTTTAAAAAATGAATCACTCTTTTTCAAAGTGTGCACATATTATAATCTACATACTTTAAAATAATTATAAAGTACAGCAAAAAGAAAGCATTTTAATGTCCAGTTTATTAATATGTGATGACAAATCACGTTTCTCACTATCTCATTTTTGGAATGCTTTGTATGATAGGGTTATGCCAGATGTTGACAGGAGAATTCCAAAGGAAATATATTCATGGTTCAGTAAGTATTTATTTTCAATCAAGTTGACTTCACTAGAAATGTTATTTTTAGAAATAAATGTTCTCAAATAAGTTTATAAGAATCTAATAGGAAAAATAAAATTTGTACATTTTATTTTCCACATTAAAGGTCACTTGAAGGAATGACTACTCTGTCTTCCATCAGAAAATTTGTTGAAAATATTGATCTTACTTATTTGAAAGTTGGAGGGGATGTGCAGAGAGAACAATAGCGAGAGAAAGAGAGAGAGATCTTCTACCCACTGGTTCACTCACCAAATGACTGCACCAGTAAGGTCTGGTTCAAACCAAAGACATGAGCCAGGAACTCCATCCAGGTTTTCCTCCTGCTTGGAAGCTGGTATTTGAATCAGCACTCTGATATGGAAGGTTAGAATCAGAGGCAGTTGCTTAAACTACTGGGCCAAAACGTCAGCCCCAGTTAGTAGATGTATTTTATGTTACAAGCCCTTAAATTTATACTTAAAAATGAAAATAAAAAATAAGAGTGTCAAAGAGATCCCTCTTCTACTGTGTTGATAGCAGCACTGTGCACAATAGCCAAGATGTTCAATGAACCCAGGTGTCCATTATCAGATACATAAACAAAGAAAATACTGTATATGTGTGATGGAATATTATTCAACCCTAAAAAGTAAAATTATGTTATTTGACCTAAAATATATGGAACTGTAAAATGAGTCACAGATATGTACCAAAGGTCTCCCTCATGTAAGGGAGCTAAAATAATAAAATAAAGATCAATATTAATACAGAATGTGATTTCTAGAGCCTGGGTGGCGTGAGAAGGCTAGAAAGTTTGGATTTAAAAAAACAGAGGAGGCATTGGATAAGGTTTATAGATTGTAACAAATATACCAAATAAGTGTTAACCATAGAAGAAGCTGGGTGTAGGGTATATGAAACTCTATAATTTTTGTATTGTAAATTTAAAACTATTCTAAGATAAAGATCAGAAAATATAAAAATAAGAAACAGAAATATCAGATGGGGATTTGTAGGAAAACAATTAAAAATTTTGCTGATTGATTGCCAAATTCATTTTTTTGACATTTATTTTATTGGACAAGGTAAAGTTTTCTTTCTTTGTTTTTAAAGTGTCTACTGATATAAAGAGAACAGATTCATGTATTTCACAGATACAATTCTAAGGAGATAATAGGAGCATACCGGCGAATAAATCTGACAGTATAAAGCTCTTGACTTTATCAAGAAAAATGGATCTACACTGGTTTGTGTTTTGTGATTGTACCACATGCATTGAAAAAGTGTTATATGCTTTTCTGTCTCTTCACCTGCTAATATGTTTTTTAGTACTTCCTTTTATACAAATCTATACCACTCAGATTTCTTGTCAATGTGTGATGTTTGCAGTTTTCATCATAATGATAAGATGTCTTTCAGATTATTGATGTCGTTTGCTGAATAAGTGGTTAGAAAAAATTACTTAAAATGATCTTTACAAAATTGAGTAAAATTATGTGAAAAATCAAACAATAAAAAACACTAGAAGTATTCATACAATTCTCACTATTAACGATCATCTATAACTTCCAAAAATATTCAGGAAAAAATCAGCTAGATGTTAACAAGCATGAAAATTTTCAATGTCTGTCACATGAGAGAGAATGACTATTAAGTACTTCAATGACGTGAGTTACTTAATACGGTAGACATTTTAAATAGTAGCTAAAATTTAGTGACATTTAAAAAGACCACATATGCCTGTTTAACAGCAAAAATGTGTTTTTATTCTTACTCAAAGTATTGCATCAGAAGTTATATTCTTCACAAGGTATTGAGACAGAAAATGCCTCAAAGGGAGATGGGTCAATTGCTAAAGCCATAGGTTTCCTATTCTCCTAATCTAACTCCTGTAGTGTGTGTGTACTTCAGTATGTTTAACTGACAAGCTCAAGTCTACTCTGGGAGAAGTAGATGATGAAAGAATGAGATCAACCTTAGTAGCCTCTGAAGGAATGTTTTTATAACCAAGTAGATTACTTCTGTGTTTTGGTTGCATCATGTGTGAGTTGTAGGCAGGATTTTTCTGAGTATCAGATAGGCAAAACATAAGGGCAACATTTAAAGTATCACATTGTGTGAAAGCCAGAGATCTTTGTAAGCAATGATTGGGTTCAAAATCTAAGCAAGAGGTAATTAGAGTGAATAAACAGATAAGTGATTATCTTTTCTTATCACCTTTGGCAGAAACTCTCTCTTCTGTTATGTCATTTGCTTAATCCAAAGATCTTGAAATAGCAAAATTCTTCTGAGGACCTCTGCTCCTAGAGGATTCTTACACATCCTAAACTTGATATTTCCAGCAGATTCTGTTTTCTTTGCAATAAGAAATGGTTGCATGTTTTTATTTGAAGCATAAACCAGAGGATAAATTCTATGGAGTCTTCCAGCAGAGGATATTGGCTATAAATTGTCTTCATAGTAATCAAAAAGGCCCATTATAAAATGGCCTTACAATAGTTTTTCTGAGTATCTTTTCCAATCTATGAAGTCACTTAGTGTAAAGTCAAAAGGAGGGCTCTCAGGATCTCTGATGACAATGTGTTTTATTATGTTCAATGTCCCTTATGATGGTTGTTCATGTTAGTTTGTAATGCAGCTCAGTCTAGGGGTTACTCCAAAGGGCATGAGCAATCCACAATTAACCTCCAGGTTGATAAACTTTGTTTAGTCAAAGATAGCAAATACATACCTATGAGACCCAAACAAAGAATCTTGGAAGGGAAAATTTGTCCTTAGGTAATTCAGCCAGTTTTAGTTTGGTGATAATATCAACTTCCTAATTTTCCTTATAGGTCTGCGCAGTAGCTTTTGAGTTACCTATGGTAAATCTTTAAATGGATAGATCTTGAGAGTTGGTTCTATTCTACATTCAAATTTTACCGATTTTAAGATGTATGATGTTAAAAAAGACGTGCCAGTAATATTTGCAGAAATCTGGATCTAAATCCCTTATTAAATTTGACTTAATATTGGCCAATTTGTCTGTTATGATGATAAGATTAAAGCACTCTATCAATTATAAAATGTTAATCAGCAATGTTAGAATGCATAAAAGTGAAATTAATCCTGAGGTTAAAAACTAATTTGTATATAAAGTCACCAGTTACTGTACAAATTAGAACTTCTTTTCGAACGTAGAGGATATGGAAAACCTTTAGAGGTTTTTATATGTATATTATAACACAATTTCTGTATGTCCATGATTGATAACAGCACCAAAAGCAATAAATCATTATTGAAGTAGCCTTATCTTTTATTATGTGTATTTTATTTTATCCTAAATTGTAAGTATACAGTAAACAATTGACCCAATAGTTTTGAATAACATAAAATTTGGAAATATTAAAATAAATTATACCATTTTTCTCATTATTCTTTTAACAAGTGAGGGGAGCAAATCATAATTTTATTTAACAGCTAAACCCTAATATATAGTTTAAGTACTAAAGGCACATTAGCAGGGGAGTCCATTGGAAGTGGAGTAGCCAGAACTTGAAATAGTGACCATATGGGATGCTGGTACTACAGGCAGTGTCTTAACCTGCTGTGCCACAGTGCCACCTTGTTAATATTATTTCTAAATTTAATAAAATATGCTATATTTATTATATTACCACTTATAAAGTGTGACTACACACTAGGCTGCCTCCTAGTGATTCATTTTATGAAGAATTTGCTTCTCAAGATTCATCTTCCAAATTAAACCATAACTGATGAAACTCCATAAGAAAAAAATTTGTTAAAATACTTAGACAATTTCTTATCATTCCTTGATTTTAATTTTCATGTCATTTATACTTAAAATGCATATTATTTTCCCAAAAAATGGATGTAATCTAGGCATAAGTATCATGATTCAGTATCAAAATATATGAAATCATCCAGAAGGTACTATGTTTGATATATAAAGAGTATTTTAAAATACAATTTCTGCATTGCTGATAAATTTGCATGTATGTTTTTGGTAATAGGCATTCTATCTTAATAAGATAATCCATCAATGTGATTTTTATTTTCTTTTCCTTGGTGACTAATAATATGGGACATTTTTTCTTGTGTTTCTTGCCATTTACCTCATCAAAGGTAGTGAAAAATGGTGAGAATGTGTAGAAAAGAGGAATTAATACTTTATTTGTGGGAATATAAATTAACACAGCCATTATGGAAAATAGTAGAGAAACTCTTTAAAACATAAGATAAATCTACCATATGATCTCAGTATCTCACATATGGAAATGTATCCAGATGAAAGTGATGACGTCTACATATGAAAGAGATATGGGCACACCATATCTCTTGTGGTATAATCACAATAGCAAAGACATAGAACCAAACTAGTGTCCATCAACTGCTGACTGAATAAAGAACTGTCGACTACATATACATGATGGAATACTACTCTGTCATAAAAAGAATGAGATAATAGTATTTTTACAAAATGGACAGAATTGAAGACTGTTAGGCTAATGAAGTAAGCCATATGTGGAAAGACAAATCTTGCATCTTTTACTCTCCTATGTGAAAGTTAACATACTTATATAGCAAAAATGCATAGATACTATATTATTTGGTGTATAGCTATATATAAATGTCCTCTTCACTAAATTATACCATTTATGGAATAATATACCCTTATTTCCTCATTGTATGGTATGTCATTAATCCCACATTAAGTGATAATAATATATTTTCGACTGCTTTCAAATGAAGATTATATGGATATTTATATATTTAGTATTTAGAAATAAAGCAAATATGACAAAAATGAAAGAAAAGTGCTTATGGATTATCTAATGCCACTGATTTGGCTCGAAGTAATAACACATTTGAAATGATATTTCATTTATGTGAAATGAAAAATCAATGCTAAATTTAAAAACCAAAACCCAAATTTAAGCTATTACATTAAAATTCTATGTTATAGTGTTGGGTTATGTATCCGAGACTTCTCCCAATTAACCCACAAAAGACAGTCACAGATGCAAAGGCAAGAGAATTTATTGTTTTATTGCCAGCTAGCTGAGGCTCCCACCGACATATACAACATAGTCCAGTGGCGGGGGGGGGGGGGGGTGAGAAGCCCTGCCTCTCTCCTTCTCAATGCTTTTATACGCTTGAGTAAACAAGTACATCTGTCATTGCACACGTAGGCTAGTTCCTTATTCTTTATATGGAAATTAGCTAAATTTGGGCATTTTATTGGTTTATCTCAGCAGTCTGGGGACTATGCATCACACAAGGAAGTGGTCACACAAAGAAGTGGGAGACCATTAATTTCAGGTAGTATTTACTAAGTTTCATTTTCTGAGAATAATTTGGCCTTCCCATCTTCCTGGAGTTTGTGAAGCCTGGCATGGAGGTACAATTATCCACCCTTTGTTTACACTGAGCATCCTGCATTAAGTCATTGAGCAAACAGTGCAGTACAGAAGTAAAAAGCAATTGATATTCAGCAGCAGTTAGTCCTAGATATTCTTTCATTTCAACAGTAGCAGATCAAAAATGGCAGATTAGGGAGTGGCAGGCTTTGCAGAGCTAGAGATAAACAGGGAGGAGAAAAAGTGTAGGCAGTATAAGCTTAGTGGAGAATTGGAGAGAAAAAAGCCTGGAAATTCAACAGGAGGAGGTGAAATGGTGTGTACCTGTGTGGTGAGTGCTAACGCACAGCCCAACAGCTGCAGCAGCAGAAAGCCAGAGCCTGTGGCATTTATAGTCAGAGAGAAGGATTGTCTGCAGCAATCCATGGGGCCAGAGTCAGAGAGGTAGCATGGTGTGTTTCCAGACAGGAGGTCAGGGGGCTGGTGGCTGCTGGCGGTCACCTGTGGTCCCATTGGAAGAGAGAGGGGATGTTTGTTTCAAACCAATCTCTCCAAAACAGGACCCATGGTCTGGCTGAGAAAGGGTGGGTGCCATTTTTCAATAGTGCACACCTATGGAAGCCTGCAGGAATGCAAATAACAGCCCAATGAGACAGGGCATCTGAATGCAGTGCTGGTAGCAATGGTGGGTGTGTGTGATCCAGAGATTAGAGCAGAGGGAATGGCCTGCAGCCCCCACTGACTCAGAAATTGGCTGGGAGGTGGCTAGGTAGCTAAAGGGTCAAGAGGGGCCCTGAGCCATCAGCACTCCCTGGACTCAGCAACTCTGGAAGCCTTGCGTGCTGAGACCTTGGGCACTCAATGGCTACATGAGAAGGTGAAGGGTGTAGCTAGGTATTGAGTTCTATCATGCCCAATTTGGGTATTACCCTGGAAACTCGCCTCACCCTTGAGCATTGACCAGAGCCCCCTGGCCACACCCAACACAACCTCCTAGTATTCACAGAAAGTGCAGACATTCCACTAACCACGGAAGCATAGCCCCCAAAATAAAAGCTATCAGAAGAAAAAAATAAAAATCAATTCCATAAATGCTGAAAAATAAGACTAAATCCAAAAAAAAAAAGCAAGTCAACATGACCCTCTCCAAGGGGAACACAATTACATTTCAATATTAGAAAGCAAAGATTAGGACTGGCACTGTGGTATAGCAGGTGATGCCACTGCCTGCAGTGCCGCCATCTCATATGGGCACCAGTTCAAGTTCCAGCTGCTCTGCTTCTGATCTGGCTCTCTGCTGTGGCCTGGGAAAGCAGTGGAAGATGGCCCAAGTCCTTGGGCACCAGTGCCTGCATCCTGGCTCCTGGCTTTGGATGGGTGCAGCTCTGGCTATTGCGGCAATCTGGGGAGTGAACCAGAAGATGGAAGACCTCTCTTGCTCTCTTTACCTCTGCTTTTGTGTGACTCTGCTTCTCAAATAAATAAATAAGTCTTAAAAAATTGTCAGCCCAGAATACTGTACCCAACAAAGCTTGCATTTATGAATGAAAGTGCAATAAAAAGATCTTTGATAACAAACAGAAAATGAAAGAATTTGTCAATACTCATTCAATGTAACAAAATATGCTTAAGGATGTGCTACACACAGAAACACGGAATGATATCCATCATTATGAAAGAATGAGAAGGCAGAAAACCCACCAGTAGAAGTATGAAAGAAATCCAAAGTAAACAAAAGGAATATTTACTTGTCAATAGTCACCTTGAATTTAAATGGACTCAGTTCTCCATTTGAAAGATAGACTGGCTAAATGGATTGAAAAATAAGATCTATCTATTTGCTGCTTACAAAAAACACATCTTACCAACAAAGAAACACACTGACTGAAAGTGAAAGTATGGGAAAAGATACTACATGCTAACAGAAACCAAAAAGTAGCTATGTATCCATCCTAATATTAAACAAATAGATTTTAACATATAAACTGTTAAAAGCAACAAAGAAAGGGTACTAGGTACTATGTAATGATTAAGGTATCAATCCAACAGGAAGATGTGACTATAATAAATATATATGCACCCAATTACAGGGTGCCTGTTGTCGTGAGCACCACCTGTCACTCAGCTCGACAGTAGCAAGTGCGACTTACGATTTGTCAGTCATGGGGAAGAAAGGAACACCAGGACACAAGTCTGTCTTTCCAATGAGAAATTGTATTGCTTACACACCAGGGGTTTTTATCACACTACTCATCCGCATGCTCCTTGAGGTCAATATACTTAACAGTATCAATACTTATCAATCTATACTATTTAATACACTTATCAATAAACCTAACACCACTGCTTAATCATGATTTAACTACTTAACGTAACTACTTAGCTTAACTACTTAGCTTAACATAACTACTTATCTTCTACTTAACTTACTTACTATAATAACACTTAACTATCCGAGTAACACTATTTCCTTAAGGACTAGAGGACCACTGGAATCACTACCATTAATATCTATATCAATAATACTACTTTAACTTATTCATTAATACACAGATCACAGTATATAGTGTTAAAGTAATTTTGAGGGCTATCCAATTATAATAGTATATGTACATCAAGGTCTCCAGCATTATTTGCAGATACCTCACATGGGGTCAAAACATAGGGTCAAAGCATAGTTATACTATATTATACATGACTAACATTATTTGTAAAAGCTGCATTTTCAATGCTCGTATCATGGTCACAAAAAAGAGTGTCAGTGTTCAAGGTCCAGAGCTCCATGTCTCGGCAGAGACAGATCTCGGATCAGTCACTTACAGGCAGGAAGTCGTGGGAAGGCTGTCACTCTGGGCAGTAGGCTCAAAGTTACCAGGCGGACGGCCAGGCTAGAAGTTGGAGAGGTCCCCTGCTGAGAGGCCTAGTACAGCTCTGTGGTCAGCTCTGGCAACAGGCTGATAAGGACTCCAGGCAAGGCCGTGAGGTGGCGTCTCAGCTGGAGTTTTGATCACATAGTCGCCTTGTGTGGCTTAGCAAGGGGGCTAGTAAGCTGGCGCTTCAGCTCCAAGAGTGAGGAGATCCAGAGTCTCAAATGCACTGAGCCCATGCACACACACACACACTCACACACAGACAGTGGGGTTACAGCTCAGGGACAGCTCTGCAGGTCAGCTTGTGCCACTACCTGCTCCATGCAGAGTAGCTGCCTCTTCAGCTCCAGATGTGTGGAGATCCAGAGGTTCACACACACCAGGTCATGATCCCCGAGAAGATGGAGAGTGGTGCAAGAGCTTCCTTTTTATCCTCGTTTTCCAGCAGTTCTCCAGCTTGCCATCCTCCGACTTGTCCAATCAATGCTGGTTCCTCCTTGCTTGCAGTTGAACAGTCCAGTCAATACTGCTCCCGCCTTATTTATGTTTGAATGGTCCAGTCAGCATGGGTAGGAGGGTATTGTCCACAGCACACTGTTATCTGACTGACCAGAGATGTCTGCTTGATACGCTTAAGAGCGTTTCCCTAACAGCGGTTAGGTATTGCCTCAGCTCCTGACTTGTAACTCCACTTTACTTTTATTTTGTGGCTAGTTGTTAACTTTTTAACTCAATGTTTTACTGTGTTTTGACAGTTCATCTCCTTTCCAGGTAAGCGGTGAGCCATGACTCTTTTGAGACTCCTGTGAGATTCTCCACATCTGACTACTTAAAAGAAATATTAATGGATCAAAAGGGAGACATAGACTCCAATACACTAATAACAGGGGAGTTCAATAACCTACATTCAGCAATGAACAGATAAAAAGACATAAAATCAGCAAAGAAATAACAGAGCTAACAAACAATATAGCCAAATGGACCTAATGGATATCTACAGAACTTACACCCCACAGGGGCAGAATACAGATTCTTCTCATCAGCACATGGCACTTTCTCTAGGATAGATCACATGCTAGGCTACAAAACAAGTCTCAGCAAATTCAAACTAATAGAAATCATACCATGAATCTTCTCTGAACACAATGGAATGAAGCAATTCAACAACTCAATGATCTCTAGAACGTTTGTAAAAACATGATGACTGAAACACATGCTCCTGAATGCAAATGGGTCATAGAATAAACCAAAGATAAACCAAAAAAATTCTGGAAACAGATGAAGATGACAACACATATCATAACCTACGTGATACAGCAAAAGCAGTGTTAAGACGGAAGTTTGTAGCAATTGGTGTCTACAGAAAGAAACTGGAAAGGTACCAAATAAATGAACTATCAGTGCATCTCAAGGAGCCATAATATCAACAACAAACCAAACCCAAGACTTGTAGGAGGAAAGAAATAATTAACATTAGAAAAAATAAACGAAATTCAAACAAAAATACAATCAGTGAAATGAAGAGCTGGTTTTTTTTGAGAAAGTAAACAAAATTGATACACCATTGGTGCAACTAACCAAAAAAGAAAGAAAACACCCAAGTAATTAAAATCAGAAATGGAAAAGCATAAGTAAGAACAGATATCACAAAAATAAAAAGCATCCTCAAAAATTATTATGAAGAGTAGTATGCCAAAAATTAGGAAATGTAGAAGAAATGGATAGATTCCAAAAATATACAAACTACCAATACTGATTCATGAAGATATAGAAAACCTAAGCAAACAATATAACCAAGACGGAGATCAACATCATCAAAATGTCCATACTACAAAAAGCAATTTACAGATTCAATTTAATACCAACCAAAACACCAAAGAAGTTCTTTGCAGATCTAGAGAAAACATGCTGAAATTTGTATGGAAACACAAGAGACCCTGAATTGCTAAAGCAATCTTATACAATAAAGCTGGAGGCATCACAATACCAGATTTCAAGACATATTATGGGACAGTTATAATCAAAACAGCCTGATAATAAGCAGAAAAATAGATTTTTAGACCAATATAACAGGATAAAAACTCCATAAATCAATCCATACATCTATAGCCAACTTATATTTGATAAAGTAGCTAAAATTAATCTATGGAGCAGTGCTGGAAAAACTGGTTCTCCAGATGCAGAAGTATGAAATTAGACCCCTATCTTACCCCCACACAAAAATCCACTCAAAATATATCAAAAACCTAAATCTATGACCTGATACCAGCAAATTATTAGACAACATGGGGGAAACTCTATAAGACATTGGAAGACCCCAGAAGCACAGGCAATCTAAGCTAAAATTGACAAATGGGATCACATCAAGCTGAGAAGCTTCTGCACTACATAAGAAACACTCAGCAAAATCGAGACAATTGACAGAATGAGAGAAAATATTTGCAAACTGTCCAACTGATAAAGGGTTAACAACCAGAATATATGAACAGCTCAAGAAATTCAACAACAAAACAAACAATCCAGTAAAGAAATGGGCAAAGGACTTTAACAGCCATTGTTCAGGAGAGGAAATTCAAATGGCTAACATACACTTGCAAAAATGTTCAAGATCAGTAGCCATTAGGGAACTGCAAATCAAAAGCACAATGAGGTTTCACCTCACCCCTGCTAGAATGGCTTGTGTACATTAACCGACAAATTACAAATGCTGGCGAGGATGTGGGGAAAAAGATACCCTGATCCACTGCTGGTGGGAATGTAAACTGGTGCAACCATTGAAGAATACAGTCTGGAGATACCTCAGAAATCTTAATATAGACCTATCATATGATCCAACCATCCTATTCCTGGGAATTTACCTAAACCAAAAGAAATCAGCATATGAAAGAGGTACCTGTATCCCCATATTCTTCGCAGCACAATTCACAACACTAAGATATGGAATCAGCCCAGATGTCCATCAACTCTTGTCTGGATGAAGAAAGTATGTTAAAATTTCAGCTGTTGGTCGGCGCTGCGGCTCAATAGGCTAATCTCCTGCGGCACCAGCACCCCGGGTCCTAGTTCCGGTTGGGGCGCCAGATTCTGTCCTGGTTGCTCCTCTTCCAGTCCAGCTCTCTGCTGTGGCCCAGGAAGGCAGTGGAGGATGGCCCAAGTGCTTGGGCCCTACACCCGCATGCGAGACCAGGAGGAAGCACCTGGCTTCTGGCTTCTGGCTTCAGATCGGCACAGCGCGCTGGCCGTAGTGGCCATTTGAGGGGTAAACCAACGGAAGAAAGACCTTTCTCTCTGTCTCTCTTTCTCACTGTCTAACTCTGCCTGTCAAAAAAAAAAAAAAAAATTCAACTGTTTAAAAAAAAATCCTATCTTTTGCAACAAGGTAATCTCAACCAGAAACCATTATACTTAGTGAAATAAGCCAGTCCCAAAAAGACAAATATTGTATGTTTTCATTGATCTAATGTGACTAATGAATACCTGAAATGCAATGTATTTGGGTGAGATAGACAGTTTCAGAATTGATGATTGTTTATAGCCCTTGTCTCTTCCATTGCAGAACATTGTTAAGTTTTGCTTTACTTTGTTTTCTTTTCTTTCTTTTCATACTATTTGCTGAACTCCTTTACTTAGAGTAGGGTTAACTATATGATCACTTAAGTATTCTAATAGATCATTGTACAAATTAAGAATGGGAATCTGAGGTGGAAAGGAAAGGTTGGAATGTTGGAGGGAGGAAAGGGAAGTCCCACTATGTTCCTAAATCTGTATGCATGAATTATATGAAAATTGTATAACGTAAATAAAATTTAAAAATAGATAAATTCTATGTCATATATCAAAGTAAATTCATTCAAATACAATGCTATTTTATTCAATTCTTCTCAATATAAACTGAAACAATTAGTTGTATATGTATATATAATCTCATCTGCGTAAATATACAAATACAGGTGTATTCATTCTTGTATTCTTAAGAAAAGTGTTCTTTAGTGGTTAATACTGAAGTGTAAGGAAATCTAACACAATGAAATTACAACAGTGTGTTATGAATATATATCTTATAGTGAAATACAATATCAAAATTCCAAGTTTTTAACAAATAAATAGGTAAAGTATATTTTAGCCACTATATTTGTTCCATTCAAGGTATTTTTAAAATATTCATCTTTTTTAATGAAAACTTTTTTGATATCTTTGATGATTGAAGTATCTTTTATTTCCTATTATACTGGAAATCTTACAACATGCAGGGTGAAATGAACTTGCTCTAGAAAACAAATACAATCTATTTAAACATGAAGTTACTTTGTTACTATCTCCATCGTATCCTTTTATTCTGTTTAAAATCATGCCTCCAGTTTTCTGCACTCCAGTAGTTATGGTTGATTAGTGGATAGCTTTGCTCATGAAGACCAGCATTTCACATTGCTAGAGGCAGAAAGAAGTAAAGCTAATGGTAATTGGGATCCTGTGGATTTCATGTCAGAATAAAGCCAAAATATCTGGAAATTCAACATCATTTTATACACTTAAAAGTTAGAACAATTCATTCCAAAGAAGTAATACTACAACTCTATTTTCCCATTAAATCACCCTTTTAGCTTTGTAAAATGATAAATCTCAATACTATTTTAAATTCCAAGCAATCCATGTCATGTAATCAGGGAGGTAGCAAAAGCAAGTGGACCTCAGATTTGACAGCACCACGCGGCTACCCTGCCTGGCCTGCTGCATCACTGCACAACCCAAGGGCTGGCCAGAGGCCTAGCTGCAGTGCAGTGCTTGGGCCTCCAGCCTGATAATCATGGGTGACCCCATGACAGCCAACCTACTTGACAGTTCCTTTCAGTCTGGACAGCAGCCTCAACTGGGTGGTGTGGCAGCTGCCACCAGCCCATATTCAGCCAGACACAGCCTGTATGACAGCCAGATCTGCACCATCAAAACTATATTTATGTGCCTTGACTAAACCACTTTTCCATTCACTGTCCAAAATCTGCTTCTGTGCATTGTCCAAATGTCCATTTCCGTGCATCTCCAAACACTGCCCCCTTCCATGTAGCAGAAAGTAGCAACTCCAGCAATGTTGCAAACCTAGAACAAGAGCTAGTGAAATATATGCAATGTAACTCCAGGCTGATTCCCTTCAATGACTTTATATCATTATAATAAAAAATCCACTCCTGTATACACCCCATGCAAAGAACTTCAGATATCAAAATGGTAGGAGGCACAAAAATGGGCAGTACTCAAACCTGACTCTCATCTCTTCCCCTTTGAATTTTGAATTAATTCCATTTTCAGACACCATCCCCTATACCTCCAGATCATATAAACCCAGTAGTCCAAGCCTTGTTGATTTCAGCTTATACTCTTTTGAGCTTTCCTGCACTTTTTCCTTGAATGTGTACTTTCACTTTAGATAAATCATCTGTTCCTGCTCACCTTTCTCATATGGAGATAAGAACCTGGAATAGCCTAGTCAGGGACTACCCTACAGCACATGCCTATAAAACTTTCATTTTGATTAAAAATGTTTACATTTGGATCATTTTTTAAGTTGGTAAGAAAAATAACTCATGCTGAGCTTTGAATCAAGCTTATATGAGATGAATATCCAAGCAATTCTTCCCCAAGACACAATTTGTATGTGTATGGTTAGAATAGTTTGAACATCACCTGAATTAGAACAGGATTTGACAACAAAAGGCGACATTTTAGTGCTATATATACAAATGGTATTGGAGTCATGATAAGAAGACCTCCTGAGCATGTGCTTTTCTTATGAACTAGCCCTAAGGAAGCCTAGAGAATATTCATGAGATTGTCTCATTTATGGTACAAGGGACTGTATGATATACTAAAACAGGGACACAGACCATTTAAAGGATTAGGAGTTAAAAGACAGTGTAAGGAATAATAGCTGCTACAATTTTGCAGAATTCTAAGATGACTGTTTAAGAATAAAATTAATAAAGATGGATATGCGTGGGGTTCCTATTATGAAGTTGATGGTAGATGATAAAACTTGAGAAGAAATCAAGTTGATCTACCAGCACTACTCAGTGAACATGTCAGGAAAATTTGTTCTATCTGTTCTGATGAGGATATTTTCCAATGAAATGGTAAGAACTAAAATTTAGTATGAAAATGCCAAACAAATACTTTTGATTTCAACACCAAAATGTAATGGACTTGGGAGTTATAATTTTCATCCTAGCCAGATGTAGTCAATGAAGCTGAAATCAATGATTTTCTTTGAGTCATCAAAGACCTGAAATTACACAGCAAACCATCACCAAGAAAACTAGGAAGACTGAAAATTAAAACTCACAACATAGATTATTGGAACTATGAACTTGTAGGGATATGTAAATAGTGTTAAATTTTTGGAATCTGAATGTGGACTATTTTGAGGTATGTGGGTCTTGCATCCAGAATTGTACAAAAAAAATCATCTTGATGAACCCAGAAAGATCTCTTCATGTCTCTGGAAGAAGAGAGGATGAATAGACACCGGGAAAAAAGACAGTCCTGACAGAAGGATGTTTCTCCAAATACAGTTCACTTCAGACTTCCTTTCACATCTAATGGGAATAAAGACTCTAAGAAATACACAGCTCAAGGTCCACTGAAATTTTGAGATTTTATTAAAATATTATACAACATTTTATCTCCCTCTCCCTACATTGCTGCCATATCAATAGGGATCCAGGATACGTGTGCATTATGGCTAAAAGATCTGCAAGAGACACAGTACTTCTGAGGAGATTTCCCTAAATAAGCCCAAAGATGACAAGAACAGATGAATGATGCCATCAGAGAGAGAGAAACTCTAAGAAATAATAATTTAAAAAAATCCCAAGAGCATTAGATGGATAAATGTTTAAAGCCTCTAGCATGTAGCCTATAGCATGTTAAACAAATCTTGAATGATATTCACATTTACATAAAAGCTCTTGCTAAAGGACAGTTCACCTCAATTCCTCTGACTTATACATCATATCTGGCTTTCAACGAAAAATTATAAGGCAGTACTATGTCACAACACCTGAAGATAATATCTTTAAAAACACAATATCTAAGACATAGTTGTGGTTAAGGTCAAGTCAGGTAGCTACATTAAGTTCATGAGCTGGAATACACACCCCCCTTGCACTGAGTAATATTATCCACTCAACTTTCAATCAGATGACTCCTTCCTTAGGACCCTAGGGCAGTACCTGGTAAACACTTCTATTTCTAAGGTTATAAGCAGCCAGATAAAGTGAAAGTTTGCTCTCTCTTCTCTCTCTCTCTCTCTCTCTCTCTCCCCCTCTCTTTCTCCCCCCTCCCACCATGGACCCAGAGCAAACAGGGTATAAAAATCTTTCTTTACTTTCTGCAGCCCACTCTCCCTAAATAAAGCCCACATAAACGTGTGTATTTTCCTCACTTTCCAAATAAGTGTTGTCTCATTGCACGTCATGCTTGTACCTGTACTTAGAATGATTCTGTAAGTTAAAGGCAAGAATCTAGAATAGAAATTTAGGCCCAAGCTAGCCCACAACAGTTACATCTCATCAAACAAATGTCATCCTGTTTTACTGACCTCTGGTCTCTAGTAACAATCTGTCATTGGGAATATGCAGATTTTAACTGACTTATTGTGACTCAAACTATAACATGTATGTTGAAATAATTTGCAATTGTTCTGTGATAAAATTAATTTAAAAGTAAAGTCAATTTTAAAGTTGAATGATATGCCACTGCATGTGTATACACCGCATTTTCTTCATTCATTCATCTTTTGATGGACACTTTTGTTGATTCCATATTGTGGCATTGTGAACAGTGCTGCTATAAATAAACATGTTAGTGCAGGTGTCTCTTAGATGCAATGTGTTCACGTCTTTTGAGAATATGCCCATAGTGGATTGCTGAATCAGATGCCAAGTTTATTTCTAGATTTTAAAGAAATCTCCAAACTGTTTTCCACCGTGGCTGCACAATTTACATCCTCATCAACAGTGTGTCAGAATTCCCCTTTCTCCCCATCCTTGCCAGTATTTGCTATCTCTGTCTTTGGATAATAGCCATTCTGACAGGTGTGGAGTGATATCTCATTGTGATTTTGATTTCTATTTTCCTGTTAGATAGTATTGAGCATTTTTTTTTCACATAATTGTTGGTCGTTTGCATTTCTTCTTTTGAGAACTGACCATTGAGGTCCTTTACCCTATTCCTAACTGGATGGTTTCTTTTCATCAAAATGGTCACAAGTAGGGGACAGCACGTTGAGTGAAATAAGCAAAAAATAGCAAGACAAATACATGTTCTCCTTATGTGTGGGAGTTAATTTTTTTAATCAAAAAACAAAAATAAAGAAATGTCTGTGTGTCAGGTTTGCTGCATATTTAGGATTTTATGAAATTTTGTTTTAAATTTTTGTCAAATTGCTAAGAATGATATGTTACTATAATTTTAATGATTTGTGATAATACTAAAATTAATATACATGAGTGATATTGAGATCTTTTCATTTGGTTATTGTTTTTAGATCTTGCCTTTATTTCTACATTTTAGTTATTGAAGTTTTTATTTAGTGGAGCATTAAGCCATTGGAAGTAATTTAAATTAAAAATACATTATCTCTTGGGGGCCAGCACTGTGGCATAGATGGTAAAACTGGCCTCTGCAGTGCCAGCATTCCATATGGGTGTTGATTCTAGTCCCTGCTGCTCCTCTTCTGATCCAGCTCTCTGCTATGGCCTGGGAAAGCAGTGGAGGATGGTCCAAGTCCTTGGGCCCCTGTATTCATGTGGGAGACCTGAAGAAACTCCTGGCTCCTAGCTTTGGATGGGCTCAGTTCTGGCTGTTACAGTCATCTGGGGAGTGAACCAGCAATTCTTGCATGATATCATTCTTACTCAGAATATTAATAAGTTGATTTCATGGAAATTGAGAGTAGAATAGTGGTGGCCAGAGATTGATATGAATAGGGAGGAGAGTGGGAGGTGGGGAAGGATTGAATAAAGGGCACCAAGTTAAGTTACATAGGAAAAAGAAATTTCTGTGTTCTATTGTGCTGTAGGGTGCTATAGATAATGATGATTATTGGAGGTTTTTAAGAAGCTATATTCAAAAATTGTAAAGAAATTATAAATTATAAAGAAATTATATATTTCTTAATGTTTTAGTTTTTACATATTAGCTAAAAATGAAAAATAAGTAAATACAGTGTTGTAATATCCTGTGGGAACACATGTAGGATATGTGAAAGATGTTTTTTTTTTTTGACAGGCAGAGTTAGTGAGAGAGAGAGAGAGACAGAGAGAAGGTCTTCCTTCTTCCTGGTCTTCCATGTGGTTGCAGGGCCCAAGCATTTGGGCCATCCTCCACTGCCTTCCCAGGCCACAGAAGAGAGCTGGACTGGAAGAGGAGCAACCGGGACAGAATCCGGCGCCCCAACCAGGACTAGAACCTGGGGTGCCGGCGCCGCAAGGCGGAGGATTAGCCTAGTGAGCCGCAGCGCCGGCCAAGAGATATTCCTAGCCCAAGCGGCCCTGCTGCTTTATTACCTGCTGCTGCCACCCAGGCTTTGAGCCTTCAATGTCAGCTTGCATCTCAAGCACCGGCCTGAGATTAAGTTTTAACAGATGCATAAAACATACTAGTCAGTCATTAAAAAAAAAAAAAAAAAAAAAAAAAAAAGTTGCACAAGTCTCCAAGGTAGAAATAATAGTATGCAGGGGACCAGCGCTGTGGTGCAGCAGGAAAATGCCCTGGCCTGAAGCGCCGGCTTCCCATATGGGCGCTGGTCCCTGCTGCTCCTCTTTCAATCCATCTCCCTGCTATGGTCTGGGAAAGCAGTAGAAGATGGCCCAGGTCCTC
The DNA here is from genome assembly GCF_964237555.1 of Oryctolagus cuniculus. Taxonomy (NCBI): domain Eukaryota; kingdom Metazoa; phylum Chordata; class Mammalia; order Lagomorpha; family Leporidae; genus Oryctolagus; species Oryctolagus cuniculus. Next base: position 68,924,637 of record NC_091436.1, read on the forward strand.
GGGCCCCTGCACTTGCGTGGGAGACCTGGAAGAAGCTCCTGGTTCCCAGCTTCAGATCAGCACAGCTCCGGCCGATGCAGCCATTTGGGGAGTGAACCAGAGGATGGAAGACCTCTCTCTGTCTCTACCTCTCTTTGTAATTCTATCTTTCAAATAAATAAAATAAATCTTTTAAAAAAAAGAAATAATAGTATACATTAATGAAGTAACACTTCAAGTGCAGATATGTCTGAAATGTTTACAGGGACCAGAAAGAATTGGATATACATTTTTAAGTCTAATTCATGCAGAATAGCTAAGGTGATATCATATGAATTATTAAAAGATTTATTAAGAATTTCAGATATTTTACTTGATTCAGTGAGGAATCATTTACTTTTATCATCTTAAACTTCAAGCATTACATGGTTGAATTTTATATTTACAATGCCACTTAAACTTATATATGGAGAAGTGAATAGAAGCATATTGAATTTGTAGAGACAATTAAGAGGCTAAAATAATAAACAAATGATACTATTAAAATTTTGGAAACAAACGTACTTTAAAACTTTCATATAAAATTTAATTAAAAGATAAGTTTATTTTGTTGCAAAAATTTGAATTCATATATAAATGCTTCATAATATGTGTTTTTCATGAACTTTTTGAAGACCTCTCATATATACAGAAAGGAATAGCCAAATAAGATGTGAATGGGAGATAGTAAAACTGGTTTTTGGGGAAAAAAAAAAAAGGAGACTTGCCAATGAAATTTCTCAGTAATCTGAATAAATAAATGATTGCTTCTAGAATTTTTTTAAATAGTAAACCTTAAGAAATGCATTTTGGAGAGGAGTTATCGTGTAATGATTTGACATCAGTTTTGAATACAGTGTACTGAGGTTCTTTGATTCATCCAAATTGAAACTTTGAATATTAACTTTGATGCACATATCAAAACTCAGATGAAAAGGCAAGACCAGAAAATACACGATTGTGTGTCGACATTTACAATGCTTTAAGCATCATCATAGGCATTAAGCAATAACCTAGATAAAAAATGTAGATTAAGAAAGTAGATTGAGCTATTTGATTACCTGAGGATTGGCTTGAAGAAGAGCCAGTAACAGTGATATACAAGGAATATCAGAGGGGTAAAAGGGAGTCAGGAGAAAACTGTGCTCTCCTTGTAAATTCAGGTAGAATATATTTAAAGAATGACTAGAATTCAACATGTAGTATGTATACATGTTGGAGAGTTATTCAGCCATAAAAAAGAAGGGAATCTTGACATTAGCAGTAAAACGGGTGGAAATGGAGATGATTATGCTAAAAGAAATAAGCTAAATCCATATAAGATGCTTTCTCTTAGGGCATTAACATAAAGAGCATAGAAATATTGTGGAAGTCATAGTAATTGGTATATAGCTATAAATATTGCTAAATTGAATATTACCATGTACCTGAAAACATACCCATTTTCTCCTTCCTCATGAATCCCATTTTTTTTTTTTTTGACAGGCATAGTGTACAGTGAGAGACACAGAGAGAAAGGTCTTCCTTTTCCATTGGTTCACCTCCCAATGGCCGCTGCGGCCGGCGCACAGTGCTGATCTGAAGCCAGGAGCCAGGTGCTTCTCCTGGTCTCCCATGGGGTGCAGGGCCCAAGCACTTGGGCCATCCTCCACTGCCTTCCCGGTCCACAGCAGAGAGCTGGACTGGAAGAGGAGCAACCAGGACAGAATCCGGCGCCCCAACCGGGACTAGAACCCAGGGTGCCGGCTCCGCAGGTGGAGGATTAGTCTATTGAGCTGTGGTGAATCCCATATTTTTGGATGTCATTATCTTTTTTTTTTTCACGAAAAAATAGTGTATATGTGTGTATGCAATATCAACATATGAAACGAATATGGCAAAATATTAAATTGTAAATCAAAATTTGAAAAGAAAAAACTTAAAAAACAGATAGCTGAAGAAGAGGAAAGTGTTAAGTCCTGATTTGTAGTCAAGCATTTTGCAGAATGAAATCTACCAATTTGATTTTTTCACATAGACCCTACTGGCTGTCTTCCTTGAGGATGTTGTTTATAAGATAGAGATAGTCTTGATAAGAAAATGCTTGATCCCACTCCATGCAGCTTTTGTAGTGGCCTGTAAAGGCATAGTGCTGTACCACGAAAAGCACAATCAATGCAAACTACTACATTTATTTAACTCATAAACAAGCAAATACTGTCAGAACAGATAAACTACAACAAAATAAATAATAAATATCACTGACTCTTCCTTTGTTTCACTTTTTAAAAAAGAAACATCTCAATTTATATATGTAAAGAACTAGACCCTCAATAAAATAAAATAAAGGCTTCCCTATTGGAATATTTACCATTAATCAGCACTGTACAATACTTGCCTCATAGTGTTACAAATATATTTGCAGTAGAATTCTTGAAGAATTGGTGCAAGCAAATGATAAAAGTCTCTTTCAATGGGTTAGAATGTGTTTCGTTGATGCATAAAGAAATCATTTCAATAAAATAGGTAAACACTTTGAATATATTATTTTTTCAGCTATCCCTGGGGCATCATTTTAGTGGATGATTACAGCCAAATGAATATTATCTTATAATTTTCTCATGAGCTGCAGAAGCTTTTCTGTGAGCTCCAGATTGCTATTTGTTCTCTAATGATATTTTACAGAATCCCATCACTTTGGAGGGAAAGCTCAAGGGATCCCCAATGATAGCTTGGAGGTTTTTTTGTTTTCTTCTGTTTTAAATCTGAATATCTAAAATGCAAATATTCAATTGAATTAATGGGTTATTATCTTCTGTTAATAAGTGAAAAAAAAAAAGTTAACCTGGGAGAGCAGATCTATCTTCAATTTTCAGGAAGGACTGGTTTTAGATAATTTTCTGCCACTACTCCACATAAAGAAAAGCCTATCTTTTTAAAGTACAGAGTTAGCTTTGGAATATCTGCAATCTAATTATTACTGTTTAACAATACTCAGAGCAAAGTTTTCACCAAAATTAGTAATTCTTCCCCAAAGCGCAAGGAAGTCTGACTCTTTTGAGTGATATACATATCATACAGACATTGATCTTTGTAGTTTCACTGGTAATTTCTATCCTTTCTTTGAAAATTAAATAAATTTTTGTACTTCTGTTCTTTGCTTGTGTTTTGGTAAATTCTCCCAGAACATCTCATCCCTTTCCGTAGACCTGTTTAGTAGTATGTTTCAAATAGAAGCCTGCTTCAGTACTCCAGTATTTATTCCAGTTAAAAACAATTCAAAATTTAAAGAAAGAACAAGAAAGGAAGGAGGCAACAGAGTGAGAACATAGGCAGGAAGGAGGGTAGGGTGGGAAACCTCATTATGCTCCTAAGTTTGTGTATATGAAATACACGAAATTTGTTCACCTTATATAAACTTAAAATGTAAAAAAATACATAAAAACCAGCAAACAAGCAAAAAGACATAAACAACTCAAATAGGAAGGACATTAATTCTATCTTGTATACAGAGTTCGGTACACATTTCATCTTACTTAAATTTAATATTGTTAAGCTATTATTTTTAACCAAAATGCATAACTAATTAAAATTTTAACTCAATAAATTACCCTAATAATCAGACTATGTTTCCCCAAAATATGAAACACAATTCTAAAATATCACGTTATGTCTTTCCTTAGATAAATTTTATATTGACAAACAATTTCATAATAGAGAATACTTTGTGTCAAAAATGCACACAATATCATTTTAATAAAGGAGGAAAAGGAGAGACAGAATGGAAGGGAGGGATGGAGAAAGGGAATACTGTTATAGACTCAGACTGTATCTATGAACTACGTGGAACCTGTTAAAAAAAAGTAAAAAAAAAAAAAAAAAAAAAAAAAAGAAAATGTATCCTGTAAATTTCCTATGCTTAACATGATTGTGGTAATCTCATTCTTTTTGCACATTATAATCAGGGTTTAGTTGAATTGCAAGCTATTTAACAGACTTCACACCACCAATTCTTGGCAACACAGCTGGATTCATTTTTCAGGATGAAAGATCACCCACTATAAACTTGCACTGCTGGTGAGACTGAAAAACGCTCAAATGTAAGCTTTAATTGCCTACAAGGGCAGATATTTCTTTGCAACCCCTGTGTAGAATATTAAGCAAAAGTGAAACATTTAATTTAATTTGAATATTGAATTAGATTCTAAGTCAAATCTAGGACAGAGTTACAAAGTTAGCTGTCTCATTTTAGTTAAAAGTGTTAAAACTGAAACCCTGCACCCCAAATAGAACATTCATAGAATTTCAACAAGAAAGCTATGATGGAAAGTGACTGATAAAAGATGCAAGAAGTTGCCCCCACAAGCAGAAAAATATGAGATTATAATGTTCCAAAAATAATATAAATAAGCAAATAGATAACAATTTCCATATAAATAAAAACAGTTTTTAAACTTTGTGTTAAAATATTATTCTTCAAGTAACCTTAATAATATAATCTATATTATGGTTAATAGCTTTGATTTATCAATTTATCCAATGCATTATTAAGCACAATCATCTTATTGATTGCACTGGACAGCTTTTGCAATTATTCTCAATCCTGTCACTACCGTTCCCTACACCTGATGTTGCTGCAGCCTCAAAACAACTGAACAATTCTCTGCTTTTAGGACAAAGCCATGAAACTCCTATGATTTTCTGAGATACAGAAGTTGGATGCCTGAGGGAACCTCCTGAAAACTAACATATGGAGAATTGGAAAGTTCATGGAACTTCTTAAGCTTCCCTATTCAATAATAAATGGAGGCCAAAGGATGTTGCATTCCTGAGAAGGTTTTTGGATACCTAGAAGGTTTCTAGGTGTGTCGCACTGGTCTGAGGACAGTTGGCAATCACCATAAGGAGTCTTGAACTGTCTCTGTCTTTCTTGTTTTATATCCTCTCCCACTCACTACTGCTTCTTGGAGTAATTTTCCAAGTAAATTATTTCCATCCAACTTAATCAGGAGTAATTTTCAGAGACCATAATGAATTATATTTCAGAAAACAAGCCAATAATTGAAATAAATTGTTAAATTTATAATCATTGCAAATCTTTATTGGTATTCAGAATTTCTGGTTCATACTGTTAAAAGTCTAGGAGATTTGTGTATTGTCTTTCCATATGATAACTTCTACACTTATCAAATTTATAAATATTCAAGAGTGGTTTGCATGTTGACTGTAATCATAGTTTATGATTCAGTAATTAAGCAGTTTATTTTTTTGAGTCACCACAAATAAGAAGATGTTTATGAAAATTGAAAATCAATGAAATCAATATGGCAATATGGGTATGAAACAAAATAATTCCCTATTGATACTAATGAGGATAAGGTAGTGGGATGTCACCATTGCATTATGCTGTTTATGAAATCGGATCCTGCCTTTTCTGGTTGAGTTGATTGTGTTTATTGTGGCTATAACTGAAGGTATGGTAGTCACTGTTGATATACACTAAGATTTAGAAGAATATAGTTATAATGGGTGATATAATATTTTGTTTGTAGTGTTTATTGAGAAATCAGAATCTTGAGGATACTGTAATCCACACCACTTTATAGTTCCATAACAATATGGTAGGTAGATTCCAATTTTGTATTAGGAGAATACAAAAGGAAAAGAAAGTGAAATAATGTACCCACTACATATTTTAGGAAACAGCTCGTGGAGGCGCTAACTTATTTTTATCATCTCTAACTAGAGATCTTTCTTTCCTATTTGTTCTTGCATAAGCTGGATGTCGATATATTTCTTCCTGAGGTACCTTTGATTGTCCAGAGAAATGCATTCTTTTGTAAACTGTAATCCTGTTTCATAGATTTCTTCCACAATAACTGATGGAAAATATCTTGTTTATGTAAGGAACCTCTGGATCAGCTAAAGGTGCAAGGATTTAATGAGTTAGTATTCCAGTTAACTTTGAACTCTAATATAACTCAAATTTAATATAAATATAAAAGTAGGAATGGTATCCTTTATTTACAATAGGCAATCATAACTTTTTCATAATGGCTTCTGTGGTTCTTATTAACAAATAAAATTTTAGATGATGATTGTTAATTCTGTGAAATTTCTTTCTTTGTTTTTACATCTGGAGAAAGTTTTTTAATTAACCAATTCATTTTGTAGAGACAGAAACACACACACCTACAAAGAGAGAGAGTTAGAGCTAGAGAGAGGAAAAAGGAAAGAGGAAGAATCATCCGTCTACTGAAATGATTGGGATTGTACAAGGTAAATGGAAAGAGTCTGGAACACAGTCTGAGTCTCCCATGTGTGTAGCAGATGCCAAGTACTTTAGTCATTATCTGCTGCTTTCCGGGGTATGCATTAGCAGGAACTGGAATCAGGAGCATGACTGATACTCAAACGTAGGCACTCTGGTGTGGAATGTACAAATGCACCAGGCAGAATCTTAACAACTAAGCCAAGTGGAAATCCCTGAAGACAGTTTACTTTTCCTATAAAGATTTGTCTGTTTGTTTGAAAAGTAATGTGAGAGCAAAAGCAAGGGCAAGAGCAAGATATCTTCCATTTGCTGGTTCACTCCCCAAATGACCACAATATGTAGGCTCAGGACAAACTTAAGCCAGGAGCCTAGAACTCCAACTCTTTTCTCACATGGATGCCAGGGGCTCAAGCACTTGGTTTATCATTTGCTACCTTTCCAGGCACATTAGCAGGGAGCTGGGTCAGAAGCAGAGCAATAAAGACTCTCAATGGCACTCTGATATGGGCACTCACTCATATGTGGGATGCTAGAGTTGCAAACATCTAACCAGCTACACAAAAGTACCAGGTTTTGTAGAGACAGTTTTGATCTTATTGCAAATTCAGAATCATTATTTTTTTCTGGAATCAGATATTTTCTTCTCAATTAATTGTCTTGACACAGATTCTGAATGCATTTTCATGATGACTAATTTTCTTCCATGACTGATCCTCTAGGGAAACAATATTCACATAAACAATGAGAATGACCCCTCTACTTGGGAAACATAATGTCCCATATGTTTTCTGCGTATTGGAAATATCTTCTGGGATTATGTGTTGATAATATTAGAATAACCATGTACTAGTTAATGACACCAGTTTTCTGGCGTGGGAGTAGAACATGACTATTAATGCGCTATTTCAATCTATATTTATATAGATTATTTATATAGATTATTTATTTATTTATTATAGATATATTTATATAGATTATTTCAATCTATATTTATAAGCTCAATCCAATTTATATGCTCTCTAACAGTATGACATTTCACAAAAATTGTTAATAACTTTCGGGTTACAGTTTTACTTAATTTGCACCATCTATGCATTTCTGAAGATATAGGAGGAAATAATAAAGAATTGTACTAGCAGTGGAATTTACCCAAGGTAATTTTTTCAGGCATACTTTTATCAAACTTCTTATAATCATTGTTCATTAGGCTACTACTTATAATCATTGTTCATTAGGTTTTTTATGAACTCAATGATTTTTGACACCGTCAATATAGTATTCTGTTACGTTTTTACTCTCTTGGAACCCACCTAAATTGGACAGAGATTTCAATTATCAATTTCAATTTCAATTAATGCGTTTTAAAATTTTTAATATGTGTTTTTATTTTTTGAAAAAGAAGAGAGAGAGAGGGGGAGAGAGAGAGACCTTCTATGTACTGATTCATTCTCCAAATGTCCTCAGCATCCACGAACTCAGAAGTCAATCTGAGAGTCCCACATTGGTAGCAGTCACCTAAATACTTGAATCATCACTTGCTGCCTCCCAGGATATGCATTAGCAGGAAGGTGGAACAGGAAATTGACTGAGACTCACACCCAGAGAGTGTAACATGGAATGCAAGCGTCAGTGTCATAGCTACTGTGCCAAATGTATACACTTCTAATATTGTTTTAATAATTGAAATCCAGCTGTGGGCATTGGGTGGTACAGGGACTGGAGATGCCCACCTTCCATACTGGAGTTCCTTGGTCAATGCCAGCTGGGCTTCCTATCCAGCTTTCAGCTAATGAATGGCTCAAGCACTAGAATCTCTGTCCCACATGTGTGAGATCTAAATGGACTTCTGGATTCCAGGCTTCATCCTTGCCCATCCTTAGCTATTGCTGGCATCTGGGGAGTGAACCAGGGGGTGGAAGATTTTTTTTTGTCTCTGTTTTCTCTTTGCTTTTCAAGTAAAATAACAATAAATAAATAAAAATACAAAAGAAGATTCTCAAAAAAATGTCACCAAGAATTTCAACTGAAAAGATGTTGATTTAAGAAGAGTTTAACATAAACCTGTATAGAAATTCCTATTGAAAGGCAAAACAGAGGCCAGCTTTGGGGCACAGTGAGTTAAGCCACTGCCAGCAATATTGGCATCCCATACTGGAGTACCAATTTAAGTACCTGCTGCTCCTATTCTGATCCAGATCCCTGCTAATGTACTTAAGGAAACAGCAGAAGATGCCATATTTACATGGTTTCCTGCAGCTCACATGTGAGACCTAGTGGGATTATTGGCTCCTGGCTAAGCCTGGCCCAGCCTCTGCTCTTATAGCCATTCAAAGGAGTAATCCAGCAAATGGAGGACCCCCTTCCCCCTCTCTCAAGCTCTCTCTCTTTTCCCTCCACCTCCTCTTTCTCCCTCACCTCACTTTCTGCCTTTCAATAAATAAATAAATAGAACAAAACAGAAATGACAAAACATATAGGGCCAAGGTAGAAGCTTCAAGAAAAATGAAGTTTTTTCAGTCATTAATCAAACTCAGGAGGCTATCTGCTAAACACAGATTTTTTTTAAAGATTTATTTGGATTCCTCCACCCACTCCACAGAGAGGAGAATTTTCTATTTGGTTAGTGAAATTGTTAAACATGGTGAAGTGCAATCTTGGGAGCACCCACGTGAAGTGGAAGAGCAAACGACAGACAGGTGGGATGATAACAGGGAAAATCTTGACACCTCTCTTCTCATGTTGCTTTATATTATCAAATAACATGGAAAAGTATGGAAACAGTGAGAGGAACATACAGTAGCATTCAATACATAACTAAAAGCTCGCTAACAAAGCAGGTCAAAGCATATAAGAGCAATACAGATGAGGCCCATTCACCTGTTGCTAATACCCTGGATCCCAAATTCCCACCAATGAAGATGCATTCCCCCAAGCTGGGATACAACCTAGAAACAGAACATTTCTGTCAGGTTTCAGTGATCACTGGGCCACTTCAATGAGCAATATCTACATTATTTTGAAAGAGAAGTTCCGAAACTTGTACAGAAAAAGACACTATTTTAAACAGGAAACTTGAAATTATATTTTATGGAAGACTAATTTTAATGGTAGAAAACTCTTACAGGATAAAATGCTTAGCTACACGTTTTTAAAAAGGATACTAACTTTGGAAACATTTCAACACTGAGAAATATTTGAATACTTAGTCTACCTTCTATACAACATAGACTTCTTTCTGCCTCTCCCCCAACGTGTGTGTGTGTGTGTGTTTTGATATTCTTAAAATTATAAGAAAGGTACTTTGATTGATAAAATTATAAAGACAAATATTAGAATTGTAGGTGTAAAAAGTGTCACTGGTTATAAAGACTATAGTGATCAAAAGTAGTCTGTAAAATAATGCATATGGATTCTAAAAAAATTAATTATAAAACATGAAAAATTTCATGTATTTCATATATATACAAATTTAATTGCATAACTATAGTTCCCACTATCCCCTCCCTTCCACACACCTTCCATTCTTATGTTTTCTTTTAATTTTTACAATTATATGATTTCAGTTTATTTTATAACCACAGGCTCAGCCCTCAACTAAATAAAGATTTTTAACAAGTAATTTGCATTATTAACTAGGGTAGAGTCTCATTAGAAATACTTTTTCTTTGTGTCAGAGAGCATTCTAGAACTCCATGAAGGTAGAAGGATGTACAAGCCTGGTCAAGATGTTCAGAGGGAATTGGAGAACTGAAATTTGGTAAGAAACCAAATCAGAGAACCAGACTAACAGCAGGGTTATATTGCACAAGAGCAGAGGCCAGATTTCTACCGCTTTGGCATGCAGAACATTTTAAATGCTAGGATGACAGAGCTGCTCCTAAAACCATCTGTTATTTGCTGATCCATCTGTTGGTCAGCATAGAGATATCTGAACCAAAAGAATTATTTGGTTTCAGAAACAGCACAATTTCCGTTTTTTTAAAAACTGAGAAGTAACAATAATGAGTTACAAAGGCAGTATGTCATTGCATCAAACCAGAAACTATCAATTTGTACTGCAACTACTATTATTATCATCATTATAATTATTATCATGATTTAAAATTAAGAAAATCTAGCAATGTATTTAAGCCTGTATTTGTAAAAAATATGTATCTAAAGGCATATTACATTGATAGTTTACTCATGATTAATTATTAAAAACATTATGCCTGAATTCATCAACTCTGAGTAATTTCAGGGTATATGACTAGGTAACCTTACAGTCAATTTTCTAGCAGTTTACATTCATAAATAAAATATTTCAAAAGGGAATCCTTAACAACCTTTCAATTTTTGACATGTCTTAACATTGTTAGCATTGATGAAAGATTTGCAGTGAAAGCAATGAAGAGTCTCTAATTTTAGTAACTTCTATGGATATATATATAGTAATATATATATTAGTAACTTCTATGGATATATATAATTATATATAATATATATTATATAAATATAATTTATATAATATAAATATATAATAATAAATCATTTATACATATAAATCATATAATTCATAAATACATATATAGTATATTATATGACATTATAATATATATTGTATATTATTATATACAATATTACATATGTTTTATAAATACATGATACATATCATAATTTATATAAAATCATTTATATATATAAATCATTTCAAATATTCATCAGTGTTGTGAATCAATTTGAACTAAAATTTCAGAGGAGGGAGCACCCTCTGAGGTGAACCGCGTTGTGCCATTCACTTTGATTCAGTTTACCAATTATCTAGGCCAGCTGATGTGGAGATTGGTTCAGAGGAAATCCATTGGAGAAAATAAAACCTGAAAAGCTTTCAACAATCATCCATTCCTGGCATGAAATAAAATTGGAAACTTGAAAAGCTCAAATCCATGGTTGTTCCATCTTGAGATATGTGCTGTATTTCAAAGCTACAAAAAGCAGGAAGATTGAAGAGCTGACCTGGGGATTTCTGAAGTGTTTCCTGCAGACTTTCAGACTTTAAGTAGTAGCCATCTGTATTAGTTAGTTTTCCATTGCTATAACGAAATACTTGAGGCTGAGTAGTTTCTAAAGAAAAACAGTTCTGTTTAGCTCACCATTTTTGAGGTTGAAAATCCAAAAAAGATGGGGCTGGCTATGATGAGAGTCCACTTGTAATGGTCACATCAAGGACTGTGGCACCACAGTGGCAGGGGTGCTTGCAAAAGAGAATCACATGACAAGAAATGAAGCCATTAGATCAGGAAGGGAATATTCTTTTGATAGCCCAATAGATCCTTACCCCTTAAAGTTCTTACCACCTTGTAATATTACTGTACTTTGATGAGTATTCTAACAGATGAGTCCTTGGAAAACACATTCAAATCACAATCTAATTATAGAATTGTATTTTGCCCCTTGAGTTTACATCATTTTTCCTGCTTTCTGCATTATGCTATTCACATTTTGCATTAAAAAATTATGGGCTGGCACTGTAGCATAGTAGGTTGTTTCTGTCTGCAGCATTGGCATCCCATAGGGGTGCCAGTTCTAGGCTTGGGTGTTCTTTTTGTGATCCAGCTCCCTGTTGGTGTCCTGGGAAATCAGTGGAGAATGGCTCCAATGCTTGGTCCGCTGCACACTCGTGGGAGACCCAGAGGAAGTACCTGCCTTCTGGCTTTGGATTGGCCTGGCTCCCTCAGTTGTAGCCATTTGGGGAGTGAATCAGTGGATGGAAGATCTCTCTCCGTCTCTTCATTTCTCTCTCTGTTTCTCTCTCTCTGTCTCTCTCTCTGTAAATCTGCCTCTCAAATAAATAAATAAATCTTTTAAAAAATAAACTAAAAATGATTTAGTCATTTTTTCTATTTGCTTGTTTTGTGCCTCTTTCATGACATACATGCTCTGGTGAATGCTAAGAGGTGATACTAAGATCTTCCCATTTTCTTCTCATTGTCACATGCTGATTTCTACAATTCTATGCTTGCAACTTTCCTAATACTCTGGTCTTTTTATTTGTAGTCTGTGACTATCTAAACAAGCCATTTACAAATGATTGTAAAACCATATATGGGGCCAGTGCTATGGCAGAGTGGGTAAAACCACCACCTGCAGTCCTGGCAACAAATATGGGTCCGATTCAAGACCTGGCTGCTCCACTTCTGATCCAGCTCTCTGCTATGTCCTGGGAAAGCAGTAGAGGATGGCTCTAGTCCTTGGGCCCTTGCATCAGTGTGGGAGACTTGGAAGAAGCCCCTGGCTCCAGATCAGCCCAGCTCTAGCCATTGCTGCCATTTGGGAAGTGAACCAGTAGATAGAAGTTTCTCTCTCTCTCTCTCTCTCTCTCTCTCTCTCTCTCTCTCTTTCTCCCTCTGTCTCTCTGCTGTAACTCTGCCTTTCAAATAAATAAATAAATATTCCAAAAGACATATATGCAATTTGAATCAGCTCTTTCTATGAAAATCTGATGATCATACCCATTGGGAATATAGGAATATATTTCCTTCCACCTGTCAGTAATTTCACCCTTAAGGGCAGGGATTGTGCACTTCTATTTGTGTCTATTTTTATTTTTATATAAATACATCTAGATCATCTGTGAAATAGGCTTGAGCTTTTCCTACTCTATCAGTGGTTATAGATGATTCCCCATTTACTTTATGGGTGAGTTGAAAGAAGAGCATTGATATAACCTTCATGGCTGACCTGAGGCTGTGCTACTGAGCTTACTTGTGTTCTCCAGGACTTTAATCTCTGAATTTGTCATTTCTAATTTACAACAGATAGCCACTGGGTCTGGCTAATATTTCAGTGTGGTAAGCATGACATAGGTCAACGAGATGAATGTGGTCATAGGTCACTTGATGCTATGTGGTCAAAAACTTCATCTTTATTAGGACTCACTAGCAATATTGGGAGCAGTTTTTCAAAAGCAGTGTGATTCTCCACTGTTCATGCTAAGACTTCCTCTGGACATATAGATATCTGTGTTGTGATTTCCCTTGGATATCGTATAGTAACTTTGACATCATCGATACAGCTAATATCCCAGGGTCTGCTCTGGATAATAGCTCAAGTGCAGGGCTGCTTTCACTGAGGTCTCAGTGTTTTGTAAAACACTTAGCAAGTCCGCATCCTATACAATTCAGGCATGATTTTATCTTACATGAATCAGAGTACCACCCCCAAATTTGGGATACACTGCCTGTAACAGTCAGGCAGGGCCACTTGGCATTTTGCTTTCTCCAACATGTAGACAGCCTCAACATGCCATAACTTATGCCATTTAGTTTGTCCTGGAATGTTTATAAAAATAAACGATATTAAATGAATTAATTTAATTTATTAATATTCCTGGGGGGTCCATCTGGTTTACATAAAAGAGTGCCAATTTCTAATAAACTTGTCTACATATAGCAACATTCTATCCTGTACTACATTTGATGTCACTTATTATCATATTGTGATACTTTATCTTTTAATGTTGTCACTTATTAATATTTTGTACTCACATGCTCACGTTTATGCACAGGAAGTCTACATGCCTGTCTGTGATCATATTCTTATGAAGTAACAAGCATTCAATCTTTTGGCTCCCCCCTGGAGATTTAATATCATTTCACCACTCCCCAAAGGTCTCTCCTCTGAACACCACAGTTGGACTAAGTTTTCACCTCTTAATGCTATTAACCTATGATTTTTGGAGTTTAAATGTAAGCATGTCATGAGGAAAATTCAAATAGAAGTAGGCATTATGGCACAATAGGTTAATCTGCCAGGTGGGACACTCACATCCCATATTGGAGTTTCTAGGATGATTTCCCCTCTATTTCTGATCTAGTACCTGCTAATGCGTCTGGGAGACAGAGGGCAATGGCCCAAATCCTTGAATCCCTGTCAACAGTGTGGGAGACCTGGATGGAGTTCTTGGCTCTTTGCTTTGGAATTAGCCTAGCCCCAGCTGTTGCAGGCATTTGAGGAGTGAACTGGCAGATGGAAAATCAACTCCTTTCTTTTTCTCCCCTGTTACTGCACCTTTCAAGTAAAAAATACATATTTTTAACAGAAAATCACCTTAAGACAGATATCCTCTAGAATGGTTAAATTTGAAAGAAAAATACCTCCACAAAAACTACTTACATTAGTTATTGTCAAGGATAAGAATACATATCAAATGTTGCTCATTAGTGTGGGAACTGGTATATCACCTATAAATATGCAATTTACTATTCTTTAAGAGAAGTAGACATTCACTGTGTTCATCAATTTCATGTCTAAAAATAAAATCTATACAAAGATTGGAATGAATATTCATACTAGTTTTCTTGGTAATCTTTTTTTTTTAAACTTTTAAAGATTTATTTATTTATTTGAAAGGCAAAGTTACTGAGAGGCAGAGGAAAAAGCAGAGGCAGAGAGAGAAATCTTCCATCCACTGGTTCATTACACAGATGGCTGCAATGGCTGGAACTGTGCCAAACCAAAGCCAGGAGCCAGGAGCTTCTTCTGGGTCTCTCCCGTGGGAGCAGGGGCCCAAGCACTTAGGCCATCTTCTACCGATTTCTCAGGCCATAGCAGAGAGCTGGATCGGAAGTGGAGCAGCTGAGACAGGAACCACGCCCGCATGGGATGCCAGCACTGCAGGTGGCAACTTTACAGGATACACCACAGCACCAGCCCCACAATATCTTAAAAACTGATAGTGAAGAAAGCAATACCCAAATAGGTATTTAGATAAATAAACCCCAGTGCATTAATACCATTGCTTAATATCAAAAAGAAAATGGGGTACACTATTGATACATGTAAAAACATGAAGTACATTAGAATTTGTCTTTAAAAAAGAATAAGGTATATAAGAGTATTATTATAGGATTTAGTTTATGCAAAATCAAGGAACTGTAAAATATAATCTGTAGTAGTACATAGCAGAAGAGATGATTTCAAGGGCAGAAATTGTGATACAGCAGGTCAAGCTGCCAGTTGTGATATTTATATTCCATATCAGAGAGCTGGTTCAAGTTCTAGCTGCTCTGCTTCCATTCCATCTCCCTGCTAATGAACATGCAGAAGTGGTGGAGGATGTCTCAAGTACTTGGCCCATATGGGAGTTCAGGATGGAGTTCCTGGCTCACAGCTTGGATCTCACCCAGCCCTGGCTGTTGTTGGAATTTGCAAAATAAGCCAGTGAATGGAAGATTTTCTGTCTGTCTGTCTGTCTGTCTCTCTCTCTATGTCACTCTGGCTTCCATAGAAATATAAATTTAAAGAGAGAGAGAGAGAGAGAGAGAGAGAGAGAGAGAGAAGGGTTTCTGTGGTTCTGAGGGGATGCTATGAGAACAGAAATTGACTAAAAAAGAGCATTAATGATGTTATATAAATATATTGATTAGGGTAGGCTATTTCAGTGTATATGTTCATCAAAATATAGCTGATAATTAAAACTGTATAAAAGCTAAATCATTTATAAGCTCTCATTTTTATTGATCTTAAAACTACCTGAAAAGAAAAGACTCCTGTGCACAAAGCAAAAAGCTAATCTTTGCTTTGTCACAGAATAGAAAGCATTTTGAGAAACATGCATTAGAGGAGAAAATGTTACTCTTAGTAACCAAAATCTAAAATAACACTATTGTAATAAATGTGTATTTGTCACTAATGCAACATAAAATGAGTTGCCTCTTCTAAAGGTTTTTATTCCAAACTCCATTTTATGTGTCCTGGATCCTTCCACTGTCTAGCTATGGAGTCTCTGTTTCTTTCCAGTGCATGTAAAATAGAGTGACAAATCAGCATTTCATTGGCTAGTTTCAAAATATTTTCTGAACATTACAAAAGATAAATTAATTCTAAAACATATAGACTGTGATATATATTTAAAGACACAAATGCTTATACAGATAAAGTTACATATGATACTCATATAGATGGCTCGAAATGAGAAGTTAAGTATGTGCTTTTATACATATACAGGAAAGAGGAAACCATAGTTTAGTGTTTAACTCCTTTCTTCCAGAGGAAATATTACTGCTATTTTACAATGATCATATTAGACAGTAGTGAAGCACACATGTAGCCTTACACAAGCAATGATAGGTCTTTTCTACAAATGTATAATCAGTAGCAAATATTTTGATCAGCATAATTTTTTTAAAAAGAAATGTGTACCTTGCTCATGAAGAATTGACAACAAAGTGGTATTTAATGTGAATTTAAAAGTATTAAGAATGTAGAATTAATTTTAAAATAATAATGAAATTCGATTTTGCTAGTCATTAAAAGTCTCTGTGTGGTAAGGATTTAATATGAATATTTATATCCTAAATCAGAAGCAGGTGGCCACTGCTGTTTTGCTGCCAATCTTCTGATGGTTATCTATTCCATATCCTGTACACGTTTCCACAGAGACTTTGTTATTACTTCTTGGTAAAAAGTGATACTGATGAAAATACCTACTCTGAGGAACAACATCCAAAGGATTTGGAGACGTGAGAATAGTGTTCCATTCCTTTCAATTCTGAAAACACAGAGGTTACTCAGATTTCATTTAAAATATGTCAGGTTATTATCCCTACATAGCTCAAAACAATTAATATCATGCCAAAGTTGATATGCCAGGATAATATTTACATATTATATGATTTCCTGTATCATTCTAAGAATATATGAATTAAACTTTTCCTCTAAGATTTGTTCAACACATGCAAACTAGTCATGCAAATAGTTGCTGACAAATTAATAATTAATGTTAATTTAGGATCAGTCATAACTGCCCCACTAGATTAATGAAATCTCTTTCATAAGACGTGTAAAAGGAATAAAAGACACAAAGGAGACTTATAAAGTAAAAGTAATCTGGGTTAAAGCCCCAGCCTGCAGCACCGGCATCCCATATGGGCGCTGGGGCTGCTCTTCTTCTGATCCAGCTCTCTGCTGTGGCCTGGGAAAGCAGTAGAAGATGGCCCAACTCCTTGGACCCCTGCACCCGGAGGAAGCTCCTGTATCTTGGCTTCACATCTGTTCAGCTCTGGCCATCGTGGTCATTTGGAGAGTGAACCAGCAGAATGGAAGACCTCTTTCTCTGGCCCTACCTCTCTCTCTAACTCTCTTTCAAATAAATAAAAATTTCTTAAAAAATAGTGTAAAAGTAATCTGTATTCAAGCAGCAAATATTATTTTAGTCATCTGATTTCAGCTTTTGACATTATAGAGAATAAACGGAATCTTTCACCATTATCCAACTTTTTGTTATGCTGTTGTTATTGTGAATAATTGTTGTGGACGTACATATTAAATAGTATTTAAAGTATGTATTGGGGCCGGCACCGTGGTTCACTTGGTTAATCCTCCACCTGTGGCGCCAGCATCCCATATAGACGCTGGGTTCTAGTTCTGGTTGCTCCTCTTTCAGTCCAGCTCTCTGCTGTGGCCTAGGAAGGCAGTGGAAGATGGCCCAAGTGCTTGGGTCCCTGCACCCACATGGGAGACCAGGTAGAAGCACCTGGCTCCTGGCTTCGGATAGGCGTAGCTCTGACCATGGCGGCCATTTGGGGAATAAACCAATGGAAGGAAGACCTTACTCTCTGTCTCTCTCTCTCACTAACTCTATCTGTCAAATAAATAAGAAAAAATAAAGTATGTATTAATGTGTAAGTAAGTTATACTGAAAAATTTGCTATCCATAAAGGGTCATCAAAAACTTTATGGAAAATCTGTATTATGAAAAACTATGCATATATATCAAAAATTTTGCACCAAAATAATCTTGTACTAGAAGCTTATGCTAACCAAAATATTTTGTATTATAAGCTTGTTATAACACCCATATGAGAGTAACATGAATTCTGCTAAACCGGAAGCAAAAACATGAAATTAATGGTGATGCCTGGGTTGAAATGACTGATGTTGTACCAAAAAGGTGTGAGGACAATGTTCCAAAGAAATCAGCAGTATACCAATAGATAACTTTTTAAAGAAGGAATACGATGATGAAAACAAAGCCTGCAGTGGCACACCACTCATATAAATTTGGAAGGATAAACTGAAGGAAATCAATAATTAACAGCATAAATAATAACCAACACCACAGTCATATGAATCAGTTAAGTTTGCACAACTATGGCTTAACAATTAAAGTTCAGTAAATTTCTGGCTTGATGCATTCTAAAATTACTCTATACTGATTAGTTGTAATAAAGTTGAGAATTCAATAAAATTTTTAAATAACTTGGATAAAGATCATGAAATATGTCTTCGAGGAATTTTAACTGGAAATAAAATATGTCTTCACTAGTATAATCCTGGAATCAAAAAGCAACCAAAACAACAGATACCAACAGGTGCAAGTGGTTCAAAGACAAAGTAGACTAGTCAAGATTTGTGTTAACCAGCATACAGTTTATAAAAAGGCAATATATAAGAATGGAATTGACATTTTGAAATAATTTGATTATTATTTATAGTTGTTATCTATATTCCTGGAAAACATCAGTTTTTTCTACTTATTACTTGTTGAATTCTTTATATAGTGGAAGGATAACCTGGGAATTATAAAGCAAACAGAAAGTATGTCATTCCAAAAGTGAAAAGCAAAATTAAGGAAGGAGGAAGGAAAGTGAGAGCAATGGAAGGTAAGGTAGGATGGGAACTATCATTACGTTCTTAGAACTTTATATATATATATATATATACACACACACACACATATGTATATATGTAATGAATGAAATTTTTCCTTTATATAAATGAAAATAATTTTAAAATAGAAGTGACCTTGGCAATAGGGCTTCGGGATGCTCAAGATACACTGGCTGTTGATTTTCTGGGTGTATTAGGATAAGATTTTGAGAAAACTTTCCTAATCTTCAGCAGAAAACATCAGGACAATCAAGCCAATGCTAATGCCCATTGTTCTCTTCAAATGAGAGCAATTTTGCGAGAGTTATGATGGAGAATCATCGGGAATCCCCATTAGATTATTTCATAATCTTACAAAGCATTCAAAATTACCCACTTTTTCCAGTTAATAACATAAAAAGACTCTACTGACAAGGTTAAACCCTCAGTTCTTTAGTAATAGAATAAGTGACTAGTAGTATTGCATACTAAAATGTCTTGACCCTAATGGAGCTTCTGGATAATGAAACTGATACTTTTATCTTTTTAAAAGATAGATTTCATTATTTATTTATTATTTGAAAGGTACTGTGAGTGGAGAGAAAGAAAGAGAGAGAGAGAGCTCAAGATAAAGAGTGCTTCTATTTGATGATTCACTTTCCAAATGGGCACAAAAGCTATATCTAGGCCAGTCCGAAGTCAGGAGCATGGAACAACTATATCCAGTTCTGCAACTTTTGTGGCAAGAATCCATGAACTTAGGCCACCATCTGCTGTCTCCTATGCATATAAGCAAGAAAGAATGGATCAGATGTGGCGTAACCAGGACAAAACATACACTCTGATATGGGATACAAGCCCCCAAGTGGTGATTTAACACACTGCACCACAATGCCCACCACTATTTTTATCTTTTAATTTTTTATTTTTCAGAAAGGTTTTGATATCACATAGATTAAACAAGCAGATTCAGATTAGAGATTTTAATTTTGGGAAACCAGGGAACACCTTGTCTATTTCCAAGGTGGAGGTGGAGGCAGCAGAACAGACCCAGATGTCTTGTTATTATCAATGATGAAGTGATTGATTCAATTTTGATTGAAAATGTGCGCTTTTCAAAAAAAAAAAAAAAGGATTTCATGATGAGTGAGTTAAAACAGTGAAATAGGGAACAATGGGGAGTTTCAGCATTTACAGAAAAGACATGGTTGCTTGGAAGGATTAAGAGAACAATCACAATATGGAGGAGCCTGGAGGGAGACTAATTATTAACTGGGGTGAATTTCCCACTTACTGTTTACTGGAAGTCCACAGCATTTCTCTAGCTGCTTCAGCATTACATAAAATGACCTTTGCCATTATTTATTAACATTACTTGACTGGTCACCTTGGCAATCTGGACAAGGATGCCTTCAGCAGAATTCAGGCCATGCAGTGGGCTTCAAAAACTAGGCCTTTAGCAGAAGCCCATATGTTGGTTCCCAACAATTATTTCACTGAATAAGCCTTATAATCCATTTTCTATTTCTTTCCAATCTTTTTTTTTTTTTTTTTTGAAAGACAGAGGTACAGAGAGAGAGAGAGATCTTCCATCTACTGGTTCACTCCCCAGATGGCTGCAAGGGCTGGAGCTCAGCCGATCCAAAGCCAGGAGCCAGGAGCTTCTTCCAGGTCTCCCACGTGGCAGCAGTGGCCCAAGGACATGGGCCATCTTCCACTGCTTTCCCTGGCTATAGCAGAGAGCTAGATGGGAAGTGGAGTATCCAGGACTCGAACCAGAGCACATATGGGATGCCGGCGCTTCAGGCCAGGGCTTTAGCCTGCTGCACCACAGCGCTGGCCCCTCCAATCCTTTCATTGACTCCTAAGGCCTATTTGCTTGGTCGATTGATAGTAATCCATAAATCTCCAACAATGATTTTAATTTTTCTAATTTCTTCTCCGTTTTTCAGGGTTGGGGGGAGAGTCTGACTGAGATACTTCCAAAGATTTATCTTCTAGCTCTGGTATTCTTTTTCTCACTCAGTCTGTTGTTAAGGTTTTCCACTGTATTTTTTATTTAACATATTGAATTCCTCATTTCCAGTATTTTAGTTTGATTTCTCTTCAAAATCTCTGTCACATGGAAAAATTATTCATCCATGTCATGTATACATTTATGTAACTCATGAATTTGTTTCTCATTGATTCTGAGTGATCTTATGATCATTTTTTCAAATTCTTTTTCAGGAATCTCATCAACTTCTTTCTTTTCTTTTTTTTAAGATTTATTTTATTTATTTGAGAGAGTTAAAAAGAGAGGTAGAGACAGAGAGAGGTCTTCCATCTGCTAGTTCATTCCCCAGATGGCCGCAATGGCCAGAGCTGCACTGATCTGAAGCCAGGAGTCAGGAGCTTCTTCCAGTTCTCCCACATGGGTGCAGGGGCCCAAGGACTTGGGCCATCTTCCACTGCTTTCCCAGGCCATAGCAGAGAGCTGGATTGGAAGAGGAGCAGCTGGGACTAGAACCCGGTGCCCATATGGGATGCCGGTGCCCCAGGCCAGAGCTTTAACTGGCTGCACCACAGTGCCAGCCCCATTCATTTTCACATCCTAATATTTAACTGTTGTTGTGCCTTTTAGGGGGAGTCATGTTGCCTTCCTTATTTTTGTTTTTCGTACTTCTGCATTTGGAGAAAACACTTGGATTTCTCCACTAATGGATTTTATCTTTGAACTATGTCTCTCTCGCTTAGAGGAATGTCTCTTCCTTTAGTGAATACTCAGATTCATGTGTTGGGTGTGACCAAGGTGCTGTGTTCCGTGCTCAAGTGTAGGAGAGAATCCAGACTGACATACAAGTTGGGTTTGGTAGATCTCTACTGTCAGTAGAGTGGAGGTTATGATCACGCCTGTTGGTGTAATCACAAGCTCACTTCCTCTTCACCCATCCTGGCACATGAACCACAAAAAACAATCTATGCAGTCCTGAGTGTGAGCTCAGAACCATGTCAATGACCCACCCAGGCAGTCAGGAGTTCTGAGCCTCTGACATCAGACACATTGTTTTCCCAGAGACCCAGTTGCACCCCATGCACTATCACGAAGTCACAGGATTTTCATAGTCACAGTGTGCTAGGATCCCACAATTCTGGTGTGCAGACTATCCCTTCTGGCCCTGCAAACCTGCCCCATGTACAGAGATAGTAGATTCATTTCCAGAGCCATATGGCTGTTGGTGGTAAAAGTCGGCATTTTGAACCCCAGAGTCTGATGAATTGAGAGTATGTGGGCTCCTCACAATCCTAAATGGTGCCCAGCCCCATGTCAACCCTCCCAACAAGACTCAAAATTCAGTGTGACACAGAGATTTCCCCATTGTAAAATCCTCTGGTTGCATGCCCAAGAGCCACTAGAGCCTCTACTTGTGTCAAGACGGTATCCTCCCCCCTCTTTTTGTTGAGTGCCCTTATTGTGGTACGGGAAGAAGTAAATATGCTTTTCCTTCACTGGTTTAGGTAGGTACCCTTCCCCTCCACTAGTACTCTAGATCAGACTCAGATACAGTAAGGCCCACAAGGTTGTCCCTTATGCAATATACCAGTAGCACAGGCTGCCACAGTCTGCCCTCACCATCCTTTCAGAACCTGGCATCTCCTCCAGCCTCCAGCAGTAGAGTGATTTCTCTGTTCACTGCTGTGTATCCATACTTTCCATGTTGCTTCATAGTGTTACTCTTCTCTTTGTAGAACTTCCACTGCCAACTTCGCTCCAACTCTCCCCTGGGGATACACTTCCTCTGCTTTTCTTCTGTTATTTTCCCCTGGAAGGTATCAGTGAGTCTTTTCCGTATTCAGCCATCTTGCTCTCCCTAACCAATTAATTAGGCTTTTTAAGAAACTTATTAAAATTCTGCTTTCTATGTCATTAATTCCATTCACACTGTCTTATTTCCTTTCTGTTCATCCATTCAGTTTTCACTTTAGTTTGAATGCAATCATCTCTTTTTCATTGAATCTTGCTTGTGTTTTAAACATTTTTATTTAACTATAAGCTCATAATCCTTGATACTGTATGGGAATTGAGTCTCATGTCAAAGTCATATTCCTTTAGAAATCATTTCTATTTGCTTTTTTGGATCCACAGATTCACTAAAAACATGTCAAAATATCTAAACTTAGTTTTTGGGTTATTCAGGTAGATGTGAATGTGGAAATCAGACCTGCATGAGAACCAATTACTGAATAGAGAATCCCTGCAAATTTTTTTTAATCTCTTCCAACCCAAATGTTCAGGAAGGCAATTTCTTGTCTATGCTAGTGGTAAAGATGGGGACATGTTATTTCTATCATATTTTTATATTGAGAGCCATACCTGATGAAAGACTCAGACCTTAAAACAATGCATTATTATTCCCCAATATAAAATACAGTAACATTTTATATATTTTTTAATTTTCTTTTATGAAATAAAACATATGCAAATGCAATAGATTCAGGTAGAAAATGCAAAGTATAGCCTTTTGCAATATAAAAATAATTTATGAGATAACCTTTGTTTTTCTATATGCACTAAATTCATTTGAAATATTTTAGTGCAATAAGTAAATGTTTATGAAGAGTGAATAAATTTCTCAAGTAAACTTGCACTGAAGTGTCAGGAGGATAAATGCATTATTGGCTAAATAAAAATAGTTTGATTTTAAAAGCAAAGAGTGCTTGAAATATTGAAACTAAGTCATTTTTTCACATGCAGAAGACAGTCATGATGGAAAGTTTGGATATAGAAAAAAAGAATGCATGCTTTTTCTGTTAGTGTCATAGAACAACCATGTAAGCTTAGCCAAGCTATAGTGCACATTCAATTTCCATTTATTCACAGATTTAAAAAATATATAAATAATAACCAAATTTTAGTATGGAATTTCCAATTAATATTATGTATGTAAACAATTTGCTATTGGGGCAGGCACTGCAGCACAGTGAGTTAATGCCCTGGTCTGTGGCACTGACATCCTATATGGGTGACAGTTCAAGTGCCAGTTACTCCACTTCCCATCCAGCTCCCTGTTAATGTGCCTGGGAAAGATCGGAGGATGGCTCAACTTCTTAGGCCCCTGCTCTCATGTGGGAGACCTGGAAGAAGCTCCAGAATCCTGGCTTCGGATCAGCTCATCTCCTGCCATTACAACCATCTGGGGAGTGAACCAGCAGATGGAAGACCTCTCTCTACATCTCTCTGTAAAACTGTCTTTCAAAATAAACAAAATAGGGCCGGCGCTGCGGCTCAATAGGCTAATCCTCCACCTAGCGGCGCCGGCACACCGGGTACTAGTCCCGGTCAGGGTGCCAGATTCTGTCCTGGTTGCCCCTCTTCCAGGCCAGCTCTCTGCTGTGGCCAGGGAGTGCAGTGGAGGATGGCCCAAGTGCTTGGGCCCTGCACCCCATGGGAGACCAGGATAAACACCTGGCTCCTGCAGTGCGGTGCGCCAGCCATAGTGTGCTGGCCACGGCGGCCATTGGAGGGTGAACCAACGGCAAAGGAAGACCTTTCTCTCTGTCTCTCTCTCTCACTGTCCACTCTGCCTGTCAAAAAATAAAAAAAATAAATAAATAAATAAATCTTTCAAAAAGAATTTGCTATTATTAATTACAGAATAGTGTACTTTTATTTTACACATCATCAGGTGTCATATTTTAGTTTATCATTTCCAGATGGAAGAATAAGTCAACCTAATAGCAGCAATAGAGAACAATGGGGAGAAAATAAAACAAAGGTCTGATAAAAATTATTCATTTAATTTAATTGAAAAGCAGAGGAAAAATAGATAGTCAGAGACAGATAGATACATCGTTATCTGCTGGTTCACACCCTAAATGCTCCTATAAGTCAATGCCATACCAGACCAAATCTGGGAGCCTGGAACTCAGCCCATGCCTGCTGCATAGGTGGCATAGTCCCCAGTGCTTTAGCTTCCCAGCATGCACATTAGCAGGAAACGGAAATTGGAATAAAGCCAACACCAAAACCAGGGACTCAATACTGGAGGTGGGCAGCACAAGTTGTATCTTAACCATTATATGAAAATCCATTTTTATTAAAAATTAATCACATTATTTTTAAAAATATCAAGAATTACCATGATTTAAAAAAAATGATTCAATTCTCGATCCAACTGCTGTGCAAAATACCATAGTCCATAAAATAAATCTTCTCAATCTGATTAATTCGTAACATCTTACACTCTCTTAACAACTACTCGGGGATGATCCCAGGTTAGTATAATATAATTCATTTTGTGTCTCAGTTCATGCTATCTTGGTTGCTCTCTTAAATATTACACAACATGCTTGAGACCATTTAATCATGAAATTCTGATAGATGAATAAAATGCAGAGAGTGAGAGACTGACAAATAATGAAATGAGGGGTTGGGAGGTAGAGAGAAGACGGGGTTAGAGGGAGAAAGAGAATATTACAAAGAATTTTGTTCCACAATGTGGCAACTGATTTAGCAAACTTCAAATCTACAATCAAGTAGGATTTATTCCAGATATGAAAGACTGTTTCAACATTAGCAAATCAAGTTTTGTAACTCATAATATCACCAGCATAAAGAAAACATATAATTGTATCAAAATTCACCGTAGAAGTATTTGGCAACATAAAATATTCATTCATGCTTTAAAAACTCAATCAACTTGGAACAGAGGGCAACTTAGTCAGGAATTCCTACAAAAAAGCCTCTACTAACATAAAGAACTTGAAGTTTTCCTACTAAGATCTGTAACAAGGCAAGTATATCCCCTCACCACAGCATTTTAACATAGGTTCAAAAGTTCTGGTTAATACAACAAATTATATACCGGAAATAAAATGTATACATATTGAGAAGAAACAAATAAAACTGGCATTATTTGAAGATGATGCAATCATCTCTGTAAAATATATAAAACCCAACAACAAAACATATGCCTGAAATGAATAAACATCAGAATTAGAGTTTCAGGATATAAGGTTATTACACAAATTATATCACTTTCCCATAGGCCAAAAAATGAAAACAGCTTCATTTGCAACAAAAAATTGACTTACACATAAATTTAACTGTATGTATGGAATGTATATGAAGAAAAGTGCAAAATTATAATAAAGAAAATTGGAGAAGAACCAGAGGTATAGTCTTTGTTACTCACTTGGTAGATTGCCAATTGCCAAAATATTATCTCTTTCCACCAAAATATATGGATTCAGTGGAATCCTAATCAAAATACCTGCAAGCCACTTAGTGGATTTAGACAAATTCATTCTTAAGTTTGTATGGAGAGGCAAAAGATATAAATTAGCTGACACTATATTGAAGAGGAACAATAAAGATTGAGGTCTAATACTTTGTGAATTCAATACATACTCCATAAAATTTTTTGAAATCCATGAAGTATTTCCCCAATACACATTTTTCATAAATTGTTTTTGAAGACCTAAGGAGTAAACATAATACCTTCAATAAATGGTTCTGGAACAAAGAACAGACACACATACATAAAATTAATATAGATTCAGAATTCACATGTTTCACAAATATTAATTGAAAATGGATCACTGGGGCTGGCAAGTGGTATAATGGGTGAAGCGCCAGTTTGTATCCCAGCTGCTCCCTTCTATTCCAGCTTCCTGCTAACTACCTGGGAAAAGCAGTGGAAGATGACCCATGTCTTTGGGCCCCTATCACCCACATTGCAGACCCGGCTGAATCTCCTGGTTTCTGGTTTCAGCCTGAAATTCTCTCTCTCTCTCTCTCTCTCTCTCTCTCTGAGTTTCAAAAATAAATTAATTAATTAAGAGAAACCACTGGATCAAAGACAAACATAAAACTACTAGAAGATAACAAAATCTAGATCACTTGGGGCTTGCAATGGTTTTATTTAGTTGCAACACCAAAGCTGTCAACTCAAAGAGAAGAAAATTGACAACGGTAACATCATTAAGTTTCTGCTACATTAAACACTGTGGAGAGAATGAGAAGACAAGCCACAGACAGGAAAAAACACTTGCAAAACAAATATCATATAAAGTACTGTTATCCAATATACAAGGAACTCTCAAAACTAAACAATAAGGATAAAAACATCCATATATCTTAGACCATTATGCTTAGTGAAACAAGCCAGTCCCAAAAAGACAAATATTGTATGTTTTCTCTGATATGCAGTAGTTAATGTAGAATACAAAAAAGAAATCCCACAATATATAAGAATGAAACTGACATCTTACAATTTGGTTATTGTTTTTAGCCCTTGTCTATAGTCCTGTGGAACAATGATCTTTCTACTTTTTCTTGTTGAACATTATAGTTAGTGGTGCATTAAGGCCGTGCTTATAAAGTGAAAGTTAAAAATAAAAGAAAGCATGTTTAATTTCAATCATATAAAATAAGTTTAAAATAGTCATAAGATCATTAGTACTATAGTAGTATATAGTTCCTGTTGATTTGTTTGAATATATTTAAAACAGAAAATTTGATACACGTTTAAGAATAATTTCTTCCAAAATGATTATGTGTAATGTACTAAGTAATTTTTAATTTGTTTTACTAAATAGTAACAAAAGGTACTCCTCCTATGTGGAAACACTAAATTTTGTAGGTAAGGCCATTTGCAAAATTTTCTAAGAGAAGGAAATCAAGGCCATTGTCTTTCTTTTCTGATTCCACCATTTCTCCAGGTCTCCCCTCTTTCTCCTGTTCCCGAATGCAGATTTTAGTGTCACAGTCAATTCTGTAGTGGTCACTGGGTTTCGTTCTCACCTTAGATTCAGTATCTGTTTTAGCTCCATATCCACTGTACCTACCACAGGCAAGGGAAAGACAGGCCCCAGAGGTGCCTCCTCTGTATAGACCTCTGCACACTACATAACATTTGAAATGATTAAACATCAACACATCATTGTGAACAGATGAAGAGTTTTGGTCAGGTGTTGGTACAGGAGGGAGACACAGCAGGGATTGTGTGTGATCTTGTGGTGACGGAATTGCTCTTTTTTTATTGCTCTTTGTGCTAATACTTTTGCTGTGATCTAGCCCAGTAGTCTGTGAGATATTTCTCCTGAGACTGCTGGGAAAGGTTGCCTGAATCTCTCCATTTTACTTGCTACAGTTCCATCTAAGTCTACAAATGACTAAAATAGAAAGTTAATTTAAATTATTATTTTTTAACAAAACTGCTTATTTCATTTTATTTGAAAAACAGAGATTGAAATATATATAGAGAGATGAAGAGACAGATAGGGATAGAGATGATAGACATGGAGATAGTTGTAGAGAGATGACAGATTGATATATATGGACATTAGATACATAGAAGATAGAGAGAGAGAGAGAGAGAGAGAGAGAGAGAGAGAGAGAGAGAGAAAACACTTCCAAAGGCTGATTAACTCTTACATGTTAAAAAATAACCAACAGGGGCTTGAGTTGTGGTGTAGCATGTAAAACTGCCTCCTGCAGTGCTTGCATCACATATGAGCACTAGTTGGTTTCCTGGCTGCTCTACTTCTAATCCAGCTCCATGCTAATTGCCTGAGACAAGCAGCAGAGGATGGCCCAAGTGCGTGGACCTCTGCTACCGAAATGGCAGACCTGGAAGAAGCTACTGTTTTCTGGCTTTGGCCTGGCCCAGCCCTCACCATTGCAGCCATCTGGGAGTGAACCAGCAGATGAAAGAAATCCCTCTATTTCTCTCTCTCTCTCTTTCTCTGTAACCCTACCTTTCAAATAAATAAATAAATAAATATGTTTTTTTACAAAAGGAAAAAAATAACCAAGCAAGTTTTTTTTAATCATTCAATTTTCTAAGTAAATAATTTTATTTTTTTATGGATTCATGGTAATTATACCTATGAGGCGCTCTTCAAGAAGTCAATGGAAAATGTGTTATGAATTAAATATGCATGCATTTTAAAACTGCTAGAAAACTTTTTTGCTGCACTTTCTGCACCAAAATAAGCTTACTTTTTAATTCCATTCTTTTCACAAAGTTTCTGAAGTCTCTTCATATTTTGGGGATACAGTTTGACATTTTAATACATATACACAGTGTATTGTGATGAGATTGGCTCATCCATATTGTCAAGGCTAGGGTCATATCTTTGTCCAAAATCATCTCTTTCAACTGTTTTGGAACAGTTAATTGTTTTCAATGTGAGTCACCACATTGTTCCACAGGTCATTGGGAGTTCTTGTTCTTATGGTGTAACTAGAAGGGTACATTGCAGAAGGATTCTGATGGTAGTGTTGTGTTCTTGCATGACCAAAGTTAATATTATTTGATTGTACTTTTGCATTGGGAGACACTAAGCTATCTTCACATGTTTTGTATTTGTTTCTATGTATATGTTATAATTCAATAAACATTATTTGAAAAGACAAAAAAGGTCAAATATCTTAACAGATGCCACATTGATATAGATGTACAGAAGGCAAATAAGGCTATGATAGATGCTCTGCCTGTTATGTTATCAGGGAAATGCAGAGTAACACAACATGGTGATGCCACTACATATCTGCCAAAATTGCCAAAATCTCCAGAACTGGAACAACAGAATATCTCATTCATTGATAGTGAGTATATGAAAGTGTCTTCCAAAAATACTTTGGAAGATCATGGCAATTTCTTAAAAAGCGTGCTATCATATGAGTAAGGAAGTAAAAAATGGGATATTATTTCAGGGGCTCTTGATAGATCGATTTATAATTTTGAAAGGCTCGGACTTGCCCCAAACAGTAGTTAGAAACGTGCAAGGGGATTTCAATTCAATCCCATCAAGGTGTCATGTACCAATGTCATCTCACTAGTCAAAGTGATCAGTTGCAGTTCACAGTTGATCATAATGATAGGATTAAGAGTCAAAGGGATCACATAAACAAGACCAATTTCTGCTAATACTAACTGATAGAATTAAAAAGGAAAGAACAATCCAACATGGGAAACGGGATACACAGCAGACTCATAGAATGGCAGATGTCCTAAACAGCACTTTGGACTCAAAATTATCCCTTAAGGCATTCGGATCCAGCTAAAAAGCCCATGAGAGTATTTCAGGCATGGAAAGCCAAGACACTCTGGCAAAAAACAAACAAACAAAAACAAACAAACAAAAAAAAAAACACAAACCTAAATGAAAGATCTCTGTGAGTGAGATCCCAGCAGACAGAATGGGCCAGAAGGAAGGAGGTACCTTTCTCTGAAGGGAGGAGAGAACTTTCACTTTGACTATAACATTGTCTAAGTAAGATTGGAGTTGGTGAACTCAGGGGGCTTCCATAGCCTTGGCAGCTCATGACAAGAGCCTTGGGTGATTACTGACGCCATAAACAAGAGTGTCAATTGTTAAATCAACAACAGGAGTCACTGTGTATTTACTCCCCATGTAGGATCTCTGTGCTTAATGTGTTGTACAATGTGAATCAGTGCTATAACTAGTACTCAAACAGTATTTTACACTTTGTGTTTCTGTGTGGGAGCAAACTGTTGAAATCTTTACCTAATATATACTAAATGGATCTTCTGTATATAAAGCTAATTGAAAATGAATCTTGATGTGAATGTAATGGGAGAGGGAGCAGGAGATGGGATGGTTGAGGGTGGGAGGGAGGTTATGGGGAGAAAAGGCCACTGTAATCCAAAAGCTGTACTTCAGAAATCTATATTCATTAAATAAAAGTTAAAAAAAAAGTGTGCTATCACCACATGAACCTGCTCTCACACTCCTTGATATTTGCTCAGATAAATTTATAATTCTATCTACCCAAAAATCTGGACATGGCAGTTTATAACTAGTATATTCATAATTGCAAAAATATGGAAGCTACCAAGATGTCCTTTAGTACATAAGCTGATACACTGTGGTACAGCCAGATAATGGAATACTATTCAGTGCCATTGAGAAATGTTTCAAGACATGAAAAGTTATGGGACACATTTAAAGGTATATTACTAAAGGAAATAAGTCAGTTTGAAAAGTATGAACACTGAATAATTTCAACAACATGACTTTGTAATAGGCAAAACTATGGAAACAGTCAAAAGATTATTGGTTGCTAGGGATTAGTGGGAGGGATTTATGAAAATGTGTGACATAAAAGGTCAAATCAGGTTATTTGGCATTCCCATTTCCTTAAACTCTCTTTTTAATTTGATTAAGTACGATTATATGCAGCATCTGCTGATCAAATCAGAGGAATTAGCATTTCTTTCTCCTTGTCATTGCTTTTTTATTTATTTTTTTTTTTGACGGGCAGAGTTAGACAGTGAGAGAGAGAGACAGAGAGAAAGGTCTTCCTTCCTTTGGGTCACCCCCCAAATGGCTGCTAAGGCCAGCACGCTGCACTGCTCCGAAGCCAGGTGCGCTGTGGCCGGTGCACAGTGCTGATCTGAAGCCAGGAGCCAGGTGCTTCTCCTGGTCCCCCATGCGGGTGCAGGGCCCAAGCACTTGGGCCATCCTCCATTGCCCTCCCAGGACTGGAAGAGGAGCAACCGGGACTAGAACCCAGCACCCATATGGAATGCCAATTATGGGGCCGGCTCCGTGGTTCACTTGGTTAATCCTGTCGCTCCCCCTCTTCGTGGAGGAACGACACAGGACCCTGCGCTGTTCTTTCGTCTGCTCGGCCCTCCCCGGGTTGGCTGCTGGTTCTTCCCGGGTTGGCTACTGGTCCTTCCACCTCCGTGGAAGGGCAGTTCCCCCTGCCACATTCCCCACTTCCGCGGGGGAGCGGCACACCGCCGGCCGGCTCTCTCGGGGGCTGCACAGGTGTTCCTCAGGTGTTCCCCTTAGATGTTCCTGGTGCATGCCGTCTCTCTCCTCCTTTATAGTTCTCCGCCAATCCTAACTCGGCTGCCCACACGCTGAGTACGCTGCTCTCCAATCAGGAGCAGGTCCTGCAGCTTGTCAAGTTGGTGAGAGGCAGCTGGGTAGAAGCTGTTGCCTCCTCTCCCAGCGCCATATTATGGGAGAGCAGATGCATAGAATAAGTCTTAATTCCAGTAACTCAGTCCAGTCCGGGTTGCTCCCAACAAATCCTCTGCCTGAGGCGCTGGCCCCATAATTGGCTTTTCTTAAGATATTTTTTATCTTTTTTTTTAATCAGTGTAATTCTATTATCTTATTTTAGGGAGAGAGTTTGTGAAAAATTGATGTGCATTATCCTATAAAATCAGAAAACAGAATTAAAACTTTCTGTACCTATGTGCTTTTTTAGAGTATGTAATATATTTTAATTAATTTATTTTGTTAATTTAGCAAATTCAGTGACATCGAGAGGATTATTCATCATTACTAACTGATATTAATCTTAGGGTTGCAGAATTAAAGGACAAAAACCTTATGATACTATTCAAAAAATAAAGCTTTCAACTAAATCTAACAGCCTTTAATGATAGCAAACCTTCACCAAATGGGACAGGAGCTTGCTCTGTCTACCAAAGGGATCTCTGAAAAACCCACAGGTAATTTCATATGTTACTAGAACAGTTTCTCCCAAAATTAGGCAAAACATTGGGAAATTAACTAATGTCACTTAATTACTTTTGAAGATTTATTTATTTATTTGAAAGGCAGACTTACAGAGAGGCAGAGACAGAGATAGAGAGAAATCTTCCACCCTCTGGTTCACTCTCCAGATGGCTGCAATGGCCAGAGCTGCACCTATCTGAAGCCAGGAGCCAGGAACTTCTTCCAGGTTTCCTACAGTGGTGCAGGGGCCCAAGGACTTGGGCCATCTTCTATTGCTTTTCCAGACCATAACAGAGAGCTGGATCAGAAGTGGAACAGCCAGGGTTTGAACCAGTGCCCTTATGGGATGCTGCCACTGCAGGCAGCGTCTTTACCCATTATATCACAGCACTAGTCCCTCATTTAATTTTTACATATTTAACTTCCTCTGTATCTTCACTGCTCTACCTATAATTAAGCATGTTTCTCCTTTTTCCACATGGTGGTTTTTTCCTGGAATTATATCTGTCAAAACTGTGCCTATGTTATTTATTTCAATGACTTAAGTTCTAGTTCACGGGATTACTACAATTTAAACTTTCTAGTGCTATTTTCCCATTAAGTTATGCTTTATACTTTCCAGCTCCCGCAGTCAATAACACAATAGTATGTTGAATTTTTGGACAAATGTAATCTCAAAAGTTCCCACTTAATGCTGTATCCTATGAACAAAAGCCATTGCTATTTGTTGCCCATTAGCCAGGGCAATCTCTCTGGGTCTTTATGAAGCCCAGTGCTGATCTTTTTGATGAATTTCTTGTAAAACATACTTGCCTATTGCTCATGGGATTCCCTATTATTTATTTTATTAACACAGTTGATTCTGACTCTATCACTGACTCAACATCAAACTTAGTGAACTACAATACCTAAAATGTCTTTGGTAAAGATGTTTTCCTGTGAGGTTATTATTCTATGGTTTCCTCCAGCTGTTATTCATTGATCTGCTACTATCAGTTCTGTATCTTTCAAGAATTTCTCCCAATTCTTAGGAAAACAGTTACACATTATACTACTCTCTCAACTTCTTAATAATTTAGCATTTATAAGAATATACTCTCTCTCATTTCATGAGATTTGAGCAAGTAGATCTGTGTTCTCTGTATCAGATTGCCTCACTTTTTCACATAGAACTTATATCTACAAAAATAATTTACACATTATTCATGTTTAAAACTTTTGTTACCTAATGTGAATTTTAATCTCCACAAACTAATCAGTTTGAATATTCACAGTATAACTTATTTAATCAACCTTCCATTATTAGATTTAGTATGTTCCTTATGAATAGCTTTATAAAGATAAATTATTCTACATAAATCTTTTTGTACATTTTAATTGAGCCATCAAAACAAAGGCCTACCATACTAGCAGAAAAGCTAAATTAACATATAAGGATCTGAACATTTTAAAATATCTAACAGATATGCTATTATGTTTTTATTTTTAAGGATAACTCGATGTTGTAATTTAATAACATTTTACTTGCAGTTAATTTTCTTTTAAAATCAACACCAGAATTATCATCCACTTTCCTTAACAACCCAGTAACTATTTTTTTCTCAATGAAACTGTCATAGTAACAGTAGAAGTATATCGAACACACACACACACACAATTATATTATGTGACCTGATTGTTTATAATCAAATGTTCTGTGTTTATCATAATAAGTTTTAGGGAGAAGTTATTTTCTTATCCTCTCGGTTAAAATGTCACAAATGGACCAACACATGTTACTGGGAAGGCAATGGTGTAGGAAGAACCAGGACTGTGCCTCTCCAACTACACAAAAATTTACTGGCAGTGCCTGTCTGATGTAAGTATTTTGGGACTCTGGAATTTAATGTGCCCATGGAGCATCAGATCATAGCTCCAGTACATGAATCCATACCACCCACATGAGAGATCCGAATGAAGCTCCTGGTTCCTGGCTTTGGTCTGATCTAGTCCCAGCTGTTGTGGCCATCTGGGGAGGGAACCATTGAATAAAAGATCTCTCTCCCTCTCTCTCTGCCACTCCAATATGAGCTCCTGTTCAATTCTCGGCTACACAACGTCTAATCCAGGTCCCTGATAATCCACCTGGGAAAAGCAGAGGATGATGGCTAAAGTATTTGGGCCCTGCTACCCATGTGCGAGACCCAGATGTAACTCCTTACATCAGGCTTCGCTCTAGCACAGCCATGGCCATTGTGCTATTTGAAGTGTGAATTAGTGGAAGGAAGATAGTGCCCCCCCACCTCTCCCTTTCATCTATCTCTATCTCACTCTCTCTCATCTCTATCTCATCTCTATCTCTATCTATCTCTTTCTAAAACTCTGCCTTTCAAATAAGTATAATAAATATTTTAAAATGTGTGTTATGAAAAATTGTGTAGGAGATTTTGAGGAGACTATCACTTAATACATTTGGGCAACACATTTCCAGAGTAAAATGCCAAAGCAAAAGCAGAAAAAATTGTTGAAAGTATGCATTCACATATCCAAAGAAAGAAATTAAAAGAATAGATGTTATCAATGTGCAAGCCTTTTTGATGACTGTTTCATTTCTTTTCTTTTTTACAATAATTTTGATATAAGAATTTAATGAAATAAGCAACTGAACAAAGGTGTTGTTATTTGTTTAATATACATGTCAAATTCCAGTTACTTTCTTTGAATATTTTTTACAATATTTTATGCAACTGTCTGAATTGAGAGTGAAAAAAATATAGTCATTTGCTGCCTAGTCCTGGACAAGATTGATCAAGGTAAGTATACTCTTCTGTGGAGCTTTGTTTTATCTGTGATTTGTTCAAACTGCTCAACTGCCCTTACCACCAGAATTGTTTAAAATGCCCATTAGGGAGGAATCCAAGATGGCTAAGCAGTGACCTTAGCTGCAGAAAATACAGGAAAAACTAAGGAAGAACCACATTTACAGGGGACTGACTGCGCCGATCCGAAGCCAGGAGCTTCCTCCTGGTCTCCCATGCAGGTGCAGGGCCCAAGCACTTGGGCCATCCTCCACTGCCCTCCTGGGCACAGCAGAGAGCTGGGCTGGAAGAGGAGCAACCGGGACAGAATCTGGTGCCCCAACAGGAACTAGAACCCGGTGTGCCGGCGCTGCAGGCAGAGCATTAGACTAGTGAGCCGCGGCGCTGGCTGACTGCAAGAGATTTTCAGCAGAAAAGTCACAGAACAGGAGAGTGACTCCATGAGATAGTGAAGAAAGAGGATAGAAATCCTGCTTTAGAGGTCTGTGTGACACAGTCAGCTACTGGCAGGGAGCTGCTGTATTCCCAAGTCAAAGTAGGAAGAAGTCGCTGTCTGTCCTGCCACCAGCATCTTTAACTGAGGTAGAATCCCAATGTCCCCACTGACTTCAGTTCCAACCTAGGGAACTGACTGGGGTCAAAACAATTACCTGGATTGAAAAAAGGAAGTCAAATTGCCCCCCTCTACTGCCACATCCCTTCAATTGGCTTTGTAGAGATGCCTAGCTCTTCTCTGTTCTTCTGCCACCAGGAGCAAGCAGAGAGAGAGTAATGCCAACTCATGGGGAGGGGAACAGATCTCCTACATCCTGCAGTGGTGGGAGTTTTGGGCATAAGCCCAAGGTTGCATTCACTCACTCTACTTGATCCCTGGTGTTCCTCTCAGCTTCTAGGGACAACACCAGCCATAGCCCATAGAAAATCCAGACCCAACCAGAGGAAGTACCCTCTACTCTACCCAGTTCTTGCGCTGGCATCCCCAGGAACAAACCCAGCAACACCTTCGCACACCTTCAGGGAAATGTGGGCACTTTCTTTTATGCCTTGTGGAACTGGGATTGATGATGTTGGTATCCTTAGTGTAATTTCCATTCAGTTGTGGTATCTTGAGTGCCCTATGTGACCTGCTCAGCTTCAGACAAATGGATAACACAAAACCTGGCTCACATGCTAGATGATCTGGGCAATATCCGTATGATAGCTGCAGTACCAGGCCT
Source organism: Oryctolagus cuniculus (assembly GCF_964237555.1). NCBI lineage: Eukaryota > Metazoa > Chordata > Mammalia > Lagomorpha > Leporidae > Oryctolagus > Oryctolagus cuniculus. The sequence continues at coordinate 68,961,041 of NC_091436.1, forward strand.
GTGATCATCAGTATAAATTTCCTCAAACTTACAGAAATATACCTGGTGGCACCTGAGGAAGAACCTTCCTGCATTCCAACTCTCAGGATTCATACCCAACATTGAAAAATTTTATTTATACCTTATACTCACCCTGCAGGACTCAAGCCAGGGTAAGTTTACATCCTCCAATCCTGGGACTAGGGCTATTGCTGTTATAAACCCTCTAAACAAAAACAGAAATGTCTCAAACAAATGATTACATGATGTGAGAAAAATAAGAAAAAATGAAATCCAGTGTTTGCAAGAGGTGAGAAATAATAATGATTGGAACTTAAATAAAAATTGAAACAGAAAAGCAATACAAAGATCTGTGAAAGAAAAAAAAAGCTGTTTTTTAAGAAGACAAAAATTTAGCCAGACTAATAAAAAAGGAAGAAAAACTCAAAATTAAAAGTAGAGGTGTGAAAGGAGACAATACAAATGACACCACTTACTTAAAAGGACCATTAAAAACTACTGGGAAAAGAAATAGGCTAATATACTGGACAATGTCAAAGAAATAGTTAAGTTCATGGATACAAATAACCTACCAAAGTAAATCAAGAAGATATAGAAACTAAACAGATTCAAAACAAAGCATTGAGATCGGAGCATTGTTTTCCATTAAAAAACTTCTATTCCTTATGGCTTTAATACTGAATTGTAAACAAAATTTAAAGAGGAACTAACTCCTATACTTTACAAATTATTCTAAAATTTTGAGCAGGATGACACTATGCCAAACTCCTCATATCAGGCTAGCATCACTCTGACACTCAAGCTGAACAAAGACACAACACAAAAAGAAAACAACAGACCTATATCCTTGATTAACACAGATGTGAAAATTCTCAATAAAATATTAGAAAACCACATCCAAAACTACTTCAAAAAGATCTTACATAAAGTAGGCTTTATCCCTGATATAAGGGTGATTCATCATTTTCAATTCAATTAATATCATAAATCAAATCAGCAGATGGAATAAGACAACATTGTCATCTCCTGCAGGAAGTGTTTTGTGATTCAAAATCCCTTCATGATAAAAACTCTCCACAATTAGGGATAAAAGGGATATACCTCAAAATAATAAAAATCTTTGTATGACAAACCAACAGACAAAATCATATTGAACAGGGAAAAGCTGAAAGCATTTCCCCCAGGTGTAGAACAAGACAAGGATGTCCACTACCACCAATTTGAATATACAATTTTTCACCAATTGCATATACTATTGGAAGTATTAGCATAAGCAATTAAGGAGGAGAATGAAGTAAAGGCATCAAAATTGAAAGGAGAAACCAAAATATACATATTTGCAGATGACATGATGTTGTACATAGAAAATCTGTTAGAACTTATTAGAATTTATACACAATTTTTAATAAAGATTTATTTATTTATTTGAAAGGCAGAGGTACAGAGAGAGAGAGAGAGAGAGAGAGGTCTTCTATCTGCTGGTTCACTCCCCAGATGGCTGCAATGTCTAGAACTGAGCCCCTCAGAAACCAGGAGCCTGGAGCTTCTTCCAAGTATCCCATGTTGAGCAGGGTCCTACAATCCAATTCCAGTTAAGAATGCTGCATTGCAGGGACACAAGCTGGTGGATTCCTAAAGATACACCTATGTCTGGGTCTCCGGTGGCTCTTGGATACCACGGCTACCAGCAAATTTAGTAGACAAATTTTTAGAGTTTTATTCAGAACAATTCTCAATATTCAATCCACTCAAATTATTATGTTTAGATAACATTTTCATTAGCATAGAATGATCTTACTATTCCTAAAATCTAATTTGGTTAGTCGTCAACAAATCCATGTTTGTTTAGGCAATTGTACTTCTTGTACACTTTTAAGAAACTAACAAGCATTAAATCAACTGAAATCCACTAATCACTGTTAGTTTCTTTGCATGACTGTGTTGAGAGGCTAATTAGGTAAGACTTTCTCTAACATTATTCAAATTTTTGTCACCAAGTCAAGACAAGTCCTTAAGGAAAGCCGTTAACATTGCTAGAAGGCTTTTCCCTTTGAAATTTGATAATTATAGACTAAAAACATTCCAAATGTGTCCACGTTGCTTTTTTCTGGCTGTTTAGGGTGTTAACAATAACTCAAGGATTATGTTGTGCTCATTTATTACAGCATTTTAAGTGATAAAAACATAACAGCTTCAAAACACGAACCAGACTCACAGATTCCCTAAATATGTTACAATGTTAAAGATTTAGATATAGAAAGGAACCCCTAAAGTTTTAGCTTCTTAACTGGGCTCTGAGTTATACTGGCCCTAGAGTCAACTACCATTATCCTTTGTTTGAGTTTATGTCAGTGGTAAATGTGCAACACTGTTGGGAATACAATCAACCTGAATAATAGTTCACATGGGTTAGAAGAGGTTACAAACCTGTTCCATTTACAGCCTTGCACTGTATGTGTTTGTTTCATTACAGTTCACTGATTATGCCCTGGTATTTTTTTTTAACTCTAAATGATGATTTTTTTCCCCAGGCAGAAGCCAAGAATAAGCATAAATCCAGCTACTGTCATACAATATGTTTAGCCTCTTCTTAATAAGAGATAAAGTACCACAAAATCAGCCTTTATTTGTTTTCCAAGTATAATATATAAGAAAAATATGCAGGATTGCTAAAGAAGGAGAAAAATGACTAAAGAGATAGTTATGCGGGTTGGAATCATGCAGAAAAATAAACAATAAGCATTTTCAATTATATGGAACTAACATAATATTATAAGTGCAGAATATTTAACTTCACAAAGGAAAAATGGGAAATTAACTATTAGCTTCAATTAATATGACAGAAATAAATAAAACTAAAATTAAATTATAAACCTTAAAAAAAGTCTGAAATAGATTTCTGATGATTTAAAAAGCGTTTTCATCAGATATCTGTAGAATAAAATACCAAATAACTTTTCCTGAAAGCTTATGTCATGGATTCTATGAAATTCAACCCAGTTAATAGATGACTAATGAAAGTTTCTATTATTGTCTGATTTGATGCATTTCCAGCTGCATAATGAAAACTTCCCTAGAAATTTCATATAGTAGTTTTGTTTATTTTACTGAAGATATTTTTTTGGAACTCTGTTATACCATTTCCTTCCTAAGATCAGATAAAAACTAATATAAATGGAGAGAGTTCATGGGCCTGATTATCACAGGACTGAGCAGAAGGGCTCAACATGGTTCATCCAAGATTCACTCACAGAAGGATCCCACAGAAGACCAATCAGAGACATTCTCATGCAGATGAGATTTCAACTATTGGATTCATTTATAAATTTAAAAACAGTATGAAAATCTAGAAAATTTTCAGAAATCCTTATTTTTTAAGTTATAATAATATAAATAATCAAAGAATTTGAAGAAGTATAAAAACTTATTTCTGTACACAGTAACACAATTAATTTATTACTTTTTCAATCACTTGTTAATTCAATAAATCATTGTCAACAGTTATTGAGAGATAAATACTCATCAATCACATTTTAAAGATTGTTGCTATTACAAAAATAAAATCTATATGTTATGTATCCAATTGTAGACAAACAAGAAATATTTCAACTAAATTGTTTGTTTATAAAAAACTGTTATGGGGACGCGTGCTGTGGCACTGTGGGGTAATGCCTTGGTCTGAAGCGCCGGCATCCCATATGGGTGCCAGTTCTAGTCCCAGCTGCTCCACTTCCAATCCAGCTCTCTGCTGTGGCCTGGGAAAGCAGTAGAAGATGGCCCACATCCTTGAGCCCCTGCACCCACGTGGGAGACCCGGAAAAAGCTCCTGGCTCCTGGCTACGGATAAGCACAGCTCCAGCCGTTGCAGCCAATTGAGCAGTGAACCAATGGATGGAAGACCTCTCTCTCTCTCTCTCTCTGCCTCTCCTTTCTCTGTGTAACTCTGAATTTCAAATAATAAATAAATCTTTAAAAAAAAAACTGTTATAATAGAAACTCACATTTTACTTTTACTTGACAAAAAGAAGCAAATTTACAATTTAATATATCCTAATTTTAATTTTTTAGCTTATTTCCATCAATTTTAAAGTGAAGAAATAGTGAAAGAAAGAGATCTTCCACCTAATGTTTCACTTCCAAAGTAATCTCAACAGCCGAGGTGAAGATAGGCTGGAGTCAGGAGTCTGGAACTTCCTGGACCCCCCACATGGGTTAGAGATCCAGGTACTTGAGCCATCACTTTCTGCCTCCCAGAGTACACATTAGAAGTAAACCTGAATTTGGAATGATCCTGGGAGTCGAGCCCAGACACTTTTTTTCATGGAATGTGGGATCAGAAGCAATATCTCAGCTACTGTCCCAAGTACCTCTTCCCAGGGTATGCTGTTTTGATTTAATCTACTCTCAGCAATCCTCAAGAATGCAATGCATTGTATTAACTTCCTTTATCAATACAATATATGTGCATTTTTAAAAATCAGATGTTGGCCAAAGATTTTTACAAATGAAAACAAAGTCCCCTCCCATAACTAAATCTAATTTTAAGTATGAAGCTTTCCATCACTTGCTTTCATATCTACAAATGTTATTTTTATGTTGGAAACTTCTTATAAAAAGAAATCCATATATTTGATTCCTTTTTTATTAATGTAATATTTATAAATAAATGGAAGAGGTCAAAGGAAGAAAGCTTCATAAGAAAGGAATATAATGCCATTCTACTTTTTCCTAGTCATACTCACATTTCCTATATGGTACATTTTAAATGTTTTGAAGGCTAACTTCTGATATACTATTTTTAAAAGACTTCTATTTGGAAGACAACATGATAGAGAAAAGGGGAGAAACAGAGAAAAGCTCAATCATTCTTCTGCTTGTTCACTCTAGAAATGACAGCAAAAGCCAGGGTTAGGCCACACAGAATCCAAGAGTCAAGAGCTACAGGTTTCTCATGTGGGTGGCAGAGATCCACATTATCCACTGTCTCCCTGGGTCATGTGCGCAAAACCTGATTACCTTGAGAGATTCTCCAATTAGACTGACAGCTGAGAGCACAAAAATAGACATGTAAAACATGGAATAGTGTAGAAAGCCAGAAAACAATCCACACATCTACACCTAACTAATCTTTGACAAAGAACCTAAATCAATCTCTGGAGAAAGGACAGTCTCTTCAATAAATGGTGCTGGAAAAATTGGATCCATGCATGCCGAAGTATGAAGCAAAACTCCTACCTTACATCTTATATAAAAATCAACTCAAAACAGATCAGGTATCTAAATCTATAATGTGATACCAACAAATTGCTAGAGGAAAACATTGGGGAAACTATGAAAGACATTGTCATAGGTAAATAATTCTTCAAAAAGACCTCAGAAGCAAGACAATGAAAGCAAAAGGAGACAAATAGGATTACATCAAGCTAAGAGGCTTCTGCCCTGCAAAAGACACACTCAACAAAGTGAAGAGGTAATTAACAGAATGTGAGAAAATTCTGCAAACTATGCAATTTATGGAGGATTAACACCCAGAATCTGTAAAGAGCTCAGTAAACTAAGCAACAACAATAAAATCAATCCATTTCAGAAATGAGAAAAGGATATCAAAAGTAATTTTTCAAAGGATGAAATTCAAATGGCCAACAGACACATGAAAAATGCTCAGGATCATTATCCACCATTGAAATTCAAACAAAAAGCACAATGATATTTCACCTCACTCATCAGAATGGTCATACTCAAAAAGTCAAAAAGCAATAAATGCTGGTGATTATGTGGGGGAAATGGTACCCTAATACACTGCTTGTGGGAATATAATCTAATATAACCATTATGGAAGATAGTCTAGAGATTACTCAGAAATTTGAAAATAGATTTACCACATGACTCGGCCATCCCACTCCTGGAGATTTACACAAAGGAAAGGAAATCACCATATAATATAATTGTCTGTACCCCCATGTATATTGCAGCCCAATTCACAATAGGTAAGATATAGAATAAAGCTAGATGTCCATCAACTGATGACTGGATAAAGATAGTTTTATATATATATTCAACATGGAAACATACTCAGCCATAATAAAACAATGAAATAATATCTGCCAACAAAATAGATGTAATTAGAAAGCATTATGCTTAGTGAAATAAGGCAGCCCCAAAAAGATAAATATTATGTTTTCCTTGAATTATGGTAACTTATATACAAAGTATGAAAATATAATATATATGATCAATATTGACATTTTTAGATTTGATTATTGTTACACTCCTGTCTACACTCTTGAGAAACTTTGTTTTTTATACATATTACTTGCTGAATTCCTTAATCGGTCAAGAGTTAAACTTGTGATTATAAAATAAACTGAAAGTATGTCATTGTAAAGATTAAAAGAAAAGAAAGGTAGGAGGAAGAAGTGTGGGTGTATGACTAGGAGGGAGGATAGAGGAGGGAGCTTCATTACCATCTTAAATCTATATATATGAATTACATTAATTTGTTCACCTTATAAAAATAAAAAATTAATAAAATTGATTAGCTTAACCCCCCTATAACTTGTATATAAAATCGTTTCCTAACTGCACTATTAAACTTTTTTGTTAAAGATGATTAGCTAAATATAAGAAAAATATATTATGTGAAAGTTTAATTGCAGTACATAAACATTACAAAATTAAAGAAAATATTTTCAATAAATATATATTAATATATTGTGAATGCAATTTATGTACTATACATGATAAAAAGATACAAGTTCTCATTTAAATTATGCAATATATTAAAAATATCCCTTAAATGTGTTAAAAGATGTTGCATCTCAATCCCTGTTGGAAAAAATACAAGTGTATTCACTACAATTACTTATACCACATCTCTTGTAACAGATTGACAAAAATTAAAAATTATAATAGCTTATTCCTTTGCCAGTACTTTGGGAAAAGCAATTCATGTATTTTTGGTGAAAGGCAAACTGATGAAGCTATTTTGGAAGGAAATTAGAAATATCTAACAAAATTACATGTGCTCTTATTTTTCACTCAACCATCCTATTTTCCAGAGTTTATACTGAAGGAATAAGAAAAAAAAATGCTAATGCATAACATTATTCCTTAGAACACTGCTTTTCACCATGAGACCTTGGAAAAAACCAATTCTAGAAGAATTGTTGAATAAGATGTGATACATTCAATAATTTCATTTTCTGCAAACTAAAAAAAAACACTTATTTGCAATGATGCCTGGTAAATATTTTAATGTAAAAATTTCTAAATAAAAAATAATCATATTTCACCATATTTCCTATGCTGGAATAAAGCAAAGAATATTTAGAAAATATGTATGTATGTATTTAAACCCTTATACAAGGACACTAAAATAATAAATATGCAATAAATTTTTAAATAATCACATTACTGAAGTGCCTACAGGGCAAAATCTACTTCTATGAAGCTTATTGATATTCTTTAACTCTTGAGATCAATACCCTATCATTGCCAGAATATGGAGACATTGAGTCTGTTCTTTCTGAATTCATCAAGCAGTATAAAAATAAATATATATGTATTTACATATATGTATATTTGAAATCTGAAATAAATAAAGATTTGTTGGTGATGTGGTAAAAGTATGTTTAAGTTGAGATATGATATCATGTTTTTACATTTCATATTATGTCTCAAAAACCACAAATTGGGGCTGGCGCTGAGATGCTGGTGAGGATGTGGGGAAAAGGGACACTAACCCACTGTTGGTGGGAATGCAAACTGGTTAAGCCACTATGGAAGAAAGTTTGGAGATTACTCAGAAAACTGAATATAACCCTACCAGACAACCCAGCCATCCCACTCCTTGGAATTTACCCAAGGAAAATTAAATTGGCAAATAAAAGAGCTTCCCGCACCTCAATGTTTATTGCAGCTCAATTCACAAAAGCTAAGACATGGAATCAACCTAAATGCCCATCAACAGTAGACTGGATAAAGAAATTATGGGACATGTACTCTATAGAATACTATACAGCAGTAAAAAAATGAAATCCAGTCATTTGCCACAAAGTGGAGGAATCTGGAAAACATCATGCTGAGTGAAATAAGCTAGTCCCAAAGGGACAGATATCATATGTTCTCCCTGATTGGTGACAACTAACTGAGCACTTAAATGGAAACCTGTTTAAGTGAAATGGATACTATGAGAAACAATTACTTGATCAGCCCTTGTCCTGACTGTTGAGGAACAGCTTACTATTTTATTTGTGGTGTAGCTGGTAAAGCCACTTCCTGTAGTGCCGGCATCCCATATAGGCACCAGTACAAGTCCTCGCTGCTACAATTCAGATCCAGCTCTCTGCTATGACCTGAGAAAGCAGTAGAAGATGCCCTAGTCTTTGGGCTCCTGCACCCTTGTAGGAAACCTGGAGGAAGCTCCTGGCTCCTGGCTTTGGATTGGCGCAGCTCCAGCCATTGCGGACAACTGGGGAGTGAATCGGTAGATGGAGGACCCCCCCCCCCACTTCTCCTTCTCTCTCTGTAACTGACTTTTAAATAATTAAATAAATCTTTAAAAAAAGACCATCAAGAAAGTCATATCTGACTGTGATTAGATGATTTTCAGTACATGATAAAATCTGTAAATTAGAAGTATAAATGTTTTTCATAAAAACAAGTGACTGGCTTAGCTTTCCTTTCTGTTCCCTGCTAATTTCTCATGCAGGTAAACATTGTGCTAAGTAGCAAATTCTGTTGTGTAATGAGGGTCCTACAGAGAAGGCTAAGTAGTGTTCCCAACATCTTGTGCTCCACCAGCTGAGGAGCATGACCTTTTAGTAACCAATGTCTGTGCACTATCAAATAAAAAAAAAAAAATTCCTGACTCACTCTAGTTATATACAGTGGGATTCCATTTTTTCCCATGTTCCTGGACCCAAGGAAGACTTGCCTATGATCAACCACAAGAAGTTGACTTGTCTCAGTAGGGAAACATTGCCAGTTGTGTGAGATACAATGTGAAATGTAAAAACATGATATCATTTCTCAGCATCAGCTGGCCTAGCCTTAGCTGATACAGCCATTATGAAGTGAACCAGCAACTGGAACATCTCTGTCTCTGTCTCTTCTTCTATCTGTTTTTTCAAATAAATGAAAAAAGACAAAAATTTAGCATTAAATATAGGTCCTCTACTCATATATTTTAGAAAGAAAAACCATACCTAGATCTAGAAAAAATGTAATGGGATTAATGTGAGAACTCTTTTGTGTGGATGAAATCCATGATCTGTATTTGGCATTTTCTGATGCCATTCAAGCAAGGATATGTAGACATTTTGCCTCGTTAAACAATGTATTTATTTATGTGAAAGGCAGAGCAATAGAGACAGAGAGAGGAAGAGAGAATCTCCCATGCTTGATTTATTCCCCAAATTGCTATAACAGCAGATCTGGCCAGGCCAAAGCCAGAATTCAAGAACTCCATCTTGGTTTCCCATATATGTGGCAGGGGTTCAAGTACATGGGTCATCATTCACTGCCTTCCTAGGCTCTAGGAAAAAGCTGGATGGAAGAGAAGCCATTGAGACACAAACTAGCACTCTAGTGTAAGATGCCGAAGTTGCAAGCATTACCTTAACTCGCTGTGCCAAAATATCAGCTCAAGGACAGTCTTTTCTTAATCTTCACCAGTGTAAAATCTAGGGTACCCAAATCAGGTAGGATTTGGGTGGTAGGAGAAGCTTTACTTTTTCTGAAATGTTTAAGTAGAATGCAGTGGTTGTTATTTTCCTAAACTGCCCTTTCCCCGATCCTTTAATGGGAAAGGCAGCCATTTCTTGGGAGGAGGGCGACGTTGCACTCATTGATGAGCCCATAGTGACAGCTATTTCAGCTCCTATTTACGTCTATGAGGTAAAAGGAAAAGATCTGGAAAGGCATCACCATTTTATTCCTTGAATCTCAATGCTCCAAGACATTTCACTTAATTATCTCAGCATTCATATTCTTCTTGTTAGATTCATGCACTTTCGTCCTAATTGTTTTGTTTGTTTTCTTTTTGTCTTAATGGAAGGTGAACTGTATCTCCAGTCTATATTTTCAGAAATGGAAGACTTGTATTTTATGTCAGTTTAATGTGAGAGTTTGGGGCCAGTGCTGTGGCATAGCTGGTGAAACCTCTGCCTGCAGTGCGAGCATCCTATAAGGGTGCCAGTTCGAGTTCTTGCTGCTCCACTTCTGATCCAGCTCTCTGCTATGGCCTGGGAGAGCACCAGAAGATAGACCAAGTCTTTGGGCCCCTGTATCAATGTGGGAAACCAAAAGAAGCTCCTGGCGCTTGGCTTTGGATCAGCCCAACTCCGGCCATTGCAGCCATTGGGGAGTGAGCCAGCAGATGGAAGTTTTCTCTCTGTATCTCTCTGCCTCTGCCTTTCTATAACTCTGATTTTCAAGTAAAATAATAAATCTTTGAAAATAATGTGAGAGTTTAAGACTGCCATCTTTTTCTAAAGCGTATGCTAACTAAACATTCGAATCTTTCATCCCAATTAAAAACAATGTTTGAAAAAAATCTAAACATTAACTACAATATTCATATTAGAAAGTGCTAAGGTAAAATATCAATTATGTAAATCAATGAGTTACTTCAATGCATACTCCAGATGCTTTTATATCGTAAAAATACTTCTCAACAAGAAAAACATGAAGCGCTGGGGCCGCGGCTTACTAGGCTAACCCTCCGCCCTGCGACGCCGGCACACTGGGTTCTAGTCCCGGTCGGGGCGCTGGATTCTGTCCCGGTTGCCCCTCTTCCAGGCCAGCTCTCTGCTGTGGCCAGGGAGTGCAGTGGAGAATGGCCCAAGTGCTTGGGCCCTGCACCCCATGGAAGACCAGGATAAGTACCTGGCTCCTGCCATCGGATCAGCGCGGTGTGCCAGCCACAGTGCACCGGCCGCGGCGGCCATTGGAGGGTGAACCAATGGCAAAGGAAGACCTTTCTCTCTGTCTCTCTTTCTCACTGTCCACTCTGCCTGTCAAAACAAAACAAAACAAAACAAAACAAAAAAAACAAACAAAAAAAGAAAAACATGAAACTCAAAAATAGAAGAATAAATTTAATAAGCTGTAAAAGTAAAGAAGAAAAAAGGTCCAGAAAAATAACTGAGCATTAGTTCAAAATTTTTTGCTTTATTTTGTTTATAAGCAGAATTGAAAGTTATATAACTATGTATATTTCACAATTAGTCTCTGTTAAATACTATGATTAAAAGTTTGCATGAATTTAGTATAAAAATCAGAGACAAAATATAGCAAATATCAATTTATAAAATAATGTATTGACTTACTGCCACTTATTTATTTTCATATTTAAGGTTTTATTTTGGTTAACAGTGTGTAGTTTTATGGCAAACAACTGTGTTTTGTTTTTTATTTTAAGCACATAATTAATTTTGTACATATTATAATTTGCAATAATATAGTTAGCACTGACTGTTTAAGAAAATTTTGTAAGATTTTTAAATGAAAAAACATGGCTCAAATAAATTTAAAAAGCAATATTGCTGCTGGCGCTGCAGCTCAATAGGCTAATCCTCTGCCTGTGGCACTGTCACACCGGGTTCTAGTCCCAGTCGGGGCGCCAGATTCTGCCCAGTTGCCCCTCTTCCAGGCCAGCCCTCTACTATGGCCAGGGAGTGCAGTGGAGGATGGCCCAGGTGCTTGGGCCCTGCACCTGCATGGGAGACGAGGCGAAGCACCTGGCTCCTGGCTTCGGATCAGCACGATGCGCTGGCCACAGCGCACCGGCTGCTGCGGCTATTGGAGAGTGAACCAATGGCAAAAGGAAGATCTTTCTCTCTGTCTCTCTCTTTCTCATTGTCCACTCTGCCTGTCAAAAAAAAAAAAAAAAAGCAATATTGGCATAATTTTAGATAAATAGGTTTTAAATAATCAAATTATAAAATTTCAAGTCATTAAATATCAAATGTAACAGTAATTATTTAATAATTCATTGATAAAGTAAAAGATAAATGGAGAATACAATTTGAAAAATAACCAATTTAAATGGAAATGATTAAAAAAACTACCTGCAACCTTTGTCTGTTAACATCTCCCTTTATAATAATTAATAAAATAATCTCTCTGCTATTTTTCTTTTAAGAAATATGACCTTAAAATTGTGCCAGTTTATAAAAGATGATTAGAAAATTTACAATTCATTTAACAAGAGTGAAATATTAATTACACCACCTATTTTGTTGGATAACTATTGAAAATCCATTTTGAAAACTGGTGTCACCCATATGCAATCTGGAGCAAAACTAACTAATTATATCGTATCATGTAGGCATGATAAACTAAAAAAGCAAAGAGCTACCAGATGGCTATTAAAGGGCAATTATCAATAACTCAGCAAGAATAAACTTGCTCACATCAATTAAACTATCAAAAACAGTTGGATTGAAAATAAGTAAGTTAATGGGCATGTAGATTTTACTACCAGATACATAAAAATATCCATGATGCGTCAATAGGCTTCTCACAACATTCAAGACTGATATTCATTTAAACATATTGGCCAGAAAAGAATGTTTTTTCATAGATTAAAAATAAGATCCTAAATAGTGTTTATGGATTTTGCTGTTAAGACTTGTAGAAGAGAAAATAGCACAGAAGATTTAACTGTGATCAAAAGATGAAGATCTAAATACCCAATATATTCTTGAAAATCTAAAACAAATGTGATTAAGAACATTACCCTACTTTCCAAAAACCAGTTTTCTCTCTCACTTGAATTGTCCTCTTACCAGTATTTTCAGTCTTCATTACAGTAGAAATAAACATAAAAGCAATCTAAATACTATATTTTGATTGAAATTTCCTGGGAGCAAAATAAAAGTCACTTTTAAAAACCCCATTTGTTAGCAGAGGATTCAATTCTGATCTGTCTATTGTTTTAACCATGGAAAACCTATTCTTTTTGGTGTACTAACATTTTACCATCTTTAGGAAATTTATAGATAAAATTAAATGTGGAAAAATGGCTATAATTTCAGACTGATTGTCATTTAATTACAGGCTTATTTTCCCATTACTTTCATTTTTTTTCGTGGAAATAAACTTATTTACCAAAACAAATTGAGCTAGAAAGGAATACAAATGACCTGATGACAGGTTGGTTCAGCTTAGAGCCAATCATTAAAAGGAGTACTTGCATTGATGACCTGAGAATCACTACTTAGGAAAATAAATTTCTTTCACCTGTTATCTACCCTAACATGGTATTTCAAAGCTAAAAGTGATTTTAAACCAAAGAATCCACAATACATTGTGCATTATGAGAGCACAAGTTTAAATCTAAACTAAATTTTAGAAAATGTAAAAACTGGATTTATAATGCATGATAACCTGGTTCAGCATTTAACAAATCCAATTGTTTTCAACTTACTTTACCGATCATTAGCATGTATGTTTTCATTACAACCCCCCATAATTGTGTTCTGTCACATATTAATATAGTTTTACCACTGAAAACTAAGCATTCACTCTTGAAATTTAAGCAATATGCTGATTATAGTGTATCACTAAAACACTGAAAATCATTTTTAAACACACAGAATAACTTAAGTGTTTATCTGCCTCAAACTTTTGATAAATTTTCCTGGATAAACTTTTCAAATTATTATAGCATGAACTTGAACATGGTCATTATTCCTCATTTACAAAATATTTATATTGCCTGGACAATAAAATGTACTAAGTGTATTTATAGATCTCATCTCATTTAATGTCCTCAATATCATTTTGACATAAATAGATGATTTTACCCAAGTTCAAACAATTAGAACATGAAGTCTTATGGATTTGTAGAATTAAAAAAAATTTTGTTCAAATTGAACATGACTGATAGAGGATCAAACCTTGTACTTAAGAATAAAACACAATATATTAACTCATTTTGAAATAATTTCATGTTCACATATTTCATTAGCATACATAGGGCATAGTTAATATACATAATATTATGTATTCAACACAAAGAAATCCACCTGAGTATTTAGAATAGCTCTACTTAAATCACCAAAATATTAAGACAACTCAAATATCCATCAACTGGTGAATTGGTGTGTACTTTGCTGTACATTCATGTAGTACATTAAGAATCAAAAACAAAAAGTACTTGGATATATCAATTTAGATGATATTGCTTGATGATTTTTCAAACAAAATTTGAGGAGAATGCAATAATTTACTCTAAAGCTTCCAGACTAAAACATAAAAGTGTATTATTTTCAGATTTTGTTTAGAATTATCTGTTGATTTTAAAAATATTTAATTCAAAAACCAATGGAAGAAAATCTGAAGGTAGTCAGTTATGGAGATGGAAACACATATAATTTTGTGTTATGATATGATACAGCCAACATTCTCAAGAATTGGTGCTGAAAGGTAAATAAGAAAAATTGACCTATTGGTCACAGATTTTTGTGTGTATGTGTTTGTGTGTGTGTAGGGAAGGCAGTCAGCATGCAAAAATGCTTGGCTTCAGCTTAACCAGGTTTGTTTACAAACTTTTATAACTTTTATTGCCCAAGTATTATCAACTGAAAAAATCAAAATCAACAAATAAAAAGGCACAGGATAAGTCAAGCAGTAGATGTAGTCTCTACTCAGGAAAATTGCTTTGTTTACCCGGACTGAAGATTGTACATGGTTTACATGCATTAGAATACTACATTATACCCCATTAATATAAACAACTAGATGTGTTCATTAAATTTTTTCAGTTTAAATGTAAAATAATAAAATAAATACAGAAAATTACAATAAAGGAGAAAGATTGAACCCAACTCTGTGGGAGAGATTTAAATTTAATATTGGGGGTAGGCAGGCACTGTGGCATAGTGGATAGAGCTGCTGCCTGCAATGCCAGCATCCAATGTGGGCTAGGTTCAAGTTCTGGCTGCTCCACTTCTGATCCATTTCTCTGCTGTGGCCTGGGAAAGTGGTAGAAGATGACCCAAGTCCCTGGACCCCTGCATCTGTGTGGGAGACATGGAAGAAGCTCCTGGCACGTGGCTTTGGATCAGCACAGCTCCAGCTGTTGCTGCCTTCTGGTGAGTGAACTAGCAGATGGAAGACCACTCTCTCTTCCTCTGCCTTTCTGTAACTGCCTTTCAAATAAATAAACAAATCTTAAATAAAAACTTAACACTAGGATGAACTAATGTGAAAATACTGGAAAGCATTGATGGGGAAGTTGGTCAATATCATTACTGATTTGTGTTTCCTCATTAGCCCTCAGAGGAGTTAGGTTTCCAGGGCACTATCACTTTTTAATGATTAAATTTCAAAGGGATGATTCCACATGCTTAAGAAAGGCATTCCTGAAGATACAAAAGCATTGTTTACATTTCAAAGAGACGATGTTTACAAGTGGAAGTTTTCTAAATAAATGTTAAGCAAAGGGAGGTTAAGAGGCTATAATGGCTGGCTCCTCAGCTCAATAGGCTAATCCTCTGCCTGTGTCACCTGCACCCTGGGTTCTAGTCCTGGTAGGGGCACCGGATTCTGTCCCGGTTGCTCCTCTTCCAGGCCAGCTCTCTGCTGTGGCCCGGGAGTGCAGTGGAGGATGGCCCAAGTGCTTGGGCCCTGCACCCACATGGGAGACCAGGAGAAGCACCTGGTTCCTGGCTCATGGCCGCAGCGGCCATTGCGGGGTGAACCAATGGAAAAGAAAGACCTTTCTCTCTGTCTCTGTCTCTCACTGTCCACTCTGCCTGTCCAAAGAAAAAGTTTTTGTTTTTTTTTTTTAAAAAAAGAGGCTATAATAAGGAAGATATTTGTCTAAAATTTAGTTAAGCTAAGGAAAAAGTTAAGGCATTCTTGGTGAATATAAAATAGGTACCAAGAATGCTTTAACTGTAGGAATTTCAAATCTACTCTATATAAACCTTTTCCCCAGGCTGGATCAAGCTTTTTTTTCCCTTTGTTGTTGTTGTTGTTGTTGTTGTTCCTCCCCCCCAAAAAAAACAAAAACAAAAAAAACAAAAACAAAAACAACAACAACAAAAAAAAAAACATGTGAAGAGATGATCTTTAGTGTTAAGCTGCAGCCTGCAATGCCAGCATCCCATATGGTGCCAGTTCAAGTCCAGGATGCTCTACTTCTGATTCAGCTCTCTGCTAATGCTCCTGGGAAAGCAGCAGAAGATGGCCCCAGTGATTGGGCCCCTGCCCCCTCATGGAATACCTGGAAGAACCTCCTGGCTCCTAGCTTCAGATAGGCCTAGCTCTAGCCATTGCGGCTGTTTGGGGAGTGACCCAGTGGATGCAAATCTCTCTCTTTTACTCCCCAATCCTCTCTCTTTATGTAAATCTGCCTTTCTGATAAATAAATAAATCTTTTAAAAAAAGAATAATAATTTTCACCAGTAAAATCTAACTGCAGACTATATATTAAGGAATCTTATGGAATATATATATATATATATATATATGTTATCATTGTTTACATCCCACCGAAGCCAAGTCTTCAATTAAACCCTTTTTTCCTAGTATAGGATGCTCCAGGTCCTTGGGTCCCTGTACCTGTGTGGGAGACCCAAAAGAAGCTCCTGGCTACTGTGGCTACTGGCTTTGGATCAGCGCAGCTCCAGCCATTGTGGCCAACTCAGGAGTGAACCATTGAAGACCTCTCTCTCTCTTCCTACAATTAGTTAATTATACAATAGTGGGATGCTCCTATTAATTCTATTATTAAATGAGGTTGCATTATATTAAGTGAGAACTATTATATTTTGGAGGTCATTCATTTTAGTAATAAATTATTCAGTCTCATGTGGTAGTTTATTATAAAATTTATTTACCTTTGTACACAACAAATTGATTTTAAAATTTTTCACATTACTTGTATATATCTTTTCATGAAGGTTATTATTTCAAGCCCAATTACAAATTTTTGTAAAAACTACTTTTAAAAATAAAAATATATTTTTTTGACAGGCAGAGTGGACAGTGAGAGAGAGAGACAGAGAGAAAGGTCTTCCTTTGCCGTTGGTTCACCCTCCAATGGCCGCTGCGGCCAGCGCACTGCAGCCGGCCCACTGTGCTAATCCGAAGGCAGGAGCCAGGTGCTTCTCCTGGTCTTCCATGGGGTGCAGGGCCCAAGCACTTGGGCCATCCTCCACTGCACTCCCAGGCCACAGCAGAGAGCTGGCCTGGAAGAGGGGCAACCCGGTCAGAATCCGGCGCCCCAACCGGGAATAGAACCTGGTGTGTCGGTGCCGCAAGGCAGAGGATTAGCCTATTTGTCGGGGAACGGGACAGCCTGGCCAGCTGTGCCCCTCCCGACATGTACAAGCACAAGAAGTTTAGTGCTGGGCTTTTTCCACCCTGCCCGTTGCTAATTGCAAGATCCTGTTTTGACTTTAAGCATCCTGTTATTGCATGTTTCCCACACTTAGTTGGTAACATGTTTTCCGTGAATGATATATATAAATAGGTGGACGGTGGGCGGGGGTAGTGAATGAACACTGGTAAAAGGCGGAGTGATGAATGAACGCTGGTAAAAGACGGAGTAGTGAATGAACGCCGGTAACAGGCGGAGTTGTGAATGAACGCCGGTAACAGGCGGGAGCTTTGAATGAATGCGAGTAGTAAGTGGGAGTGGTGAATGAAGGAGTTGTGAATGAATGCCGGTAACAGGGCAGGCATTCGCTACATGTAACGCAAGTCTGCTGAAAAATAAAGTGGAAGCTGAAAAGCCGATAAACGCGTCTGGTGTCTCCGAGGTCTCGCTGGCGTTAACCTATCCGGAAGGTGTACGCCTGCAACTGGTGCAGTGACTCTGATCGCTGCGACGCGGGAGAAGGTAAAAAAGTCTATAGAGTCTAGGGGAAAAAGCCTAGGAATACCGCGGTACAATGGGGAACACACAGTCCACCACGAAAATGCACCTATTGATTAGCCGCCTTTTAAAGGCAACGGGGATGCCCGTAAAGAGTGTAGCTGTGTGCAATTTTATGAGGATACTATATAAAACTTGTCCTTGGTTTGTTGAAGAAGGAGATTTATCACAGGTTCGGTGGAGACGGGTGGGACGTGAATTGCGAAACGCTGGAGTCGAGGAGGGAGTGATCCGCTTGTGGTATCTGATAGATACTGCTTTATGGTCAGAGGATGACCAGATCGGGGAACTCTTAGATGAAGGCTCCGAACTACTGGAGGAGCTCAGTGAAGACTCCCATGATAGTAGCGAAAAAGGAGATAGTATAGAGGAACAAAGGATGGAAGTAAGCAGAGGAGCCCGACCAAAAGCGTATTTGCTATGATTAAAAATCATACAAAATGTCCATATACTGAAATGTCCTATAGTATCCTATAATAGTACAATTTACATATGGGTGTTAATTTAAAAATGCAAAATAAAATAAAATTTTTCTTGACTAATTCCTCTGGCAATAACTTCAATTACTCTGATGAACAGAAGGAAATCATTACCATCTTCCAATACTACAGAAAATACTTATTTTTTCTGTCATTGCTTCTAATTTAGATAATTTTATTTAAAAGGAAAATAATATGCTTTAACTAATGCCCTTACTGCATCTTAAGAAAAGTCAGTAGACACCTTCATAAATATATCACTGAGGCAGTGTTCAAGAAACATTCTTGGGGCAAAGCTGTGGTGTATCCCGTGAAGCTGTTGCGTGCCATGCCAGCATCCCATATGGATGCAGGTTTGAGGCCCAGCTGCTCCAATTCCAATTCAGCTCTCTGCTATGGCCTGGGAAAGTAGTAAAAGATGAGCCAAGTGCTTGGGCTTTACACCCATGGGGAGACCTGGAAGAAGCTCCTGGCTCCTGGCTTCGGATTGGCTTAGCTCTGGCCATTGTGGCCATTTGGGGAGTGAATCTGTGGATGGAAGACTCCACTCTCTCCCTCTCTCTCTCTCTCTGTCTCTGTGCCTCTGCCTCTCTGTAGCTCTGCCTTTCAAATAAATAAATAAATAAATCTCAAAGAAAAAAAAAAAAGAAAAATGTTCTTCAGTCAGCCAGTAAATGTGAGGTCTACAGTGTGAAAGTGTCATGGATAATTAACAAAGCAGTGTTCAGTGAGTTCACTGAGTAGCTGTAATCCATTTTGGCATCATATTGTGGGTAAATACACAATACAAAAATAAAAAACAAAGAATCAAAGCATATATTGTAATTAAATTAATTATGTCATTTTCCCAAAAGGTTGATATATTTCACTTACATTGATACATCAGTGTTAACTTTGAGTTGGCAGTGAATTTCCAGATTGTCTATGTCTCTTAAGACTGTTATAAAATATTGAAAGTGGCTGGATTATAAACAATAGAAATTTACTGCTCACAGTTCTGGAGATTGGGAAGTTCAAGATCAATTCACTGGCAGGTTCAATATTCTTGGTGAGAGCCCATTACCCACCTTTAAGAAGGAATTAGGTCTTTTCTGTGATTTTTTAAATAAGAATTCTGTTCTTTACGGGTTCTTCTTTAGGATCAAATCAATTCCCAAAAAATCACATCTCCTAATATGATCAGTTTTACATTAGGATTTCAACAGAAGAACTTTGTGGAAGCATTGATACTCAAATCCATTCAGAAATAGAACTGCAAAAGAAGAGAAAAACTTATACACTGGAAAACATAAAAACTAATGAAAGAAATCAAAGCAGATGCAAATAAATAAAAAAAATCCCATGCACATAGATTAAAATAACTAATAATTTCAAGTGTCTGTAATACCCAAAGCAATCTATAAATTAGAAGCAATCCTCACAAAAATCTCAAAAGATGTTTTACAAAAAATCAGCCTAAAATTTATACAGAAGCAAAAATGATTTTGACTAGCTAATAAAATTATTGACAAATAAGAAAAATCTGGATTAGCCTGCTTCCTGATTTTAAAATATATTTCCTGAACACCAACACTAAAGATACAACCAATATAAAAATTAGGTAAGTGGGGGGCATCAAACTAAAATTTCTGCAAAGCCAAGGAAATAAACCATTATGGGTATTTGGGGAGTGCACTAGTGGATGAAAGATTTCTCTGTGTTTATCTCTATCAGTCTGCCTTTCAAAAAACAAATAAAACTTAAAAAAACAAAAGATCTTTATTAAAAAAAAATGCAATGACCAGAAGATATTTGCAAACGTGTTTAACATCACTAATCATCAAAGAAATGCAAATCAAACCAAAATGAGATACAGCTTCACATCAGAGAAAAACGTTAGATGGAATTTTATCAGTCTCAAAGAGCATCTGGACAACAGAAGTAACAGTCAGACAACCTGCAGAATGGGAGAAAATATTTTCAAATTACACATCTAAGAAAAATTTAAAAATCAGAATATGTAAGGAATTTTATCAAATATGTAAGGAATTTTATCAAATAACAAAAAAGAAATAATTCAATTACAATGTATAGTAGATATAAATTGAAATTTCTTTAAAAAACAGAAATACATTGTCAAGAGGTTTCCACCTTCCTGATACCCTGGACTGCCTAAAAAGCCTATGTATCCTCATCAGAGCAAAGCCTGAACATCTGCATAAGCCTCAATCAACTTGACTCATTATTTTACTTCTAATCTCCTGAAACTACTCTTGTCCTAAGAAAACACTTCTTGCTGGCTTGTTGGGCAGAAAGAGTATACTTTATATCAGGAGATCTCTCTTTGCTCAAGATGCTGCTTTCTTGAACCAAACTCTTTACTCTTACAAAAAAAAAAATAGTGCAAGTGTCCAAGAAATACATGAAAAAACACTCCATATCACTAATTATCAAGGAAATGTAACTCAAAATCCCAATGTTATGGGGAAATAACAACTGAGGAAGGTGACCTTGGTTCTTGTCTCACATAGAAAAATTTCCATGTGGAAAGGCAGTGAGAAAAGCAAGATTTATTGAAGTCAAAAACCTCCAGCCACAGCAGTCAGGAGGGGAGATCCAAGAGAGTTAGACCCAAGAAATTTGTCAACTTGGTGTCTTTTAGCACAGTTCAGGGAAGCAGAGTAACAGCTAGCAATCAATCAGAGGGCCTGGGACAAAAACACCATCAGAGGATCAAAATTGTAATCCTGTCTAGCCTGCTGTTGATAAAACAAAAAAGCCATCAAAAGGTTGGGATAGGTAACTTTTTCTTTGTATTCTCATGATGAAACTAGAAACTCAGAAGGGTGGGGTTGGTATTTTGTCTAGCTAAAGGCAGCTTCTGGAGAGAAGCAAGCATCTTTTCCATTTTTACATGGACTTCCCCTTTTCTTATTCTGACAGAGACCTGACCTAACCACCTATTAGCTCATCTCTTCACAACAGTGAGATGTCACTTCATTCCAATTATAATGCCATTTATCACAAATACAAAGGTTAAGAAGTGCTATTGAGGATGTGGAAAAAATTGGAATCCTTTTGAATATTTTCACCATAATCAAAGACTGAATGTTTGAGGAGGCAGATATGCTTACCCTCATTGAACATCACACAACATATATATATATATATACATATATATATATATTGTATGCGCAGGTTTTATGTACATACGACAGTTGAAAGTTTTTTTTTTTTTTTTTTTCTGTGTGGGTGTGTGGATGTGTGTGTATCACAATGGGTCATCTCTTTTTCTTTGGATATGTGATTCAATTGTTACTGTTTTACATTTTGAGAGATAAGTATTCCTTTTATTTTAATTTTATAGGTAGAGCTATAGACAGTGAGAGAGTGAGACAGAGAGAAAGATCTTACCTCTGTTGATTCTCTCCCCAAATGGCTGCCACTGCTGGTGCTGCGCCAATCCGAAGCCAGGAGCCAGGTGCCTCCTCCCAGTCTCCCATGCGGGTGCAGGGGCCCAAACACTTGGGCCATCCTCCAATGCCCTCCTGGGCCACACCAGAGAGCTGGACTGGAAGAGGAGCAACCGAGACTAGAACCTGGCACCCACATGGGATTCCAGCACCGCAAGCGGAGGGCCAACCAAGTGAGCCACGGCGCAGGCCCCAAGAGATAAGTATTCTTAAAACGTGAATCACAATCATCACAAGATTAAATTGATCCTATAAAATAAAGTGGTGAACAAGAGGTTAAAGATTATATTAGCTCCTTTTTTAGTCCTTATGAATATCCTTATTTTTGGTTAGGAATTTGCTTTGTTTCAGCATCACACAACAGACTCCAGAGAAACTGCCCTTCTGGAAATATGTGTGTAGTGATCTAAGTGTTTTTCGAGTTCTTCCTGGCTTCACTTCTTTTCTTTTTCATATCCCCTAAGACAAATTCAGGCAGTAGATCCTGCAATAAATTGTTATGGATGTTATGTTAGAAAAGAAAAGGTGCTCGGAGGCACAGAACAGGGGCATATTGTCTATTCTGTGAGGTCAAGAATGTCTTCTCTGAGGAAGCTTTGAAGGAATAATATGAATACCAAGTAGATGGGGTAGGTCTGCTGGCATAGACAATAGTATTTTTAAGGGCTTTAAAACTATAAAGAAATATATGTGTCAATGTATATATATATATATATACATATATAATATGCTTACATCTATGTATGTATATATGTATGTGTGTGTGTGTCCTAAGCTTGAGCTGTGGTTCCAATGGCAGTTATATCCATTGATTACATCCACAGATTGAAGCGATTCACTAGGAAACCTATGCAGAATCTATAATGAGATGGATTGAAACCAATTTCAATCCTCTACTAGAAAAGACTTCAAAATAAGATATTTTTGAAGAATATTGCATGTACTTTCTTTTCCTAATGGAAATAGGAGATGCCCACTTCCCCCACAGCTCAATTTAAAGAGCCATTTTTTTCAAAGAGACTTCCAGAAGACCAAGACATTTATCTATAAGAACATAGAAGACATGTAAGACAGGTTTCTGAGTAGACAAGAGAAATGCTTGCATCTTGGCTTAAGTTGTCACAGTAGTAAAATGAATTTACATTAGGAACAACTCAGGGACTGATGAGATTTTCTGGCACAAATTGGATCATCTTCTAGATATTCTGATTTATAACTAAAAGGCTTCTCTGTAAAGAGAGTGATCTCTAACCAACTTTGGGATAATAGAGTTAAGTGAGAAATTGGAAATGACTAATATCAATATAACTAGTACCCATCAATATGATGTATTCTGTAAGTGTCCAAAGAGGATATCTTAAAGAAAAAGTTGTTCAAGAGAGGAAAACATCAATTAAAAAATCCAAAAACACAAGTTAAGATTCTAGGGGCTACCATCCCGGAGTAGCGGGTTAAGCCGCCACCGCAGTGCCAACACTCCACATAGGTACCAATTTGATTCCTAGCTTGACCATTTCCAACCCAGCTCTGTGCTAATGGCCTGGGAAACCCAGTGGAGGTGGCCCAAGTGTTTGGTTCCCTACCTCTTCTGTGAGAGGCCCAGAAGAAGCTCCTGGCTCCTGGCTTCAGCCTTGCCCAGCCTCAGCTGGATGCTGTGGCCTTCCAAGAAGTGAGATTTTTTTTTTTTTTTGGTAAAGTAGCAGGATATAAAATCAACACACAAAAATCAATAGCCTTTTTATATACAGACAATGCCACGGCTGATAAAGAACTTTTAAGATCAATCCCATTCACAATAGCTACAAAAAGAGCAAATATCTTTTAACCAAGTATGTCAAACATTTCTATGATGTGAATTACAAAACATTGAAGAAATAAATGGAAGACTCAAAAAAAATGAAAAAAAAAATCTTGCATTCATGGATTGGAAGAATCAATATAATCAAACCGTCCATACTACCAAAATCAATTTACAGATTCAATGTGATAACAATCAAAATATCAAGGATATTATTCTTAGTTACAGAGAAAAAGATGCAAATATATGGAAACACAAGAGAACCCAAATAGCTAGAGTAATCTTATACAACAAAAGCAAACCCAGAGGTATCAAAATATCAGATTTAAGACCTACTACAGGGCAGTTATAATCAAAACAGTCTGGTACTGGTACGAAACAGATGGATAGATCAATGAAACAGAATAAAAATGCCAGAAATCATCCCACACATCTACAACCAACTTATCTTTGATGAATGAGCTAAAACCATTCCTTGGATAAAGTATAGTCTCTTCATCAAATGGTTGCTGGACAACTGAATCTCCACATGCAGAAGTATGAAGCTAGACCCCTATCTTACACTTTACATAAAAATCAACTCAAAATGGATTAAAGGCCTAAATCTATGACCAAATACCATCAAATTATGAGAAAACATTGAGGAAATTCTGCAAGACAGTGGCATAGGCAAAGTGTTCTTGGGAAAACCCCAGAGGTTCAAGCAATCAAATCCAAAATTGAGAAATGCAATTACATCAAGTTAGGAAACTTCTGCACTACAAAAGAAACACTCAGGAAAAAGAAGAGGCCACTAGTACTCAAACAGTATTTTTCACTTTGTGTTTCTATGTGGGAGCAAACTGTTGAAATCTTTACTTAATGTATGCTAAACTGATCTTCTGTATATAAAGAGAAACGAAAATTAATCTTGATGTGAATGGAAGGGGAGAGGGAGAGGGAAAGGGGAGGGTTGCGGGTGGGAGGGACATTATGGGCGGGGGAAGGCATTGTAATCCGTAAGCTGTACTTTGGAAATTTATATTCATTAAATAAAAGTTAAAAAAATTTTTCCAAAAAAAAAAAAAAAAGAAATGGGCAAAGGATTTAAACAGGCATTTTTCCAAAGAGAAAATCCAAATGGCTAACAGACACATGAAGGAATGTTCAGGATCACTAACTGTCAGGGAAATGCATATTAAAACCACAATGAAATTTCACCTCACCCTAGTTAGAATGACTTTCACAGAGAAATTAGCAAACAGCAAAAGTTGGCAAGGAGGTAGGGGAAAATGTGGCCTAATCTACTGATGGTGGGAATGCAAACTGGTAAAGCCACTATGGAAGACAGTATGCAGATACCTCCGAAAGCTGTTAATATAACCCAGACATCATACTCCTGGGAATTTACCCAAGAGAAATTAATTAAGCATATTAAAGGAACTCCCAGATCCCAATCATAAAATAATGTTAAAGAATGGGAAATGCTGATTATTCATGATCTGATCATTTAATATTGTATACATATATTGAAACGTCCTACAGCACTCTATAAATAGCAGTTATTATTCTTTAAAATTTATTCTGAGTCATTTTCACAGACACGAAAGTCTGCTTTCACATTTGACAATCAATATAACTCAACACTTGAATAAGGTAAGGAAGAAAAATGACAAGATCATATCAGTAGATGTAAAAATAGCACTGAGTGTTTTATCATGCACGGCCTGGCACAGCCCTTTGGGGATGAACCAGTGGATGGAAGATTTCTCTCTCTATTTCTCTCTCTCTCTCCTTCTGTCTATTTTTCTGCCTTCAAATTAATAAATAGGTATTTTAAAAAGATACTCAGTAAGCTAGGAAAAAGGGATAATTCTACAACTTCATAAAGAATATCTATAAAAATAGGTGATATCTTATAGCAGGTATAGCAGCAATGATCATGTGGCTAGCCAGAAATCAGGAGACAGACATAGGCTGATCCTGAGCAGAAATATTCAATCCTCTCTGGAGAACCACCCTCTGAGGGCATGTTCCCAATGGCCCAGAGACCTGACACTTGTCTCAACTCTCAGACACAACATCATTAAATCAAGTCTCCTTAGTTAATCAACCATTAAAACAATAGAGGGTAGGCAGCTACATGACTTGAGAAAACAAATGCGGCCATGTCCAAAACAATACAAGTTACATTTCACAACCAAATTTGAAATACTCATGTACAAATCTAACCAGATATCCACAAGGTCTGTATTAAGAAAACCTCAAAACTCTGATAAAAGAAATTTATAAAAGAATAAATAAATGATATCACATTTCAAATTCATGTGTAGGATACTTACCACTGTCAAGATTTTAATTCTTCCCAACTAGATCCATAAATTTAATGTAATCCCAATCAAAATTATAAATGTTTTCATAGAAATCAACAAACTCAAAACACATGTCTGTGTGTTTCAGTACTGCTGCAAAAATACTGTTTTGAAACTTTAATCCCTTTGCCAAAGCCATGGCTAAGAATGTTATAATACTATCATTTTAATGATCTATGATTATTTTGAAATGTGCAGTATATGGTGAAATGGTCATTATTCCGTTAAAGTATTGTTCATAGCTTTTGCCTATATTCCCACTAAACTAGAGTCTATTGCTTTTTATTTTTTAAACTTACTTGTTGAAGCATTAAGATTTTTATTGTAATGTAAATTTAAAACATGTTATCTCAAACACTAGACAAAGACAGAAAGAAAAGGAAAAGAGGAAAGGATGGAAGGAAAAGAAAGGTATGGAGAGAGGAAGTATTCTTAGAATTGTACCTATATGAACTATATTGAATCTGTTAAAAACTAATAAAAAACTTTAAAAAAATAAAAATTAAGTACTTGTTTTATGCAAAAAGTGCAAAAACAAAACATCCATAATAGTCAACACAATATTGTAGGAGAGGAGCAAATTTGGTGGGCTAACACTGTCTGATTTCAATATATATTATATATTTATAGAGCTGCAGTAAAAATCATAGCATATTAATAGTCAAACAATAAATAGAACATTGAAGTGGAAAGGAGTCCAGGCATAAACGCAGATGAATATATTTGAATTGATATTTGACAAGTGAGAAAAGAATAAAACTATATATATATGTATATACGTATATATATATGTATAGGAACAAATTTTGTGGGAACAATGGACACATCCAATCAAAACATAACTGTAGACCCAGACTGCATGCCATTCACAATCATTAACTGAATATGGATCATAGAGCCAGATGGAAAATTATAAAACTCATAAAAGATAATGAAATCTAGATGTGCTTAGGTATGGAAATGATTTTTTAGGCCAAACAGCAAAGGCACAACTCATGAGAGGCATAATTAATGAGCTGGGCTTTATTAAAATTAAAAATATCTGCTCAGCAAAAGAAAATTTCAAGAAAATGAGCAGATAATCCGGCCCAAAGGAGAACATATTTGTACAAGACAAATAGGATAAAGATATGTGATTCACAATTCACAAAGAATGTTTAACATTCAACAACAAGAAAATTAACAACCTGATAGAAAACTTGGCAAAAGACTTGAACAGAAGTCTCACTCAGAAAGACACCGATGCTAAGTAAGCTTGTGCAATGGTGCTCTGCAACATATGTGATTAGAGAACTCCAAATCAAAACCAGGTAAGCACTTCACATCTTTTAAAATGGCCAGAACTCAAAGCATTAACAATACCAAATGCTGGTGAGACTTTGGAGATACAAGAATTCTCTTTCATTGTTGGTAGGAATGTAAAGTGATGAATCTACTTTGGAAGGCGGTTTGGTAATTTCTTACAAAGCTAACTCATCACACAATTGACAATCATTCTGCTTGGTATGAAGGTACTTCAAATACACATTTCAAAAGCTTTATACATGATTATTTACCCAAAGGTGTTAAAAAGCTGTGTGCACACAAAAGTTGCACATGAATGCTTATAGAAATTTTCCCAATTTTATTTTTTAATGGATTTAATAGAGAGTCAGCCAGACATGTAGAGAAAAGAAAGCTCCCATTCCTTAGTTAACTCCCAAAATGCCCAACACAGTCATCCTAGGCTAAAGCCAAAGCCAAGAACTCAGAATTCGGTCCAGGTCTCCCATGTATATGGCAGGAACACTATTATCTGAAACATTACTGCTGCTGCCCAGGGTCTACAATATTAGGAAACTATAGTCAGGGAGACAGAGAGCGGTATGCCATGATATGCTAGCATTTTAACAACTATCTCAACTGGTAGGCCAAATGCCTGCTTTATGTAGCATTTTTATTCATAATTGCTAAAATATTTCACTAAGACTGTAAGTAAGAATTATGTCACCAGAGGATTTTGGACTAATTTAAGGAATTTAAACTTTAGCGTAAAAATATAAAAAAGTATTAAAATACATTTAATAGCCATGTTATATGATCCAATTTTCATTACAAAAATCCATTATAATAGAATATGAAGGATAAATTAAAGAGATTGCTGAACAAATACTATCTGAGAAGCTGTAAGAATAAAAAATAAGAACAGTGAAAATATAATTGGAATCAATGGAATATATTAAGGCATATTAAGGACGTTAATTCCATAGAAGAGTATAAATGAGTAGATAATAAATAGTAGGTAAAGATATAAGGAAATAAATAGAAATGCAGGATGATTCTCATAATTCTAAATTGACAAGTGAATGATAGCCAAGCCATTTACAGAGCAAGAAGTTTATATGGATACCCAAATGTAGGTGTACCTGTATTAAATCTCAAGTGGCAGGGGAAGTGGCAAGATGGCAAAATAGGAAGGGAGCACACTGATAGTCTGGGAAGAGACAGTTTAATAAAAGTGGAGATACTGCAGGTTCAAGGAAGAGTTGAGGAAGAAACAGCAGAGGAATCTCTTCCGGAACTAGTGATTCACAGTGGATCTGTGTGGAGGGCATGGGAGCCCACGGCTTGGGACACCAGCTGTAGAATCTACCCACCAGTGCTGGAACGCGAGGTGAACCGAACCTCAATAGCCCGAGACACTGGTGGGAAAGTGGAAGGAGGAGCCTAGAGGGAACAAGGCTTGAAGCCCCATGGGAGAAAGTTCAACAGGCTAACTAGAGGAGAGGGAAAAAAAAAGAGGGACAGGTACGGACACAAGTTTCTCTCTCTCCGCTCCCCTCTCAAAGGTGAGCAAGACAAAGAGCAGGCACCATTTTGGACATATGTAAAAGCTGTGCAACCTCAGGGCTGCTCCTGCCCTCAACCAAGCAGAAAAACCTGACTCTGGGGTAGGTGGGTAAAATAACAGGAAATTAGGACCTAGTGAATGTGTGGAGCTAATAAACTGAGGCTGTGAAAAAAGAGACAGTGGGTGAGAAAACTCACGGAGTTCATATGAGTTCTCTCCAGAGATGCTAAAATTCAGTAACCTTGGCAAACCAGTGATAGACTGCAGGAGAATTTGAGCCCACACTGAGGGCAGAACAGATTCCATGTGTGGTCCTTGGGAAAGAGCAGGCGATTGTTATACCCACAGGAGCCAGAGATCGGAAGCTACATACCACATTCAATTTCACTCAGCTGTGTGGAATTACTTCCCTTCAGAATCAAAAAAAAAAAAAAAAAAAAAAAAAAGAGAGAGAGATTTACCATGCCTAACCCAGGAGTTTCACTTTTGGTACATGCTTAACCCTGAGGAACCAAACACAGCTCTCTGGCCACACCCATCTCAAGCCTCTAAGGATCCATCAAAAGGAGACAGTCCACTTAATACAGTCATAGTATAACAAGAAAAAAGCACCACAGTTAGAGAAGAAGAATCCAAAGAATATCCCCACTATGCC
Source organism: Oryctolagus cuniculus (assembly GCF_964237555.1). NCBI lineage: Eukaryota > Metazoa > Chordata > Mammalia > Lagomorpha > Leporidae > Oryctolagus > Oryctolagus cuniculus. Next base: position 68,990,499 of record NC_091436.1, read on the forward strand.
AAGCAACAAGCACAGAAACCGAGGAAACAAGAACAAGGAAGACATTATGACGCCCCCAAATGAACAAGACACCACAAGCCAAGATTATGAAGATGAAGAGATGGAAGAAATGCAAGAAACGGATCTCAAAAAATTTATGAAAAGATAATTTAGAAGTTTTCAAAAACAAATGCTTGAGCCACATAAATCCTTACTGGACAGGAGAGAAAATCTCTCACATGAAAATGGAATCTTAAGGAGGAATCAAAATGAAACACAGAAACTAGTAGAACAGGAAAGTGTGATAGTGCAGGGAAAAATCAAAATGAAATGAAGAACTCAATAGATCAAATGACAAACACATTAGAGACTTAAAAACAGAGTCAGTGAAACAGAAGAGAAAATATCGGACTTAGAAGACAGAGAACAGGAAAGTATACTGTCAAACCAAAGAAAAGAAGAGGAAATTAGAAATCTAAAAAATATTGTTGGGAATATACAGGACACTATTAAAAAACCCAACATTTGGGTTCTAGGAGTTCCTGAAGGCATGCAGAGAGAGAAAGGATTAGAAGGCCTTTTTAGTGAGATACTAGTAGAGAACTTCCCGGGTTTGGAGAAGGACAGAGACATCCTAGTGCAGGATGCTCATAGAACCCCTAGTAAACATGACCAAAAGAGATCTTCACCACGACACGTTGTAATTAAACTCATCACAGTGAAACCTAAAGAAAAGATTCTAAAATGTGCGAGAGAAAAATGTCAGATTACTCTCAGAGGATCTCCAATTAGACTCACAGCAGACTTCTCATCAGAAACCCTACAAGCTAGGACGGAATGGCGAGACATAGCCCAGGTACTAAGAGAGAAAAACTGCCAGCCCTGAATATTATATCCTGCAAAGCTCTCATTTGTGAATGAAGGTGAAATAAAGACCTTTCATAGCAAACAGATATTGCAAGAATTTGTCACCACTTGTCCAGCCCTGCAAAAGATGCTTAAAGATGTGTTACATACAAAAACACGGTCATCAATATGAAAGAAGGTAAAGGAAGGAAACCTCATGCCAAAAGATCACAGGAAGTTCAAAGCATATATCAGAAAATATCTTTGGCAAATGGCAGGGCAAAGTTACTACTGATCAATAGTCACATTGAACGTTAATGGCTTCAACTGTCCAGTGAAAAGACACAGATTTCTGGTTGAGTTAAGGAACAAAACACATCTATTCGCTGCTTACAAGAAACACATCTTTCCAACAAAGATGCATACAGACTAAAAGTGAAAGGCTGGAAAAAGGTATACCATGCCAATAGAAATGAAAATAGAGTGGGCATGGCATCTTAATATTAGACAAAATAAACATTAACACAAAAACTGTTAACAGAGACAGAGATGGGCATTATATAATGATGAAGGGATCAATTAAACAGAAAGATATAATGATTATCAATGTATATGCACCTAATTACAGGGCATCGGTTTATTTAAAAGATTTGTTAAGGGACTTAAAGGGAGACTTAGACTCCAATACAATAGTACTGGGGGATTTCAATACTCCACTCTCAGAAATAGACAGATCAACCAGACAGAAGATCAACAAGGATACAGTAGATTTAAATGACACTATAACCCAAATGGATCTAACAGATATCTATAGAACTTTTCATTCTACACATAAAGAATTTGCATTCTTCTCAGCAGTACATGGAACCTACTCTAGGACTGACCGCATACTAGGCCATAAAGCAAATTCAAAAGAATTGGAATCATACCATGCATCTTCTCAGACCACAGTGGAATAATAATGGAAATTAGTAACTCAGGAATCTCTAGTGTATATACAAACACATGGAGACTGAACAACATGCTACTGAAAGAACTCTGGGTCATCGAAGAAATCAAAAGAGAAATCAAAAAATTTCTCGAAGTAAATGAGGATAACAACACAACATACCAAAACTTATGGGACGCAGCAAAAGCAGTGTTAAGAGGAAAGTTTATAGCAACAGGTGCCTGTATCAATAAATCAGTAAGGCACCAAATAAATGATATTTCAATGCATCTCAAGGATCTAAAAAAACTGCAGCAAACCAGACCAAATCTAGTAGGAGAAGAGAAAAAAAATAAAATCAGAGAAGAAATCAACAAAACTGAATCCAAAAAAAAAAAAAAAAAAAACCATTAAAAAAGATCAGCCAAACGAAGAGCTGGTTTTTGAAAAAGTAAAAATTGACATACCATTGGCTCAACTCATGAAAAAAAGTAGAGAAAGGACCCAAATAAATAAAATCAGAGATGAAAAAGGGAAGGAAACAACAGACACCAAGGAAATAAAGAGTCATAAGAAATTACGACAAAGAGTTGTTTGCTGGCAAACAGGGAAATCTATCAGAAATGGGTAGATTCCTGGACACATGCTACCCACAAATATTGAACCATTAAAGACATAGAAAACATAAACAGACCCATAACTGAGACAAAAATTGAACCAATAATAAAGGCCCTCCAAAGAAAGAAAAGCCCAGGACCGGATGGATTCACTGCTGAATTCTACCAGACATTTAAAGAAGAACTAACTCCAATTCTTCTCAAACTATTCAGAACAATCAAAAAAAGAGGGAATCTTCCCAAATTCTTTCTATGAAGCCAGCATCACCTTATTTCTTAAGCCAGAAAATGATGCAGCATTGAAAGAAAATTACAGACCAATATCACTGATGAACATAGATGCAAAAATCCTCAATTAATTCTCACCAATAGAATGCAACAACATGTCAGAAAGATCATCCATTCAGACCAAGTGGGATTTATCCCTGGTATGCAGGGATGGTTCCATGATTGCAAAACAATCAATGAGATACAGCACATTAGCAGACTGCAGAAGAAAAAATATATGATTTCTCAATAGAGGCAGAGAAAGCATTTGATAAATACAACACACTTTCATGTTGAAAACTCTAAGCAAATTGGGTATGGAAGGAACTTTCCTCAATACAATCAAAGCAATTTATGAAAAACCCACGACCAACATCCTATTGAATGGGGAAAAGCTGGACGCATTTCCACTGAGATCTGGTACCAGACAGGGATGCCCACTCTCACCACTGCTATTCAATATAGTTCTGGAAGTTTTAGCCAGAGCTATTTGGCAAGAAAAAGAAATTAAATGGATACAAATTGGGAAGGAAGAACTCAAACTATCCCTCTTTGCAGATGATATGATTCTTTATTTAGGGGACCCAAAGAAATCTACTAAAAGACTATTGGAACTCATAGAAGAGTTTGGAAAAGTAGCAGGATATAAAATCAATGCACAAAAATCAACAGTCTTTGTATACACAGGCAATGCCATGGCTGAGGAAGAACTTCTAAGATCAATCACATTCACAATAGCCACAAAAACAATCAAATACCTTGGAATAAATTTAACCAAGACATTAAAGATCTGTACAATGAGAATTAGAAAATCTTAAAGGAAGGAATAGAAGAGGATACCAAAAAATGGAAAAATCTTCCATCCTCACCAATTGGAAGAATCAATATCATGAAAATGTCAATTCTCCCAAAAGCAACTTATAGATTCAAGGTGATACCAATCAAAATACTAAAGACATTCTTCTCAGACCTGGAAAAAATGATGCTGAAATTCATATGGAGGCACAGGAGACCTCAAGTAGCTAAAGCAATCTTGTACAACAAAAACAAAGCCAGAGGCATCACAATACCAGATTTCAGGACATACTACAGGGCAGTGTTATCAAAACAGCATGGTACTGGTACAGAAACAGATGGATAGACCAATGGAATAGAATAGAAACACCAGAAATCAATCCAAACATCCACAGCCAACTTACATTTGATCAAGGATCCAAAACCAATCCCTGGAGCAAGGACAGTCTATCAATAAATGGTGCTGGGAAAACTGGATTTCCACATGCAGAAGCATGAAGGAAGACCCCTACCTTACACCTTACACAAAAATTCACTCAACATGGATTAAAGACTTAAATCTATGAACCGACACCATCAAATTATTAGCACATTGGAAAAACCCTGCAAGATACAGGTACTGGCAAAGACTTATTGGAAAACACCACAGAAGCACAGGCAGTCAAAGCCAAAATTAACATTTGGGATTGCATCAAAGTGAAAAGTTTCTGTACTTCAAAAGAAACAGTCAGGAAAGTGAAGAGGCAACCGACAGAATGGGAAAAAACATTTGTAAACTATGCAGCAGATAAAGGGTTGATAACCAGAATCTACAAAGAAATCAAGAAAATCTACAACATCAAACAAACAACCCACTTAAGAGATGGGCCAAGACCTCAATAGACATTTTTCAAAAGAGGAAATCCAAAGGGCCAACAGACACATGAAAAAGTGTTCAAGATCACTAGCAATCAGGGAAATGCAAATCAAAACCACAATGAGGTTTCACCTCACCCCAGTTAGAATGGCTCACATTCAGAAATCTACCAACAATAGATGCTGGCGAGGATGTGAGGAAAAAAGGGACAATAACCCACTGTTGATGGGAATGCAAACTGGTAAAGCCACTATGGAAGTCATTCTGGAGATTCTTCAGAAACCTGAATATAACCCCACCATTCAACCCAGCCATCCCACTCCTTGGAATTTACCCAAAGGCAATTAAATTGGCAAACAAAAGTTCTCTCTGCACCTCAATGTTTATTGCAGCTCAATTCACAATAGCTAAGTTCTGGAATCAACCTAAATGCCCATCAACAGTAGACTGGATAAAGAAATTATGGGACATGCACTCTACAGAATACTATACAGCAGTCAAAAACAATGAAATCCGGTCATTTGCAGCAAAATGGAGGAATCTGGAAAACATCAAGCTGAGTGAATTAAGACAGTCCCAAAGGGACAAATATCATATGTTCTCACTGATCGGTGACAGTTAACCAATCACAAAAAGGAAACCTGTTGAAGTGAAATGGACACTATGAGAAACAGTGACTTGATCAGCCCTTGTCCTGACTGTTGATGTACAATTTAATACTTCATCCCTTTTAGTATTTTTTGTTCTATTTAATACTATTGGTTGAACCCTGTAATTAACATATAATTATTCTTATATGTTTAAATGTAACTTAAAAGTGATCTATGTTAAATATCAGAGTGGGGATAAGAGAGGGAGGAGATATACAATTTGGGACATGCTCAATCGGGCTTGCCCCAAATGGTGGAGTTAGAATCGTGCCAGGGGATTCCAATGCAAGCCCATCAAGGTGGCATGTACCACCCATCTCACTAGTCCAAGTGATCAATTTCAGTTCACAATTGATCACACTGATAGGTCTAAGAGTCAAAGGGATCACACAAACAAGACTAGTGTCTGCGAATACTAACTGATAGAATAAAAAAGGGAGAGAACAATCCAACATGCGATGCGGGATACACAGCAGACTCATAGAATGGCAGATATCCTAAACAGCACTCTGGCTTCAGAATCATCCCTTAAGGCATTCGGAACTGGCTGAAGAGCCCATGAGAGTATTTTAAGCATGGAAAGCCAAGGCAATCTGGCAAAAACAAAACAAAACAAAAAATAAAAAACAAACAAACAAACCTAAATGTAAGATCTTTACAAGTGAGATTGCAGTAGAAAGAAAGGGCCAACAAAGAAGGAGGTACCCTTCTCTGAAGGGAGGAAAGAACTTCCACTTTGACTATGACCTTGTGTAAATAAGATTGAAGTTGGCGAACTCAAAAGGCTTCCATAGCCTTGGCAACTCATGACTAGAGCCTAGGGAGATTATTGATGCCATAAACAAGAGTGTCAAATTGTTAAGTCAACAACAGGAGTCACTGTGTACTTACTCCTCATGTGGGATCTCTGTCCTTAATGTGTTGTCCAATGCGAATTACACTTTATGTTCTGTGTGGTGCAAACTGATGAAGTCTTTACTTAATATATACTAAATCGATCTTCTGTATATAAAGATAATTGAAAATGAATCTTGATGTGAATGTATTGGTAGAGGTAGCGGGAAATGGGAGGAATGAGGGTGAGAGGGAAGTTATGGGGGGGAGCCATTTTAATACATAAACTGTACTTTGGAAATTTATATTTACTAAAAAAAGTTTAAAAAAAACTCAAGTGGCAATAATCTTTGGAATATGGTGGTTGTTGGAATACACAGATGAGGTTTAATATCGATTTTATCCAGAGTAACACTTATAAAATACAGAGAGCGTTTCAATATTCATTGATTTTAAAAAATAAGAAAGAACCATGAACATTACTGAAATTAGCTGGCCCTCTACAAATATTACCAGAATACTTGAAGAGTTTAATGTCACTAAATCTGAGAAAAGGCAGAGTTAATTATATGAGATTCACAAGTTAGTAAGTCCAGAAAATAGATGGTTATGAATTCAATGTTGAAAGTATTAGTGAAATTAATGTGTTTGCCATTCCTATTGTAAAGGGAAAAGCTAGACCAAATGTCAGAAACATAGGGAAATGGAACAATTGGTACAGAATATGGTCTCTAAAAGCAATGAGAATCACACATCCTAACTGTGAGAAAAAACTGGTTCATCTCATTTATTTCAATGTGTGCATTTTTCACAAGAAACAACTAAACCAATGTACCTCGAAGCAAGATGTAGTAAACCAAACACAATTAGTAACTTCTTTTTGATCTATTTAGCATCATTGCCAGAGGTGTTATTCCAAAAACTATGCCAATAAAAAGACATTAATAACATTTTTTAATGTAATTGGAAAAATCATTATTTATTGGATGAAAAAATGCTGGAGTATCTGTACATTTTCACTACACAACAGATTTTGGGTTAATTATTAAATAAATTGTTAGAAGCTGTGGAGGAGAATTATATCTCAAACAAGAAATAGTACTAATAAGTAATTAGGAGGAGGTAGAGTGTATCTCAGGCTAGACTTTCCTGGTGTGAGTGTTTCTTAATTTTGAGTAATGTTGGGATCATTTAAAAAAATCTTTAAATCTCATTGTTTTCTATTTCATATAGGGTAAATTTAGATGTAATGTTGATTTTAGTTGTCAATTACATAAATATTATATATATTTTCCTTCACATTTAAAATATGTGTGTTGGGGTAGGTAATTGGTCTAGTACTTGTGTTGCCCAGTTAAGATGCCTGTATCCTATATTAGAGTGTACGGATTCACATCCTGCCTGTCTCAGGATCCCAATTCAAACTTCCTGCCGGTAGAGACCCTGAAAACCAACAAATGATAGTCCAAGTAATTTGTTCCTTTCCATTCATGTGAATGATCTGAATTGTGTTCCCAGCTCCTGCCCTGACCCAGCTCAGCCAGTGGATGAAAGTGCTCTGTGTGTGTGTGCTTTCCTCCTGAATAAAAAAATATATTAAAAATATGCTATGTATAGAAATATACATATCTAACAGATCTAAAAACCATATTCAAATTGTCACTACTAGTTCAATGTGATAGATTATAGTTGATAGTATAATGTTGTATTATACTTCATTACATTTTAACAGAATATGATATTGACTGCATCAGAAGTTGTTCTGAGTTTACCATATTTTACCACCTTTGAGTCCTACCTTAGAAATCAACTGTTTCATTATTATACAACGTGCAGTTGTACTTACATTTTTAAAAAAAAATTAATTCATTTTTTTACTTTATTTTAAAGGCAGAGAGAATGAGAGAACAAGGAATTAAAAAATGAAACAACAAGTAACAGAGATCTTCTATCCTCTAGTTCACTTCCCAAATGTCCACAGTAGACTTGGCTAGTAGGAGTCTGGATCTCAATCTGAGTTTCCCACAAGAGTGTCAGGAACCTAATTATTTGGCCATCACCTGTTGCTTCCCAGGATACATATTAGCTGGAAGATAGAACTTGTAGCAGAGTGGGGTCTTGAACCTAGGCACTGTGTTATGCAATGTGTGCATTCCAAGTTGCATCTTAATCACTGTACCAAACACCCACCCCTATGCTTGTATATTTTGATGTACACTTATGGATTATATTCATCTCTATTCTTCCTCTATAATAATATTTTACCTTCAAACTAGTATTATTTAGTACTAAGAAGATTTTGAATATAAACAGAAATGAATACTGATATGGCATGGTAGTATTTAAAGTAGTTATGCAAATAATCCAAAATATGTGTGTGTACATACATAATAAATAAAGTCTTCATAGCATTTAAAATAAGGAATTTCCTGTCTATTTCATAGAATCACAAGACGTGAGATCCGAAGTTGAATTAATCTTCATATTCTAGATCTAGCACTCTCTATTGATATGCTATACACAAAATTGATAAACCTTTGTAAGAGTTATTTTGCTCACATGCATAGTGAATAAAAACAATAATGCTACCAATCAAAGATCAAAATGCTCACCTTATTCCCTTGTGTTTGCTAGGCTTGTAATAGTGTTAGGTAGTATATTGTTAGCTTTTCTGTATCCTCAACCTGAAAACAGAATTGGCCAGCAAGCCTAATGACAGTACAAAAGACATTTAAATGAGGGGCCTATGTTGTGGCGTAGCCAGTGATGCCACTATCTGCAATGCCAGCATCCCATGCGGGTCCCAGTTGGTTTCTGTCCTGACTGCTACACTTCTAACCCACTTCATTGCTGATGGACTGGAAATGCAGTGGAAGATAGTCCAAGTATTTGGGCATCTCCTACCCATATGGGATAACCAGATGAAGCTCCTGGCTCTGGGCTTTGGCTTGTCTCAGCCTAGGCCACTCCGTGAACCAGAGGATTGAAGATCTCTCTTCTCTTCTCTCTCTCTCTCTCTCTCTCTCTCTCTCTCTCTCTCTTTATATAACTCTGATAGAAGGAAGGAAGGAAGGAAGGAAGGAAGGAAGGAAGGAAGGAAGGAAGGAAGGAAGAAAGGAAGGAAGGAAGGGAGAAAGAAAGGAAGAAAGAGAGAGAGAAAGGCACTGAAGTGAGCTAGACTGAATTATAGACTTGATAAAAAATGGGAGCTTCAGTTCTGTAACATTCTAAACTAACTGAATTAATGAGCTGTCAGTATAAGGTTGAGGGTTTAACACCTTACTAACCAATACAGAGATTTCAGATATAATACTGCATAAGGCAGAGGATTTGATACTTCCAATATGTTTTATTTATATCTCCTATTTTTAGTTTTACTTATTATTATTTTTACCTCCCCAATATATTGATTCTTTAGTTCCAAAATAAAGCTTTATCTTATTTGAGCTACCAATTACCTTTCATTGATTTTACTAAATCATTAAGTAAAAATTAATCCAGCCTACATTACTCTGAATGAGCTTTTATTTCCTAACTGAATAAATTGTATTAAGATGACTCATAATAAATCATTAAGAATCAAACCAGGATTAAGAGTTTATTTGGTTTTAGAGAATTTTTAAATCCAATAGGATCTCTGTTGGTGTAAAGTGCAAGGAATGTGTTTGAACATGGACTTTTCTGACTTTGATAACTCTTTGTTTTCTATTCCATCATTACTTTTCAGGAGGTAAACATTTCATTCTATTTTTAAATGCTGAAATAATTCTCTTTCAAACTTTTAAATGATTTATTTTATTTATTTGAAAGACAGAATTACAGAGGAAGGGAGAGTGAGAGGGTGAAAGAGATCTTCCATCTACTGATTCACTCCCCAAATGGTTACAAGTGTTGGAGCTGGGTGCATCCTAAGCCAGGAGCCAGGTGCTTCTTCCAGACCTCCCACGTGAGTACAGGGGCCCAAGCACTTGTTTTATCTTCTTCTGCCTTTCTAGGCTCAGTGTCAGAGAGCTGGATTTGTTACTCAAACAGCCCAAACAGGAACCATCACCCATATAGAATGACAGCACTGCAGGCAGTGTCTTAATCGGCTATGCCAAAATTCTGGCCCCTCTTTCCTATTTCTTTAAAGAATAGGCAAAATACAGCAGTCTCCCGATGAGACAGAGTCAGCACAGAATTTAAATCTAAAAACCAGGAATATAACTATTTGATTTCATTTTAATGGCCTTGCTTTAACATAACATATTAGCTTGCACACAACAGGAAAACTACAATGAGATTTATATTAATTAATTGCATAATTCCATAATCACAACTATTTATTTTAGTTTCTAAGAAATAATTTTATATATGATGAACAGATCTCAGATGGAGTATTCTTGAATATTTAATTGAGTCCCCTAAGTGCAATGAGAATTAATGAGTTAATGTTTCAAAAGCAATTTGAAATATTTTGATGACAAATGCCATTAAATTCTTTATAATCTCGACTTGCTAATTAATTTTACTGAAGAATAGTATTTTATTATTGTCAAATTCAAGTACATAGTGTCCATCCTTTGTGACCTAGAGCATAGAATGATAGCATTTAATCCTTGAAATTACAGACAGTAAAAGTATTTTCTCAAATAACCCTACACATATAGGGTTAAAATAAAAGTAAAGATACCTCTATTTTCCTGGAAGAAAGAAAAAACAGTCATTTTCATCCATTTGAGATATGGATTTTACCTAATATGAGGTTTTAAAAAATGAAAATAAATAGCTGCTTTTAATAAAATATTTGATAATTTACAAATAGTGGTAAAGTAATATTTTCTAGATGAAAAAAATGGTAGAAGTTATTAAAAACTTCTGTGGCAAAGAATTTTGCATATTTAGAAATATATGAAGAACAGATAACTAGTTTCTTTGTGTTTTTGATCCAAGACAAATTTGTGTGAATCACATCCAATGATTATACTAATGTGTGTGTGTGTGAGAGAGAGAGAGAGAGAGGGATAGAGAGATTGCACTTCCATCTGTTAGTTCACTCCTCAATGACTGTAAAAACCCGTGCTGGGCCAAGCCAAAACCAGGAGCCAGGAACTCTGTGTGGGCATGCTGGTGCTTTCCCAGGCACATTACCAGGAAGCTAGATCAGACATAGAGAAACCAGGACTCACACCAGCACTACAACATAGGATGTCAGAATGAAGTGTCACAAACAGCCCAACCTGCTGTACAATAACCCCTAACCTTAAAAAATCTTATCAAATATCACTGGAAATATTTACTTAAAAAGATATTCAAATGCATCAATTTTTATACTACTTCGACAACCAACTGTTAAATATTTCTCCTACCAATAAGCATGTTTTTATTTTGTTTCATGAGAAGCCCAGAAGGCCTAGAATTCCACTATTCCTGTCTCCAATAATAATAAGGCTCTGATGTTGTTCATTACTGTGTATATTTGTAGCAGAATCATTTTGCCAAATTTTCTTAAGAAAGTATAAATGCAACTTTTTATCAAATTTCACCAACCAGGCAGATATCACCTGTATTTAAGTACTTAAATTCCTTATTTACTTAAGAGGATTAGAAAACTTAGAATCCACCAATGTGCCAGTAGCAAAATAAATCAATAGTCATAAATATGCTTCCCAGCCTCAGAATTTTCTTCCTCATATGGCATGGTCAGAATTTCTTTCCTTTGTTGCTCAGAACGTGTTGGGTTATGCCCTGAGCCTGGGGCAAAGGCATCAGAGAGAATTACTAAGGCAAACATTTTCTGGTAGGTCCTGGAAAAGTAAGCCTCAGGGTGAATTCAAATGACAAATATCCTTGTTATAGCAGATCATAGAACAGATATTGCTGTGCCTTGAAGGGAAATAGTCCCAAAAGAGATGGCCCTTGAACTGCATACCTAAAGGTTTGCAAAATTCAGATGACTGGAAGAGGATAGGTAAGGCTGAGACATATTGGGAAACATTTTAAGATGTTATATGTGAGGTAGTACATATAAGATTATGAAATTGGTAAACAAAAAGAATGTGTGAGAAAAATGATATGATTAGTGATAAGACTAGAGAAGGAATTTAATAACCATAAACAAATACAGTCTTCTAAATTAATATCTCTAGGTTGGATTACATGAGAATAATGACGTTATCCTGTGGGTTTAAGAACATAAAACTTGTCATTAAGATTTATTTATTTATTTGAAAGGTAAAGCATCAGAGAGAGAGAGAGAGAGAGAGAGAGAAGACTAAGATTTTCTATCTATTGGCTTACTTCCCAAGTGGCTGCAACATCCAAGGCTGTGCTAGGCTGAAGCCAGAAGCCAGGAACCCCATCTGGATCTCCCACATTGGTTGGAGGGGTCCAAGTATTTGTACCAACTTCTGTTGCCTTCTTGAGCACATTAGCAAAGGGTTGCATGAGAAATGGAGCAGCTGGGCCAAAACAGATACTCAAAATGGCATGCCAGCATTGCAAGCAGGGTCGACCACCTGGGCTAAAACATTGATCCCATGATCACAAAACTTCCTTTTTTTCAACTTTTACTTAATAAATATAAATTTCCAAAGTACAACTTTTGAATTATACTGGCTTTTCCCCCTATAACTCCCCTCTCACCTGCAACCATCCCATCTCCCACTGCCTCTCCCATCCCGTTCACATCAAGATTAACTTTCAATTATCTTTATATACAGAAGATCAACTTAGTATATACTAAGTAAATATTTCAACAGACTGCACCCACAAAGACACACAAGGTATAGAGTACTGTTTGAGTAGTAGTTTTACTGTTAATTCGCATAGTACTACACATTAAGGACAGAGGTCCTACATGGGGAGCAAGTGCACAGTGATCCCTGTTGTTGATTTAACAATTGGCATTCTTATTTATGGCATCAGTAATCACCCAAGGCTCTTGTCATGAGCTGCCAAGGCTATGGAAGCCTCTCGAGTTTACCAACTCCGATCTTATTTAGACAAGGCCATGGCAAAGTGCAAGCTCTCTCGTCCATTCAGAGAAAGGTACCTCCTTCTTTGATGGCCCTTTCTTTCTGCTGGGATCTTACTCACAGAGATCTTTTCATTTAGGTGTTTAGGCTTTTTTTTTTTTTTGCCACAATGTCTTGGCTTTCCATGCCTGAAATACTCTCATGGGCTTTTTAGCCAGATCCAAATGCCTTAAGGGCTGATTCTGAGGCTGGAATGCTGTTTAGGACATCTGCCATTCTATGAGTTTGCTGTGTATCCCGCTTCCCATGTTGGATTGTTCTTTCCTTTTTAATTCTATCAATTATTATTTGCAGATACTGGTCTTTTTTATGTAATCCCTTTGACACTTAATCCTATCTTTTAGTTCAATTATGAATTTAAACAGATCACTTTAACAAGTAAGATGGCATTGGTACATGCCACCTTGATGGGATTGAATTGGAATCCCCTGGCACGTTTCTAGCTCTACCATTAGTGGTAAGGCCAAGTGAGCATGTGCAAAACTGTATATCTCCTCCCTCACTTATTCCCACTCTTACATTTAACAGGGATCACCTTTCAGTTAATTTAAAGCATCTATGAATAATTGTGTGTTAGTTAAAGAGATCAACCAATGGTATGAAGTAGAATACAAAATATTAAAGGAATAAAATAGTAAGTTGTTCCTTGACAGTCAGGACAAGGGCTGATCAAATCATTGTTTCTAATAGTATCCATTTCACTTCAACAGGTTTCCTTTTTGGTGCTCAGTTAGTTGTCACCAATCAGGGAGAACATATGATATTTGTCCCTTTGGGACTGGCTTAATTCACTCAGCATGATGTTTTCCAGATTCCTCCATTTTGCTGCAAATGACCGGATTCATTGTTTTTGACTGCTGTATAGTACTCTGTAGAGTACGTATCCCATAATTTCTTTATCCAGTCTTTTGTTGATGGACATTTATGTTGATTTCATGTCTTAGCTATTGTGAATTGAGCTGCAATAAACATTGAGGTGCAGAGAGAACTTTTATTTGCCAATTTAATTTCCTTTGGGTACATTCCAAGGAGAGGGATGTCTGGGTTGTATGGCAGGGCTATATTAAGGTTTCTGAGCAATCTCCAAACTGACTTCCACAGTGGCTTTACAAGGTTGCATTCCCACCAACAGTGGGTTAGTGTCCCTTTTTCCTCACATCCTCACCAGCATCCGTTGTTAGTTGATTTCTGTATGTGAGCCATTCTAACTGGGGTGAGGTGAAACCTCATTGTGGTTTTGGTTTGCATTTCCCTGATGGCTAGTGATCCTGAGCATTTTTTTCATGTGTTTCTGGCCATTTGAATCCTCTTTTGAAAAATATCTATTTGGGTACTTGGCCCATCTTTGAAGTGGGTTGTTTGTTTTGTTGTTGTGGAGTTTCTTGATCTCTTTGTAGATTCTGGTTATTAATCCTTTATCGGTTGTCTAATTTGCAATTATTTTTTCCCTTTATGTTGGTTGCCTCTTCACTTTCCTGACTGTTCCTTTTGCAGTACAGAAACTTCTCAATTTAATGTAATCCCAATTTCTAATTTTAGCTTTGACTGCCTGTGCCTCTGTGGTATTTTCCAAAAAGTCTTCACCTGTGATAAAATACAACACGCTTTCATGATGAAAACTGTAAGCAAATTGGGAGGGAAGGAGCATTCCTCAATACAATCAAGGCAGTTTATGAAAAATTCTCGGTCAGTATCCTACTGAATGGGAAAAAGTTGAAAGCATTTCCACTGAGATCTGGTACCAGACAGGTATGTCCATTCTCACCATTGCTATTCATTATTTTTCTGGAAGTTTTAGCCAAAGCCATTTTGCAAGAAAAAGAAATCAAATGGATACAAATTGGGAAGGAAGCAGTCAAACTATCCCTCTTTGCAGACGATATGATTCTTTCTTTAGGGGATCCAAAGAACTCTACCAAGAGACTATTGAAACTCATAGAAGAGTTTGGAAAAGTAGCAGGATATAAAATCAATGCACAAAAATCAACAGTCTTTGTATACACAGAAAATGCCACAGCTGAGAAAGAACTTCTAAGATCAATCCCATTCACAATAGCTACAAAAACAAATAACCAAGACGTTAAAGATCTGTACAATGAGAATTAGAAAATCTTAAAGGAAGGAATAGAAGAGGATACCAAAAAATGGAAAAATCTTCCATGCTCACCAATTGGAAGAATCAGTATCATCAAAATGTCCATTCTCCCAAAAGCAACTTATAGATTCAAGGCGATACCAATCAAAATAACAAAGACATTCTTTTCAGATCTGGAAAAAATGATGCTGAAATTCATATGGAGACACAGGAGACCTCGAATAGCTAAAGCAATCTTGTACAACAAAAACAAAGCCAGAGATATCACAATACCAGATTTCAGGAAATACTACAGGGCAGTTGTAATCAAAACAGCATGGTACTGGCACATAAACAGATGGATAGACCAATGGAACAGAATTGAAACACCAGAAATCAATCCAAACATCTACAGCCAACTTATATTTGATCAAGTATCCAAAACCAATCCCTGGAGCAAGGACAGTCTATCAATAAATGGTGCTGGGAAAACTGGATTTACACATGCAGAAGCATGAAGCAAGACCCCTACCATACACCTTACACAAAAATCCTCTCAACATGGTTTAAATCTAAGACCTGACACCATCAAATTACTAGCGAACATCGGAGAAACCCTGCAAAATATAGGTACAGGGAAAGACTTCTTGGAAAAGACCCTGGAGGCACAGGCAGTCAAAGTCAAAATTAACATTTGGGATTGCATCAAATTGAGAAGTTTCTGCACTGCAAAAGGAACAGTCAGGGAAGTGAAGAGGCAATCAACAAAATGGGAAAAATATTTGCAAAGTTGGCAACTGATAAAGGATTAATAACCAGAATCTGCAAAGAGATCAAGAAACTCCACAAAAACAAAACAAACAACCCACTTAAGAGATAGGCCAAGGTCTAAATAGACATTTTTGCATATAATATTTTTAAAGGACTAATGCAAATTCTTCTCATGGTATACAGAACTATTGAAAGGGAGGCAATCCTCCCAAACTCCTTGTGAAAATCTTACCTACTCCATTCTGCCCTATAAGGTTTCTGCTGAGAATTCTGCAGTCAGGTGAATTGGGACTCCTGTATGTGTCACTGGCTTCTTGTTCTGTCACAACTTTGAGAATCCTCTCTTTTTCTTTAACCTTTAGGAGCTTTGTTATAATAGGTCTTTGCATATGTTCAGGTTGAATCTGATTGTTGACCCTCGCCCTCCCTGTATCTGAATAGTTGTATATATCTCTAGGTTTGGTAAGTTTGCTGTCATCATTACTTTGAATACACTTTCTACCCCCCTGGCATTCCCAAGTGCTTCTTGAATCTAAAAAATCTGAATAATAATTATTTTCAGGTTGTCTCATGTTTTCAGTAATCTTTCTTCTTTGCTCTCAATGCTTTTGCTACTCCAACTATATTTTCAAAGAGCTGTCTTCATAGTCACTGATTCTTTTTTTGAACTAGTCTGTTGCTGATTTTAACTTGCAATTTTCATTTCTCTTACTGTACTTTCCTATTGAAGAATTCCTACTTGATTTTTTTTTTTTCACTTCTTTGACTCTATCGAAACTCTGTTAGAATACTAACTTGTTGGGAGAGCATTTTGATGCAGGAGATGCTGGCTGCCCAGAGCTTAATGCTGAATCCAGACTAGCTGTTCTGCTTCCAATCCAGCTCACAGGTGATGTGCCTAGAAAAACAGCAGATGATGGCTCCAGTGTTCGAATTCCTGCTGCACATGCGGCAGACCCGGGCGTAATTCCTGGCCTCTGGCTTCAGTCTGACCCAACTTTGGCTTTTGTTGCAATTTGGGGAGTAAACCAATAGATGGGACATCTATCTCCCTCTCTGTATATCATTTTCCATTACTCTTTCAAACCAAATAAATGAGCAAATCTGCAAAAAAAATGAATTGATTCTCTTTCCATAGGTACTGTGATTATTTCAGAAATATAGAAAATTTTGATTGTTTTTTGTGTTGATTATATTAAAAACTTCAAATTTTGGTGGTTTGCTATTCATCTCTTTTATTATCGTTATCGATATAATATTCATGTAAGCTCATGATTTACCAGAAACACTGGATTCGGCAATCAATTCATTTCCTTCTGAAAGCTATTCTTCATGGATCCTTCTGTGTTTCTGATTTAATTTGAGGCAATTGCTTTGTGAGTCTGTTATACATATGTCACTACAGATTTGTTTATATATACACACTCTTCTGTACACAAACTTCTATGTGTACATATGTAACATGTATGCATATGTAAATACATAGAGACATATACATATTTATATATGTAGATCAGAACCATGGTTTTTTTTTTTAACATTTTCTGAAGACTCTTCTTTAGTGTTTTGCTATATTAAGTTGCTGGATTATTTTCTTTAAAAAGTGTTTTAGATAATCCTCAGTATCTTTTTTTTCTGAAATCCTAGAGTACATTATTCAAAACATTTCTGAAAACATGTCAGATTTTTTGTGTCTAAAAATGTAGTCTTGGGCCTGGCACTGTGGCATGCAGGTAAAGCCACCACCTGCAGTGCCAGCATCCCATATGGGCACTGGTTCAGGTCCTGGATGCTCCACTTCCAATACAGCTCTTTGCCATGGCCTGGGAAAGCAGTAGAGGGTGGCCTGGGTCCTTGAACCCCTGCACCCATGTGGGAAGACCCAGAAGAAGCTCCTGGCTCCTGGCTTCAGATCCAGCTGTTGAGGCCAATTGGGGAGTGAACCAGCAGATGGAACACCTCTTTCTCTCTTTTTGCCTTTCCTTCTCTCTGTGTGTAACTCTGACTTTCAAATATATAAATAAATATTTTAAAAATGCAGTCTTATTTAATTTTCATGATATATAATAATAGTTTAAAGAAAATACTTTTTTCCTCAGGACTCTGAGCAGTATTTGTTCTTTTTATTACTATTGTTTTTTCACACAGTGTTACTAAGAAAGAAACCAGTGTTGCATCCTTTCCTCAGAAATATCTTAGACTCCAATCTTTATTTTAATTTTCTAAATTTTACACAAACATGTGTAGATGTGATTCTTTTTGTGTTAACCTTGTTCCTTCAAAGTTGACAGTAAAGGATTATGACGTGAATATAGAAAATTAGTGTACATTTTATTTCTTAAGACCATTTCTTCTAAACTGACTCCAAACAAAAGATTGATGCACCATCAGCAGGAAACAGAGTTTGTGGTCTTCATTTTGAAATGCATGGCTGGGCGAATAGGCTGGAGTATAGAGTAGCTACTCTCTTCAAATGCCACATTTAAGATGACTCCACATTATATATATAGTATTTTCTTTAGCTTCCTCATGAGAAAGACTGTATCTTCCATTCCTCCCTAGCAGCTTCAAATATTGGTTTATTCAACGATATGGTGATGTGAAATATCACCCATCTCCAGAAATCTACTGGTTTTGTCTTCTTCCAATATCAGTTGTGTTGTGGAATTTTTTCCTGTTGATTTTGTTGTTGTTGATACAACAAATACGTACTTATATGCTTATTGGGTTATTTTAATAGGATAAATGAAATATATTTACTCAATCTCTTGTCTTGTTATGGTTTATTAAAACTCTTTCAATTCTCTGAACTGAACATTGTCTAAGGAAATAACAGTTATTATGTAATGACCAATGTATCTAGGACATGTAACCTGAGGCATGACAACCACTGGAACCTTTGCTCAAATTGTTAAATCACAATTAATTTTGATAATGGTTAAAGAAAAGACATATCTGATATAGTCACGTGAGTGTTGAGGCACTAATTTAGTTGTTTCTTTCCTCTTACTATTTTGGGGTTTGGTTTGTTGTTTTTCAAGTTCCTTGAGATGCACTAATAGCTTATTTACTTCATGACTGTTCAATTTCTAGATATAGGCACCAATTGCTATAAGCTTCCATATTAATACCACTTTTCCTCTATACCATAAATTATGATATTTATTTTGTCATCTTCATTCATTTCTAGGATTTTTTAATTTCCCTTTTGATTTTATTTCTTTTGTCAAAGTTCATTGCAGATACTTGAATTAATTTCTGGGCTTTCAATTCTGTTCCATTTGTCTATGTATCCATTTTTGTGCCAGTACCAAGACTTCACTCTGCATTCATAGAGAGAATGTCAAATCTCAACAAATTTTGATAATATTATAACATAAATGATTATGAAAATAAATAATATGAAAATGTTATATGCCTATTACTTCACTCTAAACATGTGCCCACTTGAGAATATTTTTCCCTGATAGAATATCATTAGTGCCACTAGTATCCAAGTCTTGTAGTCTGCTGGGTTTCAGAATTTGCTTTATACTCAAGTGTCAGGAAGCTATTTGGAAAAACTGGCAAGGTCTTTCAAAAGCCACCCCTGAATTCACTCTCCACTAACTCCTATCCCATTTCTTAAAATGTGTTCTAGCAATATCTGGCAAAATGATGTGACTGCTTTTCAAATGAGCTTATATTTCAGATATAATATGATTAACAATTGATTGTTTTATTTCCCCCTGATAAGTGGCTCCATAATATGCTGGAGATACAAAGGTTATAAAACTGAGGACTGAGACATAACATAGTTCAAAACATATTAGGAAGACAAATAAGAAAAGAACAATAATAAGACAATATATTATTTACAATTGAAAAATACTAAAATATTCCTGATGTGATGAAATGTCTCAAGAGGTGGTGATTTCTTACACTGTAGGATTTAAGACATAAACAGCAATCATCTGGTCAAGAAAAATAGAAAATGTGTACATTTTCTAGAAATAGGTAGAAGGTTGTTTAACACTAGAGACTTTATGAAATCTATTCACAGGTTTGCTTAGGTCTTGTACCTAAATTGTGAAATATTTAATTTCTAAGACCTTGAGTTATTGTTAGGCATTACCAGATGATGATTACAGCAGAGATATAATCACTTTATTATTTCCCTATCATTCTAAGAGTGTTTTATCCACCTAATTCAATTTTATTTGATGGAAAAATGATTATCTGCTTTGTATTTTGACAGATCAAAAGAACATGGAAAAACAATAGTACTTGTATTTCAGATCTTCTGCATACCATTTATATATATAAACTATATTACAAAGTTGATTGTAACAATTAATATTTCATCTTTTCAATTCCAATATTTGGCTCTTAGAAAATTGAAAAGGAACATAATTTTTTAAAATTGCGCATGCCTATAATTGATCTACCTAAGGTGAAGACATTTAGAGGGGGAAATTTTCTTCTAGCAAATTACAAATACACCTATAAGAACATAAATGAAACAGTCCTGTCATATAAAAATTGGCATTTGTTCATACGTAGACTGGCTTGCTTATAGGTTATGAAGGCTCTGGGATTTACAGGAGTATTCCTAGTATTTATATTTCAATCACATACAAAAATCTGTAAATTAATTCCCACTGAATCCTGATATATGTTTACTGAGGTAACATATCTATTTTGTTTCTATATTCATTTTGTATTTGATCAGTGGATTGTTCAAGAGTGTGTTGTTTGTTTAATTTCCACATTTCTAAAAATTTTTACAATTTTCCTTTCTTAATCACTAACTTCATTTCCATTAGGGTTGCAAAAATATTTGATATGGTTCAATCTCTTTAAATTTATTAACAAGCATTTTGTGACAAAACAAGTTATCTATCTTGGGGAGGTTTCCATGTGCACCTAAAAATAAAGTGAATTCTGTAACTGTAGGGTGGAATGTTACTTAGTAGTCTACTAGGCGGGTCTGCGCTGTGGCGTAGTGGGTAAAGCCTCTGCCTGCAGTACTGGCATCCCATGTGGGCGCTAGTTTGAGACCCGGCTGTTCCACTTCTGATTCAGCTCTCTGCTGTGGCCTCGGAAAGCAGAAGAAAATAGCTCAAGCTCTTAGGCCTCTGTACACTCATGTTGGAGACCTGGAAGAAGGTCCTGGCTCCTGGCTTCCGATTGGCCCAGCCCTGCCCATTGCGAACATTTGGGGAGGGAACCAGCTGTTGGAAGACCTCTCTCTGCTTCTGCCTCTGCCTCCCTGTAACTCTGCAGCTCTCTGCCTTTCAAGTAAATAAATAAATATTTTTTAAAACTAGTTTATTAGGTTCATTTGGTCTACAATATTATTCAAGTCCATAGTGTCCTAATTAACTTTTAATTTGTATAAACTAGTCATTGTTAAAATAAGGTATCAAAGTTACCTGTTGGTGTTATATTGTTGTCTATTTCTTCCAATGCTTCTGTCAATTTATATATTTAATATATTTCTTATATAATAATATATACATAATATAATAAGTCTAAATATATAATAATAATAATAAAATATAAATATATAAGTATAAATAAGTGCTCTGGAGTTGGTGCATACATATTTGTAATTGTAATATCTTCTGGTTAATTGGACCATTTATAATTATACAACATCCTTTGTGTTTTATGACAGTTTTTGACTGAAAGTCTATTTCATCTGCTGTAATTATAGCAAACCATAATCTCTTTTTTTTGCTATCACTTGCATGAATATCTTTCCCCATTCTTTCACTTTCAGGTTTTGTGTGCACTTAAATCTGAAGTGAGTCCCTAGTAAGCATCATATAGGTTTTTTGGGTTCAATTTTTAATAAAATTATTCCCTCAGCTACTCTATTTTGTATAACATAAACAAAATAATCCCACTTGTTGTACAGGAAAGCATTGCCCTCTTCACCAAAGGGTAAAAATTCTGGCCCCTGTCATTTGTGGGACAATTTATTTGATTTAATTTTGTTTCAAAATTCCTCCTTGGGTATATGCTGAAGTTAATCCATTGCTAGGACAACATCCTTGCTTACTATTTTATGTCATCTTCCTTGCTTCATTTACCCCTCTTCCTCTAACAGTAGGAATCAATCGATTCATATCATGAGAACAGTCTCCAGCTTTAAGGAACTCAATCTAATGTAATAAAATACTTTTTAAAAACTATTTGTTTCAAAACTTTTTTGATATTCAATGAAAGTATACCTAGTCAGCTCAGAGCAAATGCTGCTAAGTGGATGATAATCTCAATTTAGAAATTTTTACTTAAAATATGCAAGTGTGTGCACATGTGCTATCTTTTTGTCAATAGCCAGTGCTTTTGTAGCAAATGTTTTTATGAAATGAGCCAAATAAAATAAGTTACTTATTCCTTTTATTTTAGAATAAATGTATGCATTTATCTAATTAGAAATAGGACCTTTGGATAGTACTTGGCGTGGTGATTATGGTATTGCTTAGAATGTGGCATCTCCTATTGGAGTGCCTGAGTTTGAGTCGCAGCTCTGCTCTTGATTTCATTTTCCTGCTGATCTGTACTCTGGGACACAACAGGGGATGGCTTAAGTAGTCTTGTCCTTGCACCCACATGAGAGACCCGGCTTAAATTCCTTGCTTCCAAATATTTGGAGAGTGAACAAATATTTGAGATATCCATTTGTATCTCTCTTTTCTGAAATAAATACACAATATTGAAAATTACATGAAAAATAGACCCTTAGGAAAAAACAATTGAGATATCTTTTAGTTTGCATTTACACACATATTTTATGTAACCCTATGAAACTGAAAAGATGACTCTGTCACATCCAGGCCAGGCAGACTGTAGGCCTTATGCTTCCTACCAGTCAAATCACTGTCCACTGTGGTGCAATTGCTTTTCCAGGTGGTAACTGATCTTCTTCTACCAACAACAGAGAATGACTCCTTTTACATGCTCATGTTAGTCATATTTTTTTTTCTTTTTTTTCCTGTTTTTAAAAAACAGATGTCTATTACACTGGCTGTCAAAAAGTACGGGAAATAGAGGTTGGATGTCATGTAAATGTGGCTTTCATGTATTCCTAGATAAGAACATGTCAGAAATGGAAGTACTAAGTAACAAACCTGTCCTAGATTATTTCAATATAACTACTAATGCTTTAGCAAAAATATAAATAACCTAGGCTACTTTGTAACTATATGGCACACAATAACCTAACCATGTAAATATGATTTGTTTAATAAAAAGTAACTTGTGGGCTGTACCTCATCTTGCTCAATTCCTATAAAACTTTCACACTGCTGTAAAAAGTATATTTAGAAAATCCAAATGTGATCACAACACTTTCCATAAAAATAATCCTTCTGTGGTTCCATATGCATCAAAAAGCAGAACAAAGCCTCCTGCTGTGCTCCCTCTCAAGTTCAACCTGGCTTCTGTACTTTTTCTTCCCCAAACATACCAGTTCCTTATGTTTGCACTTTACTGAATTGCATTTCATTTCTCTTCCCTACTCCTCTGTGCACTTGATTTCCCTGTCTCCTGGTCCCCTTCAGACTTATTATAAATATTGCCTCTTTCATTTACCTCTTAATTCACACATAGATTGGGTATCTTCCCTTTGCCCCTTATACCACTGTGCATACCTCCATCATGGTCATTAACAAAAAGGCATTAAGCATTATTTCCTTTCTCTAAACAATTAAACTGCAATGTCCAGATGGAAAGACCCAACTCCTAGAGACTGAACTAATAATCCTCCTTAAATATTCGACAGAAAATTGAAAAACCAGCTTCAAGTTTATAAAAATGGATAGGATACTGTTTCTTGTATGTAAGGAGCTGGTCATCAAATATAATAACAGGTGATTTTCAACATATTAGCCTATGTGAAAAAATAAATATTTTAAAGAGCTTATTTCATGATAGAATTGAATGGTTTTTATACATGAAGAGAAAAAAGAATGTTTAAAGAATTTGGGATACTTATCATGGTGCTTCTTAGTTATTTTGGCTGAAGTTTGTATTTTGATGTGAGAAATGAGGATCAGGTAACACCCTCTAACCCTCCCAAGAATTCCAATCTGTTCTAAGCAGACAAAGCCTTCCTAGCTCTCCATGTACTTTAAACACATACATAGATGTTTAGTCAAATGTCCTCATTTAACAGTTGGCTTTACATAAGAACAGACAGACAAGAAAGGGGTATTTTTTTTTTAACTTTTATTTAATGCATATAAATTTCCAAAGTACGACTTATGGATTACAATGGCTTCCCCCCCCATACCGTCCCTCCCACCCACAACCCTCCCCTTTCCCACTCCCTCTCCCCTTCCATTCACATCAAGATTCATTTTCGATTATCTTAATATACAGAAGATCAGCTTAGTATACATCAAGTATGGATTTCAACAGTTTGCTCCCACACAGAAACATAAAGTGAAAAATAATAGATGATTTTTTTAAATGATGATGAAATCAGAGCAGACCTATTGTCATGTTTAATCCCAGTGAGAGTCAAGTTGGGAATTGATAATTTCTTTTTTTTTTTTTTTTTTTTTTAACAGAGGATCAGTTTAGTATGCATTAAGTAAGGATTTCAACAGTTTGCACCCCCATAGAAACACAAAGTGAAATATATTGTTTGAGTACTCGTTATAGCATTAAATCTCAATGTACAGCACATTAAGGATAGAGATCCTACATGAGGAGTAAGTGCACAGTGACTCCTGTTGTTGACTTTACCAATTGACACTCCTGTCTATGGCATCAGTAATCTCCCTATGCTCCAGTCATGAGTTTCCAAGGCTATGGAAGCCCTCTGAGTTCTCCGACTCTTATCTTGTTTAGACAAGGTCATAGTCAAAGTGGAGGTTCTCTCCTCCCTTCAGAGAAAGGTACCTCCTTCTTTGATGACCTGTTCTTTCCACTGGGATCTCACTCGCAGAGATCTTTTGCCAGAGTGTCTTGGCTTTCCATGCCTGAAACACTCTCATGAGCTTTTCAGCCAGCTCCGAATGCCTTTAGGGCTGATTCTGAGGCCAGAGTGCTATTTAGGACATCTGCCATTCTATGAGTCTGCTGAGTATCTCACTTCCCATGTTGGATCACTCTCCCCTTTATTTACTCCATCAGTTAGCGTTAGCAGGTACTAGACTTGTTTATGTGCTCCCTTTGACTCCCAGTCCCTTCACCATGACCAACTGTGAACTGAAACTGATCACCTGGAACAGTGAGATGGCATTGGTACATGCCACCTCGATGGGATTGAATTGGAATCCCCTGGTATGCTTCCAACTCAACCACTTGGGGCAAGTCAGCCTGAGCATGTCCCAAATTATACATCTCTTCCCTCTCCCATTCCCACCACCATGTTCAACAGGGATCACATTTCAGTTAATTTTTAAAACTTAAGAATAACTGTGCATCAATTACAGATCTAAACCAGTCATATTAAGTAGAACAGATAAAAAAAACTACTAAGAGGGATAATGTATTTAGTTGTTCATTAACAGTCAGGGCTATGCTGATCAAGCCACCATTTCCCATAGTGTCCACCTCACTCCAACAGGTTTCCCTCTTGGTGTTCAGTCAGTCGTCACCGATCAGGGAGAACATATGGTATTTGTCCCTTTGGGACTGGCTTATTTCACTCAGCATGATGTGTTCCAGATTCCTCCATTTTGTTGCAAATGACTGGATTTCATTGTTTCTTACTGCAGTATAGTATTCTAAAGAGTACATATCCCATAATTTCTTTATCCAGTCTACCGTTGATGGGCATTTAGGTTGGTTCCAGGTCTTAGCTATTGTGAATTGAGCTGCAATAAACATTAGGGTGCAGACCTCTTTTTTGTTTGCCAATTTAAACTCCTTTGGGTAAATTCCAAGGAGTGGGATGGCTGGGTCGAACGGTAGGGTTATCTTCAGGTTTCTGAGGAATCTGTTGATTTTTGTGCATTGATTTTATACCCTACTACTTTGCCAAACTCTTCTATGAGTTCCAATAGTCTCTTAGTAGAGTTCTTTGGGTCCCCTAAATACAGAATCATGTCATCTGCAAAGAGGGATAGTTTGAGTTCTTCCTTCCCAATTTGTATCCCTTTAATTTCTTTTTCTTGCCTAATAGCTCTGGCTAGAACCTCCAGAACTATCTTGAATAGCAGTGGTGAGAGTGGGCATCCCTGTCTGGTTCCAGATCTCAGTGGAAATGCTTCCAACTTTTCCCCATTCAATAGGATGTTGGCTGTGGGTTTTTCATAGATTGCTTTGATTGTATTGAGGAATGTTCCTTCCAAACCCAGTTTGCTTAGAGTTTTCATCATGAACGGGTGTTGTATTTTATCAAATGCTTTCTCGGCATCTATTGAGATAATCATATGGTTTTTCTTCTGCAATCTGTTAATGTGGTGTATCACATTGATTGTCTTGCGCACATTAAACCATCCCTGCATACCAGGGATAAATCCCACTTGGTCTGGGTGGATGATCTTTCTGATGTGTTGTTGCATTCTATTGTATACACAGACAATGCCATGGCTGAGGAAGAACTTCTAAGATCAATCCCATTCACAATAGCTACAAAAACAATCAAATACCTTGGAATAAACTTAACCAAAGACGTTAAAGATCTCTACGATGAAAATTACAAAACCTTAAAGAAAGAAATAGAAGAGGATACCAAGAAATGGAAAAATCTTCCATGCTCATGGATTGGAAGAATCAATATCATCAAAATGTCCATTCTCCCAAAAGCAATTTACAGATTCAATGCAATACCAATCAAGATACCGAAGACCTTCTTCTCAGATCTGGAAAAAATGGTGCTGAAATTTATATGGAGGCACAAGAGACCTCGAATAGCTAATGCAATCTTGTACAACAAAAACAAAGCCGGAGGCATCACAATACCTGATTTCAGGACATACTACAGGGCAGTTGTAATCAAAACAGCATGGTACTGGTACAGAAACAGATGGATAGACCAATGGAACAGAATTGAAACACCAGAAATCAACCCAAACACCTACAGCCAACTTATATTTGATCAAGGATCTAAAACTAATTCCTGGAGCAAGGACAGTCTATTCAATAAATGGTGCTGGGAAAATTGGATTTCCACGTGCAGAAGCATGAAGCAAGACCCCTACCTTACACCTTACACAAAAATCCACTCAACATGGATTAAAGACCTAAATCTACGACCTGACACCATCAAGTTACTAGAGAACATTGGAGAAACCCTTCAAGATATTGGCACAGGCAAAGAATTTCTGGAAAAGACCCGGGAGGCACAGGCAGTCAAAGCCAAAATCAACTATTGGGATTGCATCAAATTGAGAAGTTTCTGTACTGCAAAAGAAACAGTCAGGAGAGTGAAAAGACAACCGACAGAATGGGAAAAAATATTTGCAAACTATGCAACAGACAAAGGGTTAATAACCAGAATCTACAAAGAGATCAAGAAACTCCACAAAAACAAAACCAACAACCCACTTAAGAGATGGGCCAAGGACCTCAATAGACATTTTTCAAAAGAGGAAATCCAAATGGCCAACAGGCACATGAAAAAATGTTCAAGGTAATTAGCAATCAGGGAAATGCAAATCAAAACCACAATGAGGTTTCACCTCACCCCAGTTAGAATGGCTCACATTCAGAAATCTACCAACAACAGATGCTGGCGAGGATGTGGGGAAAAAGGGACACTAACCCACTGTTGGTGGGAATGCAAACTGGTCAAGCCACTATGGAAGAAAGGGGTATTAGAAGTCAGATTTCAGTGGAGCACAATGAGAACCATGGAAGATCATTTACATATCTTGGAGAGAACTGTTTCATGTGTTTAAGAGGTCAGCAAGTGAAGAGCAGCCAGCATACAGTTTGAGGTTGATCATGAACCCTCCTCTCACTTGGGTACAAGTTCTTTCCTCATGCTTCAACCACTGGCTATTATCAGTGACTAAACCAAAGCAGCTTTATCAAAATCATGGTGGTGGGGAAGTAGGGTGGGTGATTTTTTTGGCCTATACAGCCATTTCAACCAAAACCTATAATGCTTTAGAGTTTCTTTTCTTTGTACCCAATTATACTTCTATGCTCTGCCCCACACTCACTTCCAGTTAAAATCATAAAATGATGATTCTGTGCTACAATAAGAAGATGACACATGTTTTAGGTGAGAGTTGTAGAAAATATTGAGCTCCACAGCCTTATCTGTCCTAAGAATAATAAGAGAGTATGATAATAAAATAAGGGGAAAAAAGGGATTGCTAATTTCTTAAGCTACTCTTCACATTCAAAAATCAAATTTAGTGGATTATACAAGGGCAAAATATTTTTGTTTGCTTGCTTTTTAAATTGTCCACAGCTGGAGAATGGGAGGGGGGCTTCATGATTAAGTTACAGGGCTAAAATATCTTGAGAAGGCCAGCCCGACATCCTTAGTAGAAATTCTATGTGGAATTAATAAGGGATACCACACAGCTTGAGAAAGTTAATAGAACTGCTGGAGGCAAATGCAATTTCTTGCATACATTGTTCAACCTCATCCTCATTTCTAAAGATCCTCAATTCAAAGACAGGAAAGAACAAAGGTCTTTAAGTAGCTGGGAGATCTATTGGATTTAAGGAATGTTACTAAGGCACTTCATACAGGATTTACAAATTAATGAAATGTTATACATGCCCAGATTAAATATACAGTTTCACTAGGCATTTGTTAATCATCTAGTATGTGCTTTGATTTTTATATGAAAATTATTATAAAAATATATGAGTTTACTGAAGCTAGTTCTTTTTATTTCTTGGGGTTAGAGGTGGTTATATTTGTAAACTATATCTTTTATCAAAATGACAAAACTTATTTATTATAATTGTGTAATAAATTGCATGAGAATAACAGATCTATACACATAGAACGGGAAAGAATTTCCAAATGGTGACATGATTTTGTCAGAAGTTATAAATATGTTGTGTTACCTTTTTCCTTTAATTTTGGAAGATGTAATCAGTTGGATAGTCAATTTTTATAAAATTAATTAGAATGGACAGGAGAGGTTTATCCAATGTGCACAGAAGTACAAACCAGAGATATCAAACTTAATTAGATCACGGCTTACTTAGCCATGTTTCTAACACATAAAAATAACACTTCTAGACATTTAGATAATGTGTCTCAATTTAACTCTATTTTAAAAAACTAATGGAAGATGTTAGCCAACTAAAAGAAGCATAACTCTAATTTAAATTTGGATGGCTATTTATTAATAATAGCTCTCATTTTCATCGCTTTTATTGCTTGATTATTATAATTTTTCTTCATTATTACTTATGAAATCAATCTTTTTCTGATCATCTTCTTTCTTATACTCAGCTTCTGTTGAAATAAAGGTGATGTACTACTTAGCACACATTTGTTGTTGATTCTGAGTTTTAGACACTCTTAAAAAGCCATTAAAGTCTCTCAGAATAAGTTCCTTCACCAGTACCCTTTTTTAACATTCTAGTGTATGCTCTCAGCTCTTCAACCTTTTTTTTATATTTTATTTTATTTAATGAACATAAATTTCCAAAGTACAGCTTATGGATTACAATAGCTTCCCCCCCATAACTTCCCTCCCACCCACAGCACTCCCCTCTCCAACTTCCTCTCCCCTTCCATTCACATCAAGATTAATTTTCAATTATCTTTATATACAGAAGATCAATTTACATATATTAAGTAAAGATTTCAACAGTTTGCTCCCACACAGAAACACAAAGTGTAAAATACTATTTGAATACTAGTTATAGCATTAATTAAACACCTAAGAGTAATTGTGTATTAATTACAGAGTTCAACCAATAGTTTTAAGTAGAACATAAAAAATACTAAAAGGGTAAAGTATTAAGTTCCTTTTTTTTTCTTTTTCTTTTTTTTGTTTGTTATATAGCTTTTTTTTTATTTAATAAATGTGAATTTACAAAGTGCAACTTTTATATAGTTGTGGCTCCCCCCACCCCAACCTCCCTTCCTCCCGTGGCCCTCCCCTCTCGCACTCCCTCTCCCATCCCGCTCTTCATCGAGTTTCATTTTCAATTACCTTCATATACTGAAGATCAACTTGATATATACTAAACAAGGATTTCAACAGGCTGCACTCACACAACCGAACCGGGTATAGGGTATTGTTCGACTAGTAGTGTTGTTTTTTAAGTTTCATAGTAGAACACATTAAGGACAGAGATCCTATGTGGGGAGCATGTACCCAGTGACTCCCGTTGTTGATTTAACAATTGGCACTCTTATTTATGATGTCAGCAATCACCTGAGACTCTTGCTATGAGCTGTCTAAACTGTGGAAGACCCTTGAGTTCACTGACTCTGAATCTGTTTAGTCAAGGCCGTATCACAGTGGAGGTTCCTTCCTCCCTTCAGAGAAAGGCGCCTCTCTCCTTGATGGCCCATTCCTTCTGCTGGGGTCTTGTTCACCAGGATCTTTCATTTAGATTGTTTTTTTTTGCCACCATGTATGGCTTTCCATGCCTGTGAGACTCTCATGGACCTTTTAGCCAGATCCGAATGTCCCAAGGGTTGATTCAGAGGCAGGAGTGCTGCCATTCTATGAGTCTGCTGTGTGTTCTGTTTCCCCCGCAGGATCATTCTCTCCCTTTTAATTCTATCCTTCATTATTTGCTTACACTGGTCTTATTTGTGAAATCTCATTGACACATACCCTATCTTTTTGATCAGTTGTGTATTTATACTTATCACTTTACCAAGTGCATTGGCATTCGTACCTGCCTCCTTGGTAAGATTGAGTTGAAATCCCCTGGCACATTTCTAGTTCCACCATTGGAGGTAAGTCCGAGTGAGCATGTGCCAACCTATATATCTCCTCCCTCTCTTATTCCCACTCCTATGTTTAACAGAGATCACTTTTCTGTTAATTTTAAATGCCTGATTGTGCGTTGATTACAGAGTTCAACCAGTGGTCTTATGTAGAACAAACAGAGCAACAACAACAACAAAAATACTAAAAGGAATAAAATAGTAAGTTGCTCCTCAACAGTCTAGACAAGGGCTGATCATGTCATTGTCTCTCATAGTGTCCTTTTCACTTCAATGGGTATCATTTTAGATGCTCGTTTAGTTGCCATCAATCAGGGAGAACATATGATATTTGTCCCTTTTGGACTGGCTTATTTCACTCAGCATGATGTTTTCCAGCTTCCTCCATTTTGTTGTAAATGCCCGGATTTCATTGTTTTTTTTGCTGCTGTATAGTGTTCCATAGAGTACATATCCCATAGTTTCTTTATCCAGTCATCCGTTCATGGACATTTAGGTTGATTCCATGTCTTAGCTATTGTGAATTGTCAGCTCTTCAACTTACTCAACTCAAAGATTATGCCTACAACTAGTTGTGTGTCACTTTTGAATGCAAACCATAATAGAAAAGCATGCTTATCCTTTCCTTTTTTGTGGGGAAATGAAGGCAATTTCAGTACTTGTCTCACATGAAAGAAAAATTTCCATGCAGAAAGGTATGCTGAACAAACGGATTTATTGAAAGTGAGACACCTCCTGCACAGCAATCCAGAGGAGGACTCCAAGGGAAAGTTGTCAGTTAAACCTGTGAGGACCTACCTTTTTATACACAAACTGGATTTCTCTAATCAGGCCTTTTCTGAGAACCAGACACAGATTTAATCAATCGGGGAGGAGCAGAAAACAACCACTCAGAAGGCAAGAATTACTATCCTATCTAAACTGCTCTCATGATAAAACTATGTACAGTTAATTGACCTAACTCTCTATTAGCCCATCTAACTTTTCTCATTCCAACTCACCTAACTGCCTGTTCACCAGTTTAACTCCTACAATTAACCTCTCCACCCACCAGAAAGGACTCTAACTGCCACTAAGGGTACAGGGTGATGGCTATCCTGGCTTCTTCATGCTGACAAGGGATGTAGAGCTGGAATGGCAGCAAAGCAGTCCTCTAAGAGTCATTCTAAGGGTCTGGTTGAATGCCAGTGTTCTTGGGTGTTTCATCTGAGTACTGTCTAGAGTTCAAGGGCTTCTAGTTTTTTAATCCCAGTGGGCACAAAGCCTGGAGGTAGGGTCTTCTTAAACAACAGCTTGAGTCCCTCAGGGGCTTCATATAAGTAGCTGTCTTATTTGCTTGTATGAGACGTCGGGTTGTTTTCTACGCTCTGGTCTGCTGGGGCTTCAGAGGTCCAGACTTTTATACTCTGGAATGATGGTTCCAGGCATTATGGCATGAGACCTTTACTGTAGATAGAATGGACAGGATGACACTTCTCAGATTTCAGAAAGTAATGTAGAGCAACCGGGAAGAACTTTTATTAGCACTGTCTCCAGGATTGAATTTAGGAATTCCCAAATCCTGAGACAGTCTTTCAGATGATTGTTTAAGAGCTTGCTTGAATTTAGCAGTTTAACTACAGATTTCGTAAGTCTAATGTTTTCTGGGTATGTTGCTAGATCATTAGTACAGAAAGCTCTCCCATACAGCTTCTCAAAAGCGTTCAGTCCTTAATCTAAAGGGATGAGTCTGATGTGCATTGATGCTATGAGTAGAAGATTTACCAGGGAAGGTGAATTCCCTGGGACAGATTTCTTAGGTGTTGTTTAGGGATAGCGTTAGTCTTTTCTACCTTTCCTGGCGATTGGATTGGTGTTTACACGTACAATGGAGATAGTATGTGAAGTAGGCAGGCATACAGGTTAAAATTGGTCAGATTTGTGAACTGGAAGACCACACCCCTGTGTGACCTCATGTTCCACCTGATGCCTTTGCCACACCCCTGTGTGGCCTCATTCCCCTACCTGGCCACACCGGGGTGCCCACCAGCCACTCAGGTTAATTAACCACTCCCTTTTGGAGTGGGTTAAAAGCCTAGGGCACAGTGTGCTCTAGGCTCTCTGCCCTGCTCTTCTTCCCTGGCCTCCTGCCAGGACAGGGCTTGCTGTAGCCCTGCACCTCCAGGGCGCATGGACTTCGGGCCATGTGCTCTAGGCTTCCTGGCCTAGATGCTCATCCATGTGGCTGGTTCCTGGTGCTTGGTATGAACCCCTACTCACCTCTCTCCCCTAAATAAAGCTTTCACTCTCCTATGCACCTTTCTTACTAAATAAAAGCTTAAAACGTACTATGCTGCCTCATTTATCTGTGCCGGTATTTAGAATTCTTCTATAAATATTAGGCAAGAACCCTCTCGGGCTTATTAATATCGGGGATTTAGTAATAAACCCGTGGTGAAATCATAAGGCACCCCAAATTCCGGTAGCGCATGTGGCACCCCAGATAGAATTTCTATGGAACTTTAAGGGGCCACATTTCAGTGTAAATTTTAGGGGGTCTTTTCCGATTTCAGTATCAAATGTCTAGAGTCTTGGCAACTCCTTGGGTGACCTGTGCTTTAAATAATGTATCGTTGTTATTGTGAGGGCTTTTGAGAGTCTGAATCTTGGGATAATATTGTATGAAGATCTTTGGCTACTTCTGTATCCTTTTCAGTCCTGCAGGGAAATTCTTCTACCCAACAGGTAAAGGTGTCTACACAGATGAGGAGGCACTGGGTATTTCTGGGTTAGACATATGAGCGAAATCCAACTTCCAATCTTCTCCTGGATAGCTTCCCACCCTTTGTATTCTGGGAAACAGTAGATTTTGATTTTTGGGGTTGTTCATGGGGCATAATTCCCAAGCTCCTCCAACTTGTTTGACTGTTTTTTTTTTTTTTTTTTTTTTGAGACTTTTTCCAATAAATAGTTGCTGAGTCATTTCTAAGGTCTTATCTTGCCCTAGGTAGAAACTTTGTTGGAGAGTCTTAAGAACTTTTCATTGGCATGAAGCATGAAGATGAAATTTTCTCTCTACATATTGGAACCATCCATTGGACCAGACAGTGTAATCTCAGAGGGGACTCCAAGAACTCTAGGGGAAAAATTTGCCTTGCTCCTTCTTGGGCAGCCAAATCTGCCAGTTGGCTTTCCTCTACTATTTCATTTGTGCCTTTCTGGTGTCCCTTGCTGTATATGACTAACACTTCAGAGTAAAGGAATACTGAGGACAACAAATGATTTATCTCCTTATGATAATTAACAGGAGTCCCATTAGCAGTGAGAAAATGCCTCTCCTTTCAAATAAAAATAACTGCATAGGCATAGAAGCCCTAAAGTCAGTAAGTCATCATACATATATATATATATATATATATATATGTAAATCAATCATTCATTCTCTTTGTTCAGTTCAATGGCTCTTGTTAAGGCTATCAGTTCAGCCAGCTGGGCACTTAACACCAAGGGGCAGATTAAAGTTCTCAGTAGTTCCTATCATAATAAGTATAGCATACTCAGTCTGGTTGGTCACTTGTTCCACAAAGGAACTTCCAACTGTGAAAGAGACACAATCTTTATTTTCTAGGGAGAGGGGAGGTTTCGTTAAGACCTTCTTTGACTACATATATCTGCAAAACCACCTCTTCACCACCCTACTTGAGACCTTCCATTACCTCTAAAGGAAAGTGGCAGTATTAGGAGAGGAGCGTGTCTTAATCTGAACTTCAGGGCCCTCTAGTAATAATGTCTGGTATTTCAAGTGATGGTTATCTGTTAATGAGAGGATCCCTTATTAGACTAGTTGTCCAGTTATATTATTTGGGCACATGCACTATTAAATCCTACCCCCAAATAAGTTTTGTAGCTTTGGGAATCAGAGGTAGAATGGCCATCCCTTGGCCACTAAATCAGATTCCATGCTTAATACCTCACAGGTTGTTGAGGTGGTTCTCTCAGTTGAGTTAGTCCTAAAGCCATACTTTTTCTTTCAGTTACTTAGAGATTAAACATTTTAATTGTGAGGAGGCTTAGGGCAGGGTTCTAAACTAGCTGCTTGTTTAAGGTGGATGAGGTCTCATTGGGTCTCTATGTTCAATACCAGAATTTTTTTTTTTAATTCTGGCTGCTGTGTGTCTTTTATTAGTTCATATAAGGGGTAAGCTATTTTTCCAAACCTGTGGATCCAGTGCCAACAAAATCCCAGTATGCTCTACCCTAGAATTCTCTAAATTTCTGAATAGTCTTAGGCAGTGGGAAATGGACTACAGTCTTAATCTTGTTCTCTAACAACATACATTTTACTTCATATATAAAGTCAAGCCTAGATATTGCACAAATGGTAGGCAGAGTCGTGCCTTGAACTTTAAAATCGTATACCCTCTTTTGGCTAAACATGTGAGGAGAGCTCTAGTGTCCTCTTGGAAATCCTCCTCAGTTTGAGCACATAGAAGGGTATTGTCCTACCTTTGTAGAACAGTTACCTGGGGATATGGTAACTTTAACAAGTCTTTAGACAAGATCTGACCAAATGTGTGAGTTGTTCCTAAATCCCTGAAGCAATATGGTCCAAGTCAATTGTGAGGACTGAAGTGAGGGATTCTCAAAGACAAACAGAAAATGGGATCCAAGGCTCAGGGGAAAGCAGAACCAGACCATCCTTTCTGGAATATGCAGTAACAAGAAATAGAGGTTATATGTGGAACTATAAAATCCCTTCTGCGATATTCAATAGCAAGTTATAGGGATTAGGAACTACAGGATGTATGGACACCGTAGCCTTATTAATGAGGCAAAGAGCCTGTACTTCTCTGCATTATCCACTTGGCTTTTGAACCCCTAGAATCACAGTGGTGCAGAGATTATTGCATGGCTACAAAAGTCCGTAAACCTTGATATTGTCTACTATAGCTTTTAAACCCTTTTGAATCTCAGATTTTAATGGATATTGTCTCTGATGAGGAAAGGGAAATCACTTTTTAAGATGAACATAGGCTGAACACTTATAGCCAAATCAAATTTCCCCTGGGTGCTCCAGTTTCAGAGATCATAGCTGTCTCTGTCAGAAAAAGGCATGTAATCTCCTCTGATCCTAGAACAGCAGTCTTTATCTGAGCCAGGTTTCCACCTAGTAAAGGTGCTGGGATTTCTGTATGATCAAAAAGGAATGAATGAACACTAGGTCATTCAACAAATAGCTCAAAGATTGGGTGAAATATCCAGACTGGGTGCTTTCTGAGATCCCTTTTATTGTCATAGTATGTGAGAATGTTGCAAAGCCAAAGCAGAAGATAGAGACAGGTTGCTGCAGTGTCTAGAAGGAACATTTGGGGACAAATATCCAATAATCTCATTTGCAAATAGGATATTATTCTGGGAGTTTATTCTGATCATCTTTGATGGTGTGTCTTCTGCCTATGCAGTGATAACAATGGACAAAGACAATGAGCAAAGTGGTATTTATTGAAAGCAGGAAACCTCCTGCAACCGCAGTCAGTCAGGAGTCAGGAGAATCCAAGAGAGAGTTGCCAATTAAGTCTGTGGGGGTTTGTCCTTTTATACAAAAAATGATTTTCTGATAGGCCCCTTTCTGAAAACCAGACCAGATTTAACTAATCAGGGAAGGAGAAAAGACAGCCAATAAGAAAGCAAGAGTTATAATCCTATGCCTATAATCCTATATGTCTAAACTTCTCTCATGGTAAAAATCTGACCTATTAGTCCCTATTAGCCTAAATCGTCACATTTCAACTGACTTAAATGCCTATTAACCTATCTAAGTTTTCACACATTGTTGTTGTTGATGTTGTGTTTTTCCATATTTCCTAAGGCAAAATGATAAATTTCCTAGGCAGCTTTTTCACCTGAAGTTTTCATGTTATTTTAAAGTTAAAACATTATTAATACATTTACAAAACATGGCTTGAAATAGAGCATAAGATTTTATCATCATTCCAGTATAAAATGCATTGTCATCTAGACAAACTTTCATCATGTAGAAAATGTGCCTATACCATTTAAGAATCACTCAGGTAAGGTAGTTTTGTCATATAATGTGTATTTAATGCACGTAAGTTTACAGAACTACTGGATTTGGAACATTTGGCTCAAGAAAGATGTGCCCACTAATGGCTACTCTCACACCAACTCTGCCGAAAACCGTCAAAGGGATTCTGCCCAAGTGCTTGCCTGCCGTGAGGGTCATGGAGTGCAATACAGATCTCATCATTGGCTGTGTGGTGCAACACCTGTGGCTTGAGACAGAGTGGAACAATAACCATAACAGTAAAATACAGTAACATCAAAAAGCCAACCAAAGGAAACCAAATGAAATGAAACCAAACAACACATACACACCTATGTGCACACATACACACACACATACACACCAATTACTGTCCACTTTGAGTCATCCTAAGTACTGTAAAGTCTGAGCCATATTCAGTTATCAATCCTTCAAATATGCACATGAAGAAACAGATGCACAGATTTAAATACATCATCAAAAGCTATACATCTGTTAAAAGAGAAGAATTTCTAAATAAAAAAAAAATCTCTCAGGCAGCCTGAGTTCAAAATTCAAATTTTTACCCAATATGATATTCTCCTGTTGCCTCTAGAAAACAGCTTCTGGGATGTAAATGAGTTGTCTGTCAATTAATGGTTTTTTGTTATTGGTAAGAAATTACTTGACCCAAGAGGTTTCTCAGTCCTAGTTTTAGTAAATATGAAATTTAATATGTATCCATATCACAGAATACATTGCATGCATTATAAAATGTAAAGAATAATACAAAAGTTTATGATTTTACTATCTTTATTGAGGATGACACTATGGGGATGTTTCAGAATAGGTATGCTGTTATTCCTTAGCTGTGGAATAATGTAATTTGACAAGAAAATGCCTCACTGCCTTCTCATTTGTTTTATTCTGAATGTGGAAGGTAATATTTATTTATGTTTCACAATCATAGAATTCTGACAGAGGATCATTCTATAAAGGAGAAACTGGAGTCCATCAGTGTGTTTGAATGTTTTTAAATTTAATTATATCTATTTTTAAGTGTATTTCTCTTGAGTAAAAAGTAACATACCAGGAAAGAAGCTTTATGAATTATTTCCTTTGTGGACTCATCATCAAAAAAAATACAGAAATATAAAGTCTTTTGTAGTTCTACTTGGCAGAGTAAACTAAGACCTCAGAACAAATAGAAGCCTTCTTAAGCCTTTTGTTTGTCTCCTGAGTTAAGATATAAGAAGTGAGCAAGCCCTATGTGCTAGAAAAGCATTATATAGTAGACAGTGCTTTATGTCATGTCTAATACATATGGATGTAACAGCTTTTTATGACAGGTGTAGCTCTGTCGTTGGTATAAGAGAGGGAATAAGTCATCTAATTCTAAGCTAAAGCCAGCAAGGTCAGTAAGACGAATGTACTTTATTTCATTTTGAGGACTAACTTGTATGGTAGCAACGGTGGCTGGAAGCTTAGACTTCTATCCAAGCATGACAAGAACAATATAAAAAATAGAAGTGAGACAACAAAAAAAGGGAAATCAATAGACTAAATGAGGTAGTGTTTGTTTTTTATTTTAGTTTTTTTAATAATAACAGAATTGATTTGTCATCTAAACTACAAAATCCATGAGCTCTAATTAAACACAAAACTTCTCATTACCTGAATTTTCTCTCAACAAGAATGGCATTAAAATGTCAGTAATAGTAACACTTCAGGAAATCAACAGCAATGGATTCAATAACTTACATGCAGAACACAGTGGAGTAGCTTAAATGTTTATAAGTTCCAACATTATTGAGGGAACTTATGTCATATATAATACATTACTTGAAAAATAACTCAGTGGAAAACAGTTCTCAAATAGACTTCAAGATATTCATGATTTTTGCATAAAATTAGTTTATTATAAAACATTTTTAAAATAAAAACATTACTTCCTTGAGTATTGTACTTCATGTCTTTTGTATGTGATATGCTGTATATACTGACCTGTAGCACACTCTTTGATAATAAATCTGATGCAGGCATTTCTAATTTTAATGGTAATTTGTAAAAAGTTTGGGAATTTTTCACCTTTAAGATATATTACAAAAGCAATGTTTAATATTTGCCATGGAATAAACTATAATATTTTAATTGCGTGATGTTTGATTTGACACACAAAATTATCATATATTTGGTTTTTTAACATTTATTTAATGAATATAAATTTCCAAAGTACATCTTATGGATTACAATGCCTTCCCCCCCATAACTTCCCTCCCACCCGCAACCCTCCCCTTTCCCACTCCCTCTCCCCTTCCATTCACATCAAGATTCATTTTCGTTTCTCTTTATATACAGAAGATCAGTTGGGTATATATTAAGTAAAGATTTCAACAGTTTTGCACCCACATAGAAACACAAAGTGAAAAATACTGTTTGAGTACTAGTTATAGCATTAAATCACAATGTACAGCACATTAAGGACAGAGATCCTACATGAGAAGTAAGTACACAGTAACTCCTGTTATTGACTTAACAAATTGACACTCTTGTTTATGGCATCAGTAATCACCCTAGGCTCTTGTCATGTGTTGCCAAGGCTATGGAAGCCTTTTGAGTTCACCTACTCTGATCATATTTAGACAAGGTCGTAGTCAAAGTGGAAGTTCTCTCCTACCTTCAGAAAAGGTACCTCCTTCTTTGATGACCTGTTCTTTCCACTGGGATCTCACACGCAGAGATCTCTAATTTAGGTCATTTTTTTTTTTTTTTTTGCCAGAGTGTCTTGGCTTTCCATGCCTGAAATATTCTCATGGGCTTTTCAGCCAGATCCGCATGCCTTAAGGGCTGATTCTGAGGCCAGAGTGTTGTTTAGGACATCTGCCATTCTATGGGTCTGCTGTGTATCTCACTTCCCATGTTGGATTGTTCTCTCCTTTTTTTTTATTCTATCAGTTAGTATTTGCAGACACTAGTCTTGTTTATGTGCTCCCTTTGGCTCTTAGTCCTATCATTATGATCAATTGTGAACAGAAATTGAATACTGGGACTAGTGAGATGGCATTGGTACAAGCCACCTTGATGGGATTGAATTGGAATCCCCTGGTATGTTTCTAACTCTACCGTTTGGGGCAAGTCTGCTTGAGCATGTCCCAAATTGCACATCTCTTCCCTCTCTTATTCCTACTCTTATATTTAACTGCAATTACTTTTCAGGTAAGTTTCAACACTTAAGAATAACTGTGTATTGATTACAGAATTAAACCAAAAGTGTTAAGCAAAACAAAAAAAAAATACTAAGAGGGATAACGTTTTAAGTTGTTCATCGACAGTCAGGGCAAGGGCTGATCAAGTCACCATTTCTCATAGTGTCCATCTCACTTTAACAGGTTTCCTTTTTGGTGCTTGGTTAGTTGTCACCGATCAGGAGAACATATGATATTTGTCCCTATGGGACTGGCTTATTTCACCCAGCATAATGTTTTCCAGATTCCTAACAGGGATCACTTTTCAGTTACAATTTAAACACCTAAGAATAATTGTGTGTTAATTACAGAGTTCAACCAATAGTACTAGAACACTCAGCATGATGTTTTCCAGATGCCTCCATTTTGCTGCAAATGACCGGATTTCATTGTTTTTGACTGCTGTATAGTATTCTATAGAGTACATATCCCATAATTTCTTTATCCAGTCTACTGTTGATGGGCATTTGGGTTGGTTCCAGGTCTTAGCTATTGTGAATTGAGCTGCAATAAACATTGATGTGCAGACAGCTTTTTTGTTTGCCAATTTAACTTCCTTTGGGTAAATTCCAAGGAGTGGGATGGCTGGGTTGTATGGTAGGGTTATCTTCAGGTTTCTGAGGAATCTCCAGACTGACTTCCATAGTGGCTTAACCAGTTTGTATTACAACGAACAGTAGGTTGCTGAAATGATGCTGAAATTCATATGGAGACACAGGACCTCGAATAGCTAAAGCAATCTTGTACAACAAAAACAAAGCTGGAGGCATCACAATACCATATTTCACGACATACTACAGGGCAGTGTTATCAAAACAGCATGGTACTGGTACAGAAACAGATGAATAGACCAATGGAATAGAATAGAAACACCAGAAATCAATCCAAACATCTACAGCCAACTTATATTTGACCAAGGATCCAAAACCAATCCCTGGAATAAGGACAGTCTATTCAATAAATGGTGCTGGGAAAACTGGATTTCCACGTGCAGAAGCATGAAGCAAGACCCCTACCTTACACCTTACACAAAAATTCACTCAACATGGATTAAAGACTTAAATCTATGAACCGACACCATCAAATTATTAGAGCACATTGGAAAAACCCTGCAAGATATAGGTACTGGCAAAGACTTATTGGAAAAGACCCCAGAGGCAGGCATTCAAAGCCAAAATTAACATTTGGGATTGCATCAGATTGAGAAGTTTCTGTACTGCAAAAGAAACAGTCAGGAAAG
The DNA here is from genome assembly GCF_964237555.1 of Oryctolagus cuniculus. Classification (NCBI taxonomy): domain Eukaryota; kingdom Metazoa; phylum Chordata; class Mammalia; order Lagomorpha; family Leporidae; genus Oryctolagus; species Oryctolagus cuniculus. The sequence continues at coordinate 69,031,466 of NC_091436.1, forward strand.
TGAAGAGGCAACCGACAGAATGGGAAAATATTTGCAAACTATGCAACAGATAAAGGGTTGATAACCAGAATCTACAAAGAAATCAAGAAACTCCACAACATCAAAACAAACAACCCACTTCAGAGATGGGCCAAGGACCTCAATAGACATTTTTCACAAGAGGAAATCCAAAGGGCCAACAGACACATGAAAAAATGTTCAAGATCACTAGCAATCAGGGAAATGCAAATCAAAACCACAATGAGGTTTCACCTCACCCAGGTTAGAATGGCTCACATTCAGAAATCTACCAACAATAGATGCTGGAGAGGATGTGGGGAAAATATATTTGTATTTATTTATTTGTTTTTAAAGATTATTTATTTGAAAGTCAAAGTTGCACAGAGAGAGAAGGCAAGAGAGACAGAGAGAGAGGGAGAGAGAGAGAGAGAGAGAATCTACCTTCCGCTGGTTCACTCCCCACTTGGCTGCAATGGCCGGAATTGCAGCGATCTGAAGCCAGGAGTCAGGAGAATCTTCTGGGCCTCTCACGTGAATGCAGTGGCCCAAGGAGTTGAGAGATCTTGTATTGCTTTCCCAGGCCATAGCAGTGAGCTGGATCAGAAGTAGAGCACCAGGACTGGAACCAGTGCCTATATGGGATGCTGGCATTGCGGGCGGTGGCTTTACCCACTATGCCAAAGTGCTGGCCCCTATGTATTTTTAAATTATTTGTCCTTTAACAATACACATGTTATTTTTAATATGTAATGTATAGGTTTGTTCAAAGATTTGAACACCAACAGATTACACTGGATAATTGATAATTTTTGAAATTTTTTTTAATTTTTTTAATTTTTATTTAATGAATATAAATTTCCTTAACAAATTGACACTCTTGTTTATGGCATCAGTAATCACCCTAGGCTCTTGTCATGAGCTGCCAAGGCTATGGAAGCCCCCTGAGTTCACTGACTCTGATCATATTTAGACAAGGCCATGGTCAAAATGGAAGTCCTCTCCTCCCTTCAGAGAAAGGTACCTCCTTCTTTGAAGACCTGTTTTTTCCACTGGGATCTCACTCACAGAGATCTTTCATTTAGGTCTGTGTTGTTGTTGTTGTGTTTTGTTTCTTTTTTTTTTTTTTTGGCCAGAGTGTCTTGGCTTTCCATGCCTGAAATACTCTCATGGGCATTTCAGCCAGATCCGCATGCCTTAAGGGCTGATTCTGAGGCCAGAGTGCTGTTTAGGACATCTGCCATTCTATGGGCCTGCTGTGTATCTCACTTCCCATGTTGGATCATTCTCTCCCTTTTTGATTTTATCAGTTAGTATTTGCAGACACTATTCTTGTTTATGTGAGGGAAGAGATGTGCAATTTGGGACATGCTCAATCTGACTTACCTCAAACGGTTGAGTTAGAAACATACCAGGGGATTCCAATTCAATCCCATCAAGGTGGCATGTACCAATGCCATCTCACTAGTCCCAGTGATCAATTTCTGTTCACAATTGATCATAATGATAGGACTAGGAACCAAAGGGATCATATAAACAAAATTTTTGAAATTCTGTACCCTCTTTAGCCTGGATACTAAAGATATAAAATATTGAAATTGAGAAAAATTAAGTCTTGGGAGTTGAGTCGTATTTCAGAAGATTTTAGAGTTACCAAACATAATAATATTGAGCATAAAACTAGACTGTAGTTGGAGTGATGTAATTGTTATGATAAAATAATTAGACAGTCACAAAAAAAGCAATGAGTTAAATAATGCTTCTTAGAAGAGGTGTTATTTAAGTGTTGAAGGAAAAATTGCTTGATCGAATCCTTATTTAAGCAAGATAATTCTAACAACAATGTGAATAATTTATGAATACAGACAGCAGGGTTATGGAGAAATATTTTCTTTTCAATGTTTTAAAATTGAAATATTAAAAAATACAGATAAGCTGCATGATGTGCAAAAGGAACATTAGTAATATTCAATTGTTTAACATTAATTGTTTAACAATCATTTTATTTGCTACATATATGAGGCAATAATCCTATGTGCATCTACTAAATATAGATTTTTTAAATAATCACAATATCTTTAAGTAGTTATAATTTTTAAAAATGATAAAAATATTTCACTTTTCATCTGTATTCAAATTTTTGTTAGCTAAAAATCTGTTTAGTATCTTTATTCATTGTCAACACATTGTATCCTGGAAATCTCTTCAGCTTTCTTTAATTTAGAAACAGACCATCCTCACACATTTTCCTTATGACTTTACTTTTTGAAAGTGCTGCAGCCCTGTACAATGTTATGAAGTCTGGGTTTGTCTGACTGTGTCTTGGGGTGTTATTAAATGGATTTCTCCATCTCTTTTATTTCCAAGGAAATGTTGATGAGTTTCAAAGAATTTATTAGATTCAGGTGAGACTTTTTAGCATGTACTGCTCATGGTGACAAGCTATCAGAAACACACATGCTCAGGCAGAATGCCTATTCTCAATGCTACACAATAACTTGGTTAAGATGGTGGCTAACATATTTGTCATAATTAATTAATTTTTAATAAATTAATTTATTTCCTTTGAAAGAAAGGCATACAGAAAGAGGTAGAAAGAGAGAGGCAGAGATCTTCCATCTGCTGGTTCATACTCCAATTTGATGCAGTGGCCAGGGGTGGGCCAGGCAGAAGCCAGGAGCTTCATCCAGGTGTTCCATGTGGGTGACAGGGTCTCAAGTGTGTGGGCCATCTTCCACTGCTTTTCCCAGGCCATCGGAGAAGTCAGGACATGACTGGTGCCCACATTGGATGCTGGTGTCATGGGTAAGCAACTATGTCAGCACCATGTCTTTCACATTTTAAGTACATATTTCAATGTGAAGAGCAAAAAACTATGCCTTTTTTTTAGCATTGTGTGAACATTTAATGGCTTCCAGTGAAAACCTCAAACTGAATTCAAACCTGAATCAATCATTTTATTTTTTTTTAACTTTTATTTAATGAATATAAATTTCCAAAGTACAGCTTATGGATTACAATGGCTTACCCCCCATAACGTCCCTCCCACCCACAACCCTCCCCTTTCCCACTCCCTCTCCCCTTCCATTCACATCAAGATTCATTTTTGATTCTCTTTATATACAGAAGATCAGTTTAGCATACATTAAGTAAAGATTTCAACAGTTTGCTCCCACACAGAAACACAAAGTGAAAAATACTGTTTGAGTACTAGTTATAGCATTAAATCTCAATGTACAGCACACTAAGGACAAAGATCCTACATGAGGAGTAAGTGCACAGTGACTCCTGTTATTGACTTAACAAATTGACACTCTTGTTTATGGCATCAGTAATCACCCTAGGCTCTTGTCATGAGCTGCCAAGGCTATGGAAGCCCCCTGAGTTTACTGACTCTGATCATTTTTAGACAAGGCCATGGTCAAAATGGAAGTCCTCTCCTCCCTTCAGAGAAAGGTACCTCCTTCTTTGATGACCCATTCTTTCCACTGGGATCTCACTAGTGGAGATCTTTCATTTAGGTTTTTTTTTTTTTTTCCCAGAGTGTCTTGGCTTTCCATGCATTTTATTAAGACTGAAAAGTTATCATTGAAAAAATTGTCATTCTTTCTTTATTAATCACCTAATACTTTTCTTAAGAAAATCTGTCCTCATCAACTAGGAATTAGAATTGGAGCTGAATTTCTTTCTTTTAATTAACTATTTTCAGATTAAGGAGCTGGCATAATAGAACAAATGTTACTTGAATAAGGTTTATCTTTTTCTTTGCATTTTAATATACACTTAGAATTTTTAAATTTGTTTATCCGTAACTGTTATTTAACTACGTATATTGCTATATGTTAAATTCCCAACAAATCTGCATATGTGAAACTTTTCAAATGGGATTATGTGTCCTTTTATATCTCCTCACACCCTTTGTTTTCTTTCTCTCAAACAATAAGCATCCCTTGCTCACCTTCTAAGGTTATATACCCAGATCAGAGAGTCAGTTATTAGTCCTATAATGGACATTAGAGTCCAAAATCCAGGCACTAAGCTTTGGCTCATTGGCATGTTATTATTCTGAGATGCTCCACAGATAAATTTGATTTTTGCTTTTTTGCAACCCTGATAATAGAAAGGAACCACAAGTGGGTCTATATTGTATAACTGACATATTTTATATAACGGTTTTTTGATTTATTGCAAAAAATTTTTATGTTGCTTTTGAAATACACACCTCAATCATGATTTCCTTTTGATCTGTTACTCAAATCACATAAAGGCCTTGGGTATTTCATTTTAGTATTTTTGAAAAATATTTCTCTAATAGTGTAATATCTTATATATCAGAATTGACTATTTTTAGACATTTTATTGAAGCACAGTCTACACATCAAGAAATACATGTAAGTGTACAGATAAATGAACTTTTGTTCTCTGATCACATTCATAACCAACACTCAAATTAAGAACAAAACATTACAAATATCTCAAGAAAAATATTTTCTTTAGTTTACTTTTTCTGTTATATATATGAAAATTTTTATTTATCCTGCTTTCCCTAGAATAAAGTCATTATTTTAGTGATTACTTGATATTACCATTGTCCAGTGGGACCACTACAAATGTTCTTCTTTTCTTTCATCACAAAACCTCAATCCAATCCACTTCACAATCTGAGATAAGGGACTGTATTAATACTCTTGGGGTTCCATGTTTTCTTCTGCTAATTGTATTTCTAATAAAACCTCTCCCCAGAGCTAAGGAAAAAAATTAAATTAGTCATTGCATTATTTTCTGTCTATATAAGATTACTTATATTTGTACATATGTTTATGTATTAATCCCAAGAGATACTTACATTTTTAGGTTTCAATTATTATTTTCAAGTATTATATTTAAAACTTACATTTGTATGTGCATGTTTGCCAAGATTCATTTTAAGAGTCCTGAAATATACTTTTATGACAGCTTTTCTGTTAATAAAACAGTTGCTATGAGAACTGAGAATATATATATATTCATAGTTATATATTTATTTAAAATAAAAAACTGAGCTGAATATGTCACAAATTATTATTACATTTTCTCTTATAAACAATGACACTAGCAGGTATTCTGTTGCAGCAGCATAAGCCACCTCTTGGGATGACTGCATTTTGTTTCAAAGAGCATTATTCAGTCCTAGATACTCTGCTTCCAAATTGACTTCTATCTAATGCTCCCTGGGAGGCAGCAGGAAATGGCTTAATGTTTTAGCCCCTGGCAACCATGTGGAATGAAAAGATTGTATTATGGGGTACTGGCTTCAGTCTCAACCAGACCTGGATGTTGGAACCTTTTGGGGAGTGAACCAGCAGATAAAAGATATCTTTCCGGCTGGCCCCATTGCTCACTTGGCTAATCCTTCACCTGCGATGCTGGCACCCCATATGGGTGCTGAGTTCTAGTCCCGGTTGCTCCTCTTCCAGTCCAGCTCTCTGCTGTGGCCCAGGGGGCAGTGGAGGATGGCCCAAGTCCTTGGGTCCTGCACCCGCATGGGAGACCAGGAAGAAGTACTTGGCTCCTGGCTTCAGATCAGTGCAGCTCCAGCCGTAGTGGCCATTTGTGGGGTGAACCAACAGAAGGAAGACCTTTCTCTCTGTCTGTCTCTCTCACTGTCTATAACTCTACCTGTCAAATAAATAAATAAATAAATAATTTTTTAAGAAAAGATATCTTTCCCTTTCTGCTTCACTGTCTTTCAAATAAAAATAAATACATTTTCAAAATAAAATCAGATTTTGAATTTAAATAGACTAATAGATTAAATGCAAAAAGAAGGAGAATGTTATATTAGGAAGATGCTATATTATGACTAAACTGACAGAAGATCTGTAGTGTCTAAACATACTCCAAATAGTAAATTTCTAGGAGGAATCATAGTAGTGTTAAATAAAATCATTTTATAATGTAAAAGGAGAAAGCACAGCAATAGCACATAACATCCTAACATTGACACAACTAATAGAAATATTGAAAGTACACAGAACAAAAAAATCTATAACTACATTCATATATTTCAATTTGCAATAATTGAGATAAAAAGTGGACAGTTAATCTGTAAGTATATAGAGGTGTGACTAGCACTATCAATCAACTTTACTTAATTGATATTCATGGAACATTCTATTCTACAATAAAAAATACATATTATTTTTAAAGGCATACAAAAGATATTATACCTCAATAATCTTGTTAGACTGGTAAAAAAGGAAGCAATAGACTGCATGTTATCATTTACAAGGCATATTTCTCAGATATATTTGTATATCATATATATATAATGTTTCTTTAATTTCACCATTAATGGCAAACAAACAAAAAAGAGTAAAAAATTTGAATATATTTTACAAAAGAATGTAGAAGAATGACAAGTAAACCCAAGAATAATGATCAACACAATTAATCATCTAAGAAATAGACATGAAACCACAATGCAATTATCCCCATTCATCTAATAGAACAGCTAAAGTACAATTCCCTGAGCAAATCAAGTATTAGTAATGATGTGGAACAAAGAAACTCTTATATAATGTTATTGGCAAGAAAAATTGTTCAATAATATTTAACAAAATGGTAGATTCTTTTTTTAAAAAATATTACTTATTATTTGGAAAGACAGAGTTACAAAGGGAAAGGGAGAGAAAGAGAGAGAGGTCTTCCATCCACTCACTCTTTCCAAAATGGCCACTGGAACTTCTTCTGGGTCTCCCACTTTGGAGCAGAGGCCCAAGCACTTAGGCCACCTCCCATTGTTGTACCAGGCTCATTAGCAATGAGCTGGATTGGAAGTGGAGCATCTGGGATATGAAACATTGCCATGTGGGATATCGGCTTCACAGGCAGCAGCTTTACCTGCTATGTCACAGCATCAGGCATATTAATAGTTTTTTAAAAAATGTAATATAATATATCATCATTTTCTTCCTATTTTTTTATTAGTAAGAGGTTATAATGGCATTTAATTTACAACAGAAAACTGTATCACCAATGCTCAGAAGGTTCTACCGTAAAGGATCTATCATGAAGGTCAGAATGATCTATAATGTGGGTGGGAGGGAGGTTAGGGTGGAAATTACCACTATATTCTTAAATCGGTATATATAAAATACATGAAATTTGGATAACAAATAAAATTTTAAAAAGAAACAAACCATTAATATTTTCAATTAAGTGGTTGAGTTCCAAATTGTAGGAGGTAAAAGTGGCATGGCAAAGGAGAGTGAACATGATAAGACTGCTCACAAAAATTTTTATTCACTTATTTTTAAAGATTTCTTTTATAATTTGAAAGTCAGGATTACACACATACACATAGTGAGAGAGGGAGAGAGAAAGAGAGAATCTTCTATCCATTGGCTCTTTCCACATCCACTGGTTCTCTCATCAAATGTCTGCAATGGCTGAGGCTGGACCAGGCTAAAACTAGGAGCATGGAACTCCCTCGAAGTGTGCTGGGTAGGCGGCAAGGGGATAAGTATTTAGACCATCTTCTGCTGCTTTCCCGGGTATATAATAAAGAGCAGGATTGGATGCGGAACATCCAGGAGTACTCAAATATGAACTCATAACTGATGACAAAATCACAAGCATTGTCTTAAAACATTGTTCCACAACACTGGCCCCTAACACAAAGCTTTAGAAAATAGAAAATGATTTACAGGGATAGAAATCAGATGAATTTTTGCTAGGGATAATAAAGGAAGAAGATTCAGGGGAAAAGAATTAATATGGAGCACAAGGAAACCTTGGAAATTGTGACTGTCGATTATTTTACATGAAAAACTGCAAGGATGTATGCATTAATTGTAAATATCTCATATTTATAGATACTATATGTAACTTATACCTCAATAAAGCATAAAGTATCACATCATTATAAAATAAAAACTTTTAATAATAAATTATTTTATGTAAAGTAATGTAATTTCTTAGTTCCTGAAGGTATGGAAAGAGAGAACTGATTAAAAGGCCTATTCAGTGAAATAATAATAGAAAACTTAGTTAATTTGGAGACAGAAAGGGACATCCAAGTATAGAAAACACATAGAATTCCTAATGGACATGACTAGAAAACATAATCAATATGACACATTATTGTCAAATTTTCAACAGTAAACCATTACGAAAAGATTATAAAATGTTCACAAGAGACATGCCAGAGCACTTTCAGAGGATCTCCGCTTAGATTGACACCTGGTTTCTTATCAGAAAATCTATAGACAAAGAGAAAATAGAGATACATGGTTGAAATTGTAAAAGAAAAAAATCTGTCAATCCAGAATACTGTACCCTGCAAATCTCATTTATGAATAAAGTTGAAATAAAGACTTTCCTTCCATAAAATTGAAAAAATTTGTAACCATTCATCAAGACTTACAAATGGTGCCTAAGAATGTGATACACAGGTTAACACAGAAAGACATCATTATGAAAGAATATGAAGATCAACACTCTAGTAAAAATACAAAGGAAATCCAATGCAAACAACAAGAATATTTAAGGAAATGTAGCAGTGCCAAGTTATTACTTATCAATAGTAACCTTGAAATTAAATTGCCTAAATTTGCCATTTAAAAGCTACAGACTGGCTGAATGGATTAAAAAGCAAGACCCATATATTTGCTGCTGACAAGAAACAGGCCGCATCAACAAAGATACAAGCAGACTGAAAACAAAAGGATGGAAAATTATATTCCATGCTAACAGAGAGCAAAAATGAGCCATTGTAGCTATCCTAATACCAGGCAAATAATAAAATCAGAGATAAAAAAGGAGATGTAACAACAGATACAACAGGATAAAATAGAATCAATTGGAATTATTACAAAGAGCTATATGCCAACAAATTGGAAAATCTAGAAAATGCATGGATTCCTGGCCCCAAACAATCAACCAAAATTGAGCCAAGAATACGAGAAAACCTAAACAGACCAATAAACCAGATGGGGACTTGTCGCTCCCCCTCTTCGTGGAGGAGCAACACAGGACCCTGCGCTGTTCTTTCGTCTGCTCGGCCCTCCCCGGGTTTGCTGCTGGTTCTTCCCGGGTTGGCTACTATCCCTTCCACCTCCGTGGAAGGGCAGTTCCCCCTGGCCACATTCCCCACTTCCGCAGGGGAGCGGCACACCGCTGGCCGGCTTTCTCGGGGGCTGCACGGGTGTTCCTTCAGCTACATGTTCCCCTTAGATGTTCCCCATAGATGTTCCTGGTGCATGCCGTCTCTCTCCTCCTTTATAGTCCTCCTCCGCCAATCCCAACTCGGCTGCCCACACGCCGAGTACGCTGCTCTCCTCCAATCAGGAGCAAGTCCTACAGTTTATTAGCTGAACTGGAGGCAGCTGTGTGGAAGCTGTTTACTTCTCTCCCAGCGCCATATTGTGGGAGAGCAGATGCATAGAATAAGTCTTAATTCCAGTAACTCAGTCCAGTCCGGGCTGCTCCCCACAGGGACTGAATCAGTAACAAAGAACCTACCAACAGAGAAAAGTCCAGTACAATATGGGTTCACTACAAAATTCTATAAGACATAAAAGAAGAACTAATTCCAATTATTCTAAAACTATTTAAAGGAATCAAAAGGGAGGTAATCCTCCCAAACTGCTTCTATGAGGCCTGTATCAACTTAATTCTTGAACCAGAAAGATATACAACAAGGAAAAAAAAACTGTAGAGCGTAACCCTGATTAACATAAATAGAAAAATCTTCAATAACATTATAGCTAATTGAATCCAAAAACCCATCAGAAATATTATTCATCCAGAACAAGTGGAATTTAACCTTGGAGTGCAGGGACAGTACAACATATGGGTCAATAAATGCAGTACATCACATTAACAATCTGAAGGAGAAAAACCATATGATTATCTCAATAAAATGCAAAGAGAGCATTTTAGAAAACACAACATCCTTTCATGATAAAAATTTTAAACAAATTAGGTACAAATAGAATATTCTTCAACACAATTAAGATAATTTATGACAAACCCACAATCCCACAGCAAGCAAGTTATTAAATGGGAAAAAGTTAATTCCCACTAAAATCCAAAACCAGACATGATTCCCCATATAGGGGAACTAAAAGATTCCACTGAGAGACTATTGGAACTCATAAAAGTATTTGGTAAATTGTCAGGATATAAAATTAACACAAAAAACAATAGCCTTTACATTGAAAGAAAATGTCATGGCTGAGAAAGAACTTCTACAATGAATCCAATTCACAATAGCTACAGAAAAAATTAAGTACCTTGGAATAAATTTAACCAAGGAGGTGGAAAACTCTTACTAAGAAAATAAAAAAATATAAAACATTAAAGAAAGAAATAGAAAAGACACAAAAACATGGAAAAATGTTCCATGTTTATGGATTAGTAGAATTAACATCTACAAAGTGTCCATACTACCAAAAACAGTAACAAAGTCAGTGTGATAATAATCAAAATACTAACGACATTTTTCTTATATCTAGAAAAAATGATGCTAAAATTCATATGGAAACCTGAGAGACCCTGAATAGCTAAAGCAATTTTATGCAACAAAAACAAATCTGGAGGCATCACAACACCAGATTTCAAGAAAAACTATAGAGCAGTTATAATCAGAACAGCCTGGTACTCATTCAAAAACAAATGGATGGACCAATGAAACAAAATAGAAACTTTAGAAATCTACCCATCCATTTACAATCAATAAAGGAGATAAAATCAATCCCTGGAGAAAAGACAATCTCTTCAACAACTGAAAAATTTGGATCTCTGTCTGCAGAAGTGTGGAAAAATATTTCTATTTAACACATTATACAAAAATCAACTAAAACGGATCAAGGAACCAAATCTACCACCAGATACCATCAAGTAACTTGAAGAGAACATTGGGGAAATACTGCCAGACATTGGAATAGGCAAAAAACATCTTGGAAAAGACCCCAGAATCACAGGCAATCAAAGTCAAAATAGACAAATGGCATTACATCAAGCTGAGAAATTTCTGAATTGCAAAGGAAACACTCAGCAAAGTGAAGAGGCAACTGACATATTGGGAGAAAATATTTGCAAACTATGTAACCAATAAAGGATTAGTATCCAGAATCTATAATGAGTTCAAAGAACTCAACAACAAAGCAAACACTCTAGTTAAGAAATGGGCAAAGGCTTGAACAGGCATTTTTCAAAAGAGGAAATTCAAATGGCCAACAGACACTTGAAACAATGCTCAAGATGACTAGCCATCAGGGAAATGCAAATCAAAACTACAATGAGGTTTCACCTCATCCCAATGAGAATGGATCTCATACAGAAATCAACAAACAATAAATGCTGGTGAGGATGTGGGGAAAAAGGTAACCCAATACACTCTTGATGGCCATGTAAACTAGTGCAGCCATTGTTGTTAGAAGGCATGACAATAACTCAGAAATATGAAATTAGATGTACCGTATTACCCTGGCATCCTACTTGTGAATTTATCAAACAAAATAAAATCAGTATATGAAAGAGTGATCTATAGCCCCATGATTATTGTAGCCTGGTTCACGATAGCTAAGATATGGAATCAACTGACGAGTGGATAAAGAAATTGTAGTATGCATATAGAAAATGGAGTACTACTCAGATATAAAATGGATGCAACTGGAAACCATCATACTTAGTGAAATAAACCAGTTAAAAAGACAAATACAATGTTTTCCCTGATTAGTGTTAACTATTAAAGTAACAAAAAGGCTATATTTATATATATATACACATATACATATGTACATATATGAGAGAAATTGACATTTTGAGATTTTATGTTTGTTAGAGCCCTTATTTCTATTGCTGAGGTACAATTTTTTTTTTACCATTTATTGAATTATTTACTTAGTGTAGGTTTAATCTTTTGTTATAAAATAAACTGAGAGTAGATCATTGTACAAATTAACGGGCTGAATGGAAACAGAAGGAGGAGGGTGGGTGGGAACATGGATTGGAGGTCAGGTATATTACAGAATGATTATGCCCTTGTTGGATTTTTCATGGACAAGAAGCTGCTCTGCCAAAACACTGACTTCTGAATTTCATCTTTTGATTATTATAATGGAACCATTTTTAAATGAGAAGTTTCTAATTCCTACCTTGTTCCAATTAGCATCAGTTATGATATATATTGGAAGAAATTCTTTAAGCATATCGACTTCTAGGATTCCTAAGCCAAAAGAATTACAAGTAGACTGTTGAAAGCCAGAAGTATTATCTCTGAAAAGTTTTGTAAATATGCGCGCTTACTATGGAGACTTCTTGTCACTTCAACATCTGGCACCAGGAGGATGAGTAGGAGCCCATATAACTTGATTCCAAGTTATAATCTTCAGAAGTCTGAGGACATGCATACCTTTTTTACTGAGGTTTCCTACAAAATGCAGATAGCTCAAATTGGAAACCAAGTGGGGACTTCATGGACCTGGTTGTTATTGTGCTTCAGTGTTGGCCACTCAAGAACTTTGACAGCACATCTGAACAGACCTTTTGGCTAGAAGGTCATCTGGTCTAATAAATGAGCCTTCTCAGGAGGTTGTTCAGTCCAGATCCAGTGCATTTCAGTATTGTCAGTCTTGTCGAAGACCAGGTGATTCTGAAATTGGAATCTGCAGACTCAAAAGTTGTGATGTACTTATTTTCTAACATATCACTCTGTTCACATGCTAGACTGATCAGAACCTGTTACTCAACAATTTTGTCTATCCATTCTTAGATGCTATGGCACTGCAGATGACACATGGCTTCAGGAAAGAGGATATCTACTACTGCTTCCATTTCCTACATGATGTTTTCCAGATGAGTTCATCTTCTTTCCAGGAATCACTGGAATCTTTGAAGAAAGTTTTTATCTGCTTTGTAAAAGTAAGGCCATACAAGTTGCTACGCAGAGCAGTCTGCTTACAGAGAAAGAAAATTCTATGTTAGAATTTTTAATAGGACTCTTCAGACCTTTTGTAGAATGTTATCAGATGAGATAATTTGCATATACCTCTTCAAAGAAGTGGACTACTTCACTGAGAAATGGTACTTGCTTTCTGTTAGAAAATTCACAAGTCATCTTCTCAATCAAAGCACCGCTCAATGTTATGATGTATTCTGATGCACACAAAATGCTTCAGCAGCTTTTGTGAGGTTTAGTGTAATAGAGAAGAAGAAAGTAAATAATGATTATGTATTTAGTGTGAATGAACCTGGGACAACCAAATTAGATGAAATGCTTAGATGTAAAATACCAATAGGAAAAGTAACCACTGTAAAACTTTAATAATAATCACCAATTATGGAAAATTTGGGCACATGATTACTGTCGTCAAAGGACTGTTTTTACAGCAATAGGGAAGTAAAAGAAGAGCTTTCTTCATGCCCTTCATAAGACCTCAAGAACAGAGAATTCAGTAGAGAGGAAGAAACGATCAGTGTGAGCAAATCAGTGTAATCTTCCCCACCACAATGCTTAAAAGGCATTTGTATCCAATGACTGTGTTTTAAAATAAAACAATCTTTTGAAAAATGGCAAAGAACATAGTAATCATTTGAGAGAGTACTTGTGACACACAAGGAATGGTATATTGCTCATGGGATTGAAATAAAAAGTTGACTTAGGTTATAAGGCATAGAAAAGCAACAGTATGATGATTTAAGAATGCAGCTATTTTTTGTATTCTCCTCACCACAAGAAATGGATTCCTCCTCAGCTGTTTTAGTCTTTCAAATTGTAGCGATAAGTGTTAGAAGATGAACTCTGTAAGAATTCCTGCTCTACACAATAAAATGGCTTTTGTAGTATGTTAATTTGTTTGGGATATTAAGAAAACAAATAGTAACTGCTACACTCATTGTATTTGATTCCTTGTACCGTCCTTGCTTATATGCAGTAACAAGAGCAAATATAACAAGCCTATATAACACAGTATGGATGTGTGGCTCCTTTAATTTTAGTTTTTAGAGTTTCAGACTTGAATTCTCTGTTCTTAAATTGCTGCACTTATTCACCAGAGACATTTACATTTGTTCTAAATCATCTTGTCATTTTTTTCTAAGCCTATTGTCTCAATTACATTTCCTTGTATTACGAAGTTTCATCTTTTTAGTTTCTAGTCTTATGAGATTCAAGAAAAAAGAACAAAAGACTCTTAACTGTCATAATAGTTAGTATCCCTCAACTTTTTGAAGTATTTATCCATGTCTTATACATTTGTATTCATAGGAGACATTTTTGATGATTTGATTTTCTGTTTCATTTCTCTTTATGCAGGCATTCAGGGTTGACTCAAATGTATGGCATAGCTAAAGACAAATATCCTTGATAATGTAATTTCTCTTTGAGCAACAATTAGCCATGGGCTTCTTTTAAAATTTCTTTTTGTTCTGATATTTAAAGTATCAACAAATATAAAATATAAATATTGAAATTAATAACATTTAAATATTAACCAGGCTTCAGGTTATTCCTTTAGCTCATCCAGAACAAATACGCAACTAATACAGAACTAATACAGAAATGAATTTTAGTCAGATGTTCCCACTGGTATTTTTTCATTTAACTTATATACTAACATTTGTTGTAATGTGCTACTATCATCAAAGTTTAGAGGTGAACTTCCTGGATTACGCAAAAATTAAATTATTTCTTAAGATCATACAGCAAATATGACAAGCCTGAACTTGAAACTAAAATCTTTTGCTTCCAAAGACTTACATATAAACCATTTAATTCAGTTCCTAGTATAGTATAAACAGTCAGGAAGTGTTAAAGATTATTTACAACATTATTATTCAGAAATATGGAGTTATGCATATTTACTGTTATTATTTCCAATTTTTCTAGAAGTCATATTTAAATAAATATATCACTTAGTAAAATGTTTTTGTTCTGATAATTTGCATGTTTTCAGAAATTTGTCCTAATTTAGCTTCTCAGCAGCAATATGTAATTACTTTTAAAGCTACAGATTTGGCTGGCACCATGGCTCACTAGGCTAATCCTCTGCCTGCAGCACTGGCACACCTGGTTCTAGCCCCAGTAGGGGCACTGGATTTTGTCCCGGTTGCTCCTCTTCCAGTTCAGTTCTCTGCTGTGGCCTGGTAAGGCAGTGGAGGATGGCCTAAGTGCTTGGGCCCTGCACCCGCATGGGAGACCAGGAGAAGCACCTGGCTCCTGGCTTTGGATCAACACAGTACACCGGCCATAGTGGCCATTGTGGGGCAAACCAACAGAAAAGGAAGTGTCTCTCTCTCTCACTGTCTAACTCTGTCTGTCAAAAAAAAAAAAAAAAGCTACATATTTGCCATATCTAAAATGAACAGCCCATGGGGAATAGCCCAAGATAGTTTATTTTGCTGTCACAAAGCCAAAGTCATTCTCATAGCTCCAGCAACTGTCTCAGACAGAATCTGTGGGACTCACCTCCTTTACCCACTCTAGCTCTGGATCTCAGCAGTAAATAGGAGTCTGTACAACCATCCAGCTCCTAGAACTGGCATTTATCTTTAAATTCCACTAACCAAGTTTGATGCTGGTTGGGAGTCCATGTACAAGGCACACCACAGCACCAACAAAGCCTGCACTCAACACCCTGAGCTGCTCATCAAACCAGTCACTCCCTTGGGAGTTGGCTTGAGAACTGTGGAATAGGGATGTCAGTGACTAACCTGAGCACAAGAATAGCCCAGATCCCTACTCTGGCTACCATTAACTACAGTGAATAATGGCCTAGGAAGAATATACTACAAAATCAGACTGGAACTAAAGCTAAAGCAATCTACCAAACCAAACACCAAGAGGCACATAACAAGCATGGGATTCAGTGAAGATATAGACATAATCAAAAAGAATGAAACAGAAATATTATAAACAAACAATATGTCAAATAAATTATACAATGGAAAGCCTTAACAACACATGATATGATCAAAAAGAACATCTGCTCTGGAAGACAGGTTTTAAAAATATATTTCAGTGGGGCCGGTGCTGTGGTGCAGCAGATTAATGCCCTGGCCTTAAGCGCTGGCATCCCATTGGGGTGCTGGTTCTAGTCCTTGCTGCTCCACTTCAGATCCAGCTCTCTGCTATGGCCTGGGAAAGCAGTAGAGGATAGCCCAAGTGCTTGGGCCCCTGCACTCACATGGGAGACTGGGAGAAAGCTCCTGGCTCCTGGCTTCAGATAAGCGCAGCTGTGGCTGCTGCAGCCACTTGGGGAGTGAACCAGCAGATGGAAGACATTTCCCTCTGTCTCTACTTCTCTTTGTAACTCTGTCTTTCAAATAAATAATAAAAATAAATCTTTTATATGTGCATATAAATATATATATATCAGTGAGATAAGAAAATAATGAAAAGGAGAAGAAAAAAAGAAATTATTTAAAAGAATAAAAATAGTGTTTAATGTCTCTGAGATATCATCAAATGATCCAATACAAAATTTTTAGGAATTCCTAAAGGAATGAAAGAAAAGAATGATATTCAAAACTTATTTGATGAAATAATAGCAGAAAGCTATGAAAGATATGAACATCCAAATACAGGAGGCAAATAGAACCCCAAATAGGCATAATGAGAAAATGTCCTCACCATAACACATTATAGTCATATTTTCAAAAGTAAAGCATTAACAAGGAACCTAAAATTTAAAGGAACTCCCATTAAATTGCAGGCTATTTCTCAATAGAAACCCTAAAATCCAGGAAAGAATGGAGACTGATAGTCCAAGATCTGTTGCTGTGGATTCATTCTGAGAGGAGGAGCGCAGTGGGGGCAAGAGACGCAGAGTCACCACACAGACCCCGGGAGTTGGGTGAAAGCAGGCCAGAGGAGAGCAGTCTGCCAACTCATTTATTTCAGTTGGTACAGCAGCTTATATAGCCAAGGTAGCCAAACTGGTCAAGGGGCAGTCTATGCCCTAACAAATCACAGCCTGTTGCCAGGCAGTTTCTGAAGCCATCCAATCACAGTCTGTTGCCAGGCAGGCTCCATTACCATGTAGTTTCTGAAGCCATCCAATCACAGTCTGTTGCAGGGCAGGCTCCTTTGCCAGCAGCCATGTTGGCATGGCCTTCTCATTCCACCACAAAGCATTAATAAGGAACCTAAAATTTATAAGTGTCAGGTCACTTTTAAAGGAACTGCCATTAAATTGCAGGCTATTTCTCAATAGAAACACTAAAACCCAAGAGAGAATGGGGAGTGATAGTCCAAGTTCTGAAAGAAAAAACTTTGCAACCCAGAATACTTTACTGAGTGAAGCTCCCATTCATAAATGAAGGTTAAATAAAGACCTTCTAAGGCATAAAAAAATGAGAAAAGTCAACACTATCAGACCAGCATTACAAATATTTAAGGATGTACCACATACATAAACAGAGAAAGACAATCAGCACCATAAAATGATGTGAAGATAGAAAATCTAGTAAAATGGCAAAAGATATTAAAAAGAAATAAAATAAATATTTAAAGAAAAATCATAAGTTCAAGCATTGCTAATCAGTAATAAATAACTTTGAATGTAAATGGATAAATTTCCAGATTAAAAAGTACAGACTGGCTGAATGAATTAAAAAATAAGACCCAACAATATGCTGCCCACAAGAAACAGAGACACTCACAGACTGAAAGTGAAAAGATAGAAAAATATATCAACACAAATGGAATTCAAAAGTGTACAGGAATAGCTTTACTTACATCAGAAGAAATAGACTATAAGACAATAAGTGCTGAAAGAGTCTGTCACTATGTCATAGAGTCAATTCAACAGTTAATACAGTTTATTTAAAATAATGTTAACAAAATACATGGTGATATTGAATGATTTGTTCTTATCCTTGGTCATGTAGTGGCTGCTTTCCTACTTGCCATTAGGACCTCTTCTTGGCAGACAGGCCCTAGGAGTGACCACTGTTATTTGTATTTTCATGGTATTCATGCTGTTACATAATCCTATCCTCTTTAATGTAGACTGGATGCATTTATTTGCTTAGAATGAGTAGTATATGGAAGAAATTACAGAATGCCACTTGAAGTTTGGGTATAATGACTGTGACAATTAATTTAATATGCTCTCTAGTGGACCTTTAGCCTTAAAAAAGTTGCATGCCGTAATTTGAGAAATCTTTGGAGACACATATTTAGATACTGAAGCTTGTCAGCCACCATGTAAGTGATTCTGAAAGCAGGAATATTACTAGTGAGACTTTAGAAGAGATGATTGTGCCAGCAGAAGGAAGACTCAATTGCTGCACCAAAGCTTGACCATATTAATTATGTTTAAATAATTAGTTTTCAAAAAGTATTATTTTACAGACTTCCACCTTATTAACGAGGTTAATTAAGTGTCCTGGATAGATAGGAGAGATGCCCAGGACCAAATTAATTTATTGTCAGTACTCCAAGTAAAGCAACAACAGATCTTTGTATTTTTTTAGTGACTTTTTTTTTTTTTTGACAGGCAGAGTGGACAGTGAGAGAGAGAGACAGAGAGAAAGGTCTTCCTTTGCCATTGGTTCACCCTCCAATGGCCGCTGTGGCCGGCGCGCTGCGGCCGGCACACCGCGCTGATCCGATGGCAGGAGCCAGGAGCCAGGTGCTTTTCCTGGTCTCCCATGCGGGTTCAGGGCCCAAGCACCTGGGCCATCCTCCACTGCACTCCCTGGCCACAGCAGAGGGCTGGCCTGGAAGAGGGGCAACCGGGACAGAATCCGGCGCCCTGACCGGGACTAGAACCCGGTGTGCCGGCGCCGCTAGGCGGAGGATTAGCCTAGTGAGCCGCGGCGCCGGCCGACATTTTTAAAACTCACATTAAAAATATTGATGTTGCTGACTAGCATTAATTTAGAAGGAAGTAAGTTCGCATTACAATTTTGGAAGCTTTTACCTTATAACATACTTTGATGGGCAAATTCATGAAGTATTTTACATTTTTCAGTATTAACCTTGAACATAAGCAGATTAAATTCCCAGTCAAAAAATATAGGTTGGCTGATTGGATGAAACACAGGCCTCAACTATGTGCTGCCTACAAGAAACTAATGTCATAGGTAAAAATACACATAGACTAAAAGTGAAGAGTTGGAAGAAAACATACCAGGCAAATGGAAACCAAAAACAAAAGAGAGTAGCTATACTCCTACCAGAAAAGATAAATTTTAAGTAAAAATTAAAAAGAATTAAAGAAGGGCATTATTCATTGATAAAAGGATCAATTCAGCAAGATACAACAATCATTAATAAAGATGTACCGAACACAAAACCACACAGATATATACAACAAATAGGAGACATAAAGAGAATAAACTACAATAACATTGGGTGACTTTAACACCCCACTATCATCAATGGATAGAAAATCAACACATACAATGGAGTTGAACAATACTATTGAGCAAATGGACTAAATAGATATCGACAGAATACTTCATCCAACAGTTACAGAATAAATATGATTCACATCAGAACACAGAAATCTATAGACAGTATATAATAGGCCACAAATCAAGTCTAAATAAATGTAATAAAGATTAAAATCAACATGAAGTATCTTCTGAGACCAGAAATCAACAACAAGAAAAATAGAACATGTACTGAAACATTAAAATTAAATAACATGCTATTGAATGACTAATGGATTGGTGAATAAATTAAAGGAAAATAAAAATTTTTTAAACAAAGGAAAATGAAAACACAACCATACTGTTTTCCACAATCCTGCACCAATTTACATTCCCACCAACAGTGGATTAGGATATTTTTGCCCACATCCTTACCAGTGTTTATTGTTTGTGGATTTCTGTATGAGAGTCATTATTTTTTTTTAACTTTTATTTAATGAATATAAATTTCCAAAGTACAGCTTATGGGTTACAATGGTGGCTTCCCCCCCCCATAACTTCCCTCCACCTGCAACCCTCCCCTTTCCCTCTCCCTCCCCCCTTCCATTCACATCAAGATTTATTTTCAATTCTCTTTATATACAGAAGATCAGTTTAGCATACATTAAGTAAAGATTTCAACAGTTTGCTCCCACACAGAAACATAAAGTGAAAAATACTGTTTGAGTACTAGTTATAGCATTAGATCTCAATGTAGAGTACACTAAGGACAGAGATCCTACATGAGGAGTAAGTGCACAGTGACTCCTGTTGTTGACTTAACAAATTGACACTCTTGTTTATGGCATCAGTAATCACCCTAGGCTCTTGTCATGAGCTGCCAAGGCTATGGAAGCCCCCTGAGTTCACCGACTCTGATCATATTTAGACAAGGTTGTGGTCAAAGTGGAAGTTGTGGAAGTTCTCTCCTCCCTTCAGAGAAAGGTACCTCCTTCTTTGATGGCCCCATTCTTTCCACTGGGATCTCACTCGCAGACATCTTTCATTTAGGTTTTTTTTTTTTTTTTTTTTTTTTTTTTTTTTTTTCAGAGTGTTTTGGCTTTCCGTGCATGTAATACTCTCATGGGCTTTTCAGCCAGAACCGCATGCCTTAAGGGCTGATTCTGAGGCCAGGGTGCTGTTTAGGACATCTGCCATTCTATGGGTCTGCTGTGTATCTCGCTTCCCATGTTGGATTGTTCTCTCCCTTTTTTATTCTATCAGCTAGTATTTGCAGACACTAGGCTTGTTTATGTGATCCCTTTGGTTCTTAGTCCTATCATGATCATTGTGAACAGAAATTGATCACTGGGACTAGTGAGATGGCATTGGTACATGCCACCTTGATGGGATTGAATTGGAATCCCCTGGTATATTTCTAACTCTACCGTTTGAGGTAAGTCAGCTTGAGCATGTCCCGAATTGCACATCTCTTCCCTCTCTTATTCCCACTGTTATATTTAACAGCGATCACTTTTCAGTTAAGTTTCAGCACTTAAGAAGAATTGTGTATTGATTACAGTATTCAACCAAAAGTATTAAGTAGAACAAACAAACAAAATACTAAGAGGGATAACATATCAAGTTGCTCATCAACAGTCAGGGTGAGGGCTGATCAAGTCAACGTTTCTCATAGTGTTCATTTCACTTTAACAGGTTTCCTTTTTGGTGCTCAGTTAGTTGTCACCAATCAGGGAGAACATATGGTATCTGTCCCTTTGGGACTGGCTTATTTCACTCAGCATAATGTTTTCCAAATTCCTAACAGTGATCACTTTTCAGTTAAAATTTAAACACCTAAGAATAATTGTGTGTTAATTACAGAGTTCAACCAATAGTATTAGAACAAAAAAAATGCTAAAATGGCTGAAGTATTACATTGTACATCAACCGTCAGGACAAGAGCTGATGAAGTCATTGTTTCTCATAGTGTCCATTTCACTTCAACAAGTTTCCCCTTTGGTGCTCAGTTAGTTGTCGCTGATCAGGGAGAACATATGATATTTGTCCCTTTGGGACTGGCTTAATTCACTCAGCATGATGTTTTCCAGATTTCTCCATCTTGTTGCAAATGACCAGGATTCATTTTTTTTGACTGCTGTATAGTATTCTATAGAGTACATGCTCCATAATTTCTTTATCCAGTCTACTGTTGATGGGCATTTGGGTTGGTTCCAGGTCTTAGCTATTGTGAATTGAGCTGCAATAAACATTGATGTGCAGACAGCTTTTTTGTTTGCCAATTTAATTTCCTTTGGGTAAATTCCAAGGAGGGTATGCCTGGTTGAATGATAGGGTTATATTCAGGTTTCTGGGGAATCTCCAGACTGACTTCCATAGTGGCTTAACCAAGTTGCATTCCTACCAACAGTGGATCTACATATAGATTTATTTTTGCCAGTTCCAGACTGTTTTGATTATAACTGCCCTGTAGTATGTTTTTGAAATCTGATATTGTGATGGCCCTGGCTTTGTTTTTGTTGTATTAGATTGCTTTAGCTATTCGGGGTCTCTTATGTTTCCATATGAATTTTATCATCATTTTTTTCTTCATTCCATTATGGTCAGAAAAGGTACATGATATGATTTTGATTTTTTTTAATTTGCTAAGACTTGCTTTATTACCTAGCATATGTCTTAACCTAGAGAAAATTACATGCACTGATGAAAAGAATGTGTATTCTGCAACTGTGGGATGAAAAGTTCTGTAGATATCAATTAAGTCCGTTTGGTCCATAGTGTGGATTAGCTCTGCTATTTCTTTTTTGATTTTTTTGGACTTGTTGTTCTCTCCATTGATGAAATTAGGTGTTTTAATCCCCCATTACTATTGTATTGCACTCTGTGTCTCCCTTTAGATCCATTAACATTTGTTTTAAATAGCCAGATGCCCTGAAATTTGATGCATATACATTAATTATAGTCACATCTTTTTGTTGAATTGATCCCCTAATCATTATACAGTGTAGGTCTTTGTCCTTTGTCTCTTTTAACAGTTTTTTGTGTTAATGCCTAGTTTATGTGATATTAGGATGACTACACCTGCTCATTTCTGCTTTTCTTTGGCATGGAATATCTTTTTCCATCTTTTTACTTTAGCTTGTGTATATATTTGCTGGTAATGTGTATTTCTTGTAGGCAGCAAGGAGATTGTTCTTGATTTTTAATCCATTCAGCCAGCCTGTATCTTTACATTTGAGAGATTAGGCCATTTACATTCAAGGTTACTATTGATAAGTAACTACTTGGCCCTGCCATTTTTTCATAAATTTCCTATTGTTTGCTTTGGATTTCCGTTGTACTTTTATGGGAGATTTTTTGCCTTCACATTCTTTCATAGTGATGACTATTTGTTTTTCTGTGTGTAACACATTCTTAGGTTTCTTTTGTAAGTCTGGATGGGTGGTGACAAATTCAATTTCTGTTTCTTATGGAATATTTTTATTTATCCTTCATTCATAAATGACAGCTTTGCAGTGTACAGCATTCGAGGTTGACAGTTTTTAACTTTTCTCTTAAGAATTGGATTATATTGGGCCAGTGTCGTGGTTCACTTGGCTAATCCTCCACCTGTGGTGCAGGCACCCCAGGTTCTAATCCAAGTTGGGGCACCGGGTACTAGTCCCAGTTGCTCCTCTTCCAGTCTAGCTCTCTTCTGTGGCCCGGGAGAGCAGTGGAGGATGGCCCAAGTGTTTGGGTCCCTGCACCTGCAAGATAGACTGGGAGGAAACACCCGGCTCCTTGCTTTGGATCAGCATAGCTCTGGACATAGTGGTCATTTTGGGGGGTGAACCAATGGAAGGAAGACATTTCTGTCTGTGTCTCTTTCACTGTCTATAACTCTCTCTCTGTCTCTCTCTCTCACTGTCTAACTCTGCCTGTCCAAAAAAAAAAAAAAAAAAATTGAACTATGTCTCTGTGTTTTCTCCTAGCCTCTAATGTTGCGGATGAGCAGTCAGGTGTCAGTCTAATCCAAGATTCTCTGAAAGTAATTTAGCAATCCTCTCATCCATGTCTTGGAATCTTTTCATTATGTTTTACTGTGTAAAGTTTGACTACAATGTGCCATGGCAAAGATCTTTTCTGGTCAAGACTATTAGGAGTTCCATGTGCCTCATGTACTTGGATGTCCCTTTCTTTCTCTAAATTAGAGAACTTTTCTATAATTATTTCACATAATAGCCTTCTCATACAGTTTATCTTTGTACACCTTCAGGAACTCCTAAGACTCTTATGTTGGGTCATTTGAAGTATCCAATAAATCTCCAACACTATTTTAATTTTTCTAATTTCTTGTTTGGGAAAAAATTCTAAAAAAACTGTCTTCTGTGTCACAAATTTTTTCTTCTGCCTCAGTCTGAATAGGCTTTACACTATATTTTTATTTGACATATTGAATTATTCATGCCTAATATTTAATTTTGATTTATCTTAAAACCTCAATTTCATATCAAGGGAAAATTTTTCTTCCTTTTCACATATGAATAGCTTTAATTTGTGAATTTGCTACTCATTGCTTCTGAGAAATTCTGTGATGCATTTTCAGGCATTTCATCAACTTCTTCATCTTCACATTCTAACATGAAAGTGTTATTGTGTTCCTCTGCAGGGATCATGCTGTCTTCCTTGTTCTTGTTTCTTGAATTTCTGCATTTATTTTTAGGCATTTTGAAAATACATGTTGCTTTTTTCCTCTCATTGCTTTTATATTTGAACTATGACTCTGTGTGCTTAGTGGAGTTTCTGCTGTTTCAGTCTACCCAGAAGTGGGTGCTTGATGTCACCAGAGAGCTCTGGTCAGTGCTCTAGGGTGGGTTGAGTAGCCAATGTACCATGGTAGAACTACATTTTTTGCATAAAAGAGGGTATGATCACCATTGTTGGTATAATCAAACCCTCACCTACTCTCTTCCAAAATGATCAATGTCTGGAGTTAGTTCACAGTGATGTAATACTCCTCTGTGCTGCTGTATGAATCCCACAGATGATCTGCGCTATTCTCAATTAGTGAGCTGCATGTGGAGCCACTCACAATGATAGTTCAGAGTCCCAGATACACCCTGCAGATTCTTGTGAAGTCACAATGCTCCCACAGTCATGGGGTGCACAGGGTCTGCTCTACCCTGCAAGGTGTTCCCAGAGCCAGCTGTCTGTTTTATGTAAAGAGGCTGGGGACACCTCATATCAGTCTATGTGGGCACTCAGTCTATGTGGGTAGCCAAATTTGTCCTCTGGTAGAATTCTTAGATCACATGTGTACCACAGAGCTGCTGGCCAAAGCATCTACTCTTTTGGTAATGTTACCTTTCCCCCACCAGTTGCCATGGGTGTGCACCCAAGCTGCTGCCCCTTCTACTGCTGAGAAGATGGAGTCTGCCAGCCATGTGCTATGTGTCCACACAAGAGCTGCAGCAGCTGCTAACTACTTATGTCCCAAATGGTACCCACCCTATCTCAGCTGGTGTGAGGAGCTGTTACCAGGGGGATAGGGAGAGAAAAATATGCTTTTTTTTCCCACTGGGTTAGTGGGCATCATATCCCCTTTAGGGCGCCAGGCCAGACTCACATCAAACTCTCCCTCTAGCTATATCACCAGGGGCTTGGGCTGCTGCAGCCTGATCTCACCTCACTTATCAAAGCTGTCACTTTCTCTGGGTTTGCTTGTTGTACCTGTGCTTGTGCTATGGGTCTGCCTCTTCTACAGTGATCCATGGCATTTCTCTTCCTTTTGTAGAATTTACACTTCAATTTTCTAACTCTCCCCTGAGAAAGTACTTTCTTCTTCTCTTCTCTTCTCTTCTCTTCTCTTCTCTTCTCTTCTCTTCTCTTCTCTTCTCTTCTCTTCTCTTCTCTTGTTTCTGTTTCTGTTTCTGTTTCTGTTTCTGTTTCTGTTTCTGTTTCTGTTTCTGTTTCCTATCTACCTCTAGCTATTCCGTTCCCTCTTCCAACATCGTGGAATCCCTTGCCTAATCTGTCATGCGGGCGTGCACCTTCCAGATAGGTTAACGCCGGCAAGACCTCGGAGACACCAGACGCGTTTATCGGCTTTTCAGCTTCCACTTATTTTTCAGCAGACTCGGGTTACATGTCGCGTACGCCTGCCGTCTTCGCCTCCTCCAACCCTCTTATATATCTCTCCCTCCCACCGTCCACCTGTTTATATATGATATGCAGAAAACATGTTACCAAATCAGCAAGAAACAAAACTTAGTAAATGTGGGAAACATGCAATAACAGGATGCTTAAAGTCAAAACAGGATCTTGCGGTTAGCAACGGGCAGGGAGGAAAAAGCCCAGCACTAAACTTCTCGTGCTTGTACATGTCGGGAGGGGCACAGCTGGCCAGGCTGTCCCGTTCCCCGACACTGTCATTCATATCTATGGAAGTTAATAAGGATTTAAATTGGATTGCATAAAATTAACCTAGCTTATAATTTTAGTTAAGAAGCAGACAGGCTTTGACTATAACTTCAAGAATTTTGTGCTTTTCCCAAAGGTCCTATGTATCTGTGTCTTCTGTTAACATTTCTCTAGATTACTAATATAAAATAAGTAATCATTTCAATAAAAAAGGGGACAAGAGTTAGTCCACAGTTCATCAAAGCATTAGATAAAATAATATGTTTGGAGGGTCATGGTAGAATATAGTATTTAGGAAATTTCAGTTGTATAGAAATGATCATGTCACTCGCCAGAAATATTCTTAAAAGTAAAAATCATTTGAAAGTAAACATTTTAGACTTTTAGGAGACTTGGAAAATAATTGATATTTCATGTTGAACTTTTTAAACAATATTTTATTTATTATTTGTGATAACATGTTTTTAACTAACATAGTCAAAGGCTTAAGATTCTACTAAATAAAATATTTAATAAGCACAATGTAGAAATATCATAATTCAGTAGGAAATAGGCAAGGTATATACACATTAATGAAACGAAAAGCTGTTCAAATTCACTCATATAAAGCTAATTATGAAATAGTTTCATAATCATTAAAACTATAGTAGCATATAACTGTTATTTATTTTTTGATAATAGTTTAAAATAAAGTTTGATGAAACACATTGTATTTGCAGTAAAACTGATACACACAGTCATTTCTTTTTTATTTTATTGGTTTAGTTTTGTATTTAGAAATCAACTCACACATTAAAGGGAGAAAATGGAGTATTTGTTTTTCTGTGTCTGGCTTATTTCACTCAAAATCATGTCCTCAAATTCCAAACATTTTGCTTCCAATGATAGAATTTCATTCTTTTTAAAAGGCAATACTGTTCCATTGTTTCTGTATTTGTAGCCTATCTATCTATCTATCTTATATCTATTCATGTATGACATTTTCTTTATCCGTTCATCTGATGAACATAGATGCAAAATTTTTCAACAGAATGCCAGCAAACTTAATCCAACACTACATCAAAAAATCATATATCATGATCAAGTAGGATTAATACCAGTGATGCAGGGATGGTTCAAACTGTTCAAATCAGTTAAACATCATAAATAGCTTAAACAGAATGAAGAACAAAAGCCATATGATCATTGTAATAGATGAAGAGAAAGCATTTTAGAAGATTCAATACTCATTCATAATAAAATCCCACTACTTGGAATTTACCCAAAGGAAGTTAAATTGGCAAACAAACAAGCTGTCTGCACATTAATGTTTATTGCAGCTCAATTCACAATAGCTAAGACCTGGAACCAACCCAAATGCCCATCAACAGTAGACTGGATAAAGAAATTATGGGACATGTACTCTATAGAATACTATACAGCAGTCAAACACAATGAAACCCGGTCATTTGCAACAAAATGGAGGAATCTGGAAAATATCATGCTGAGTGAATTAAGCCAGTCCCAAAGGGACAAATATCATATGTTCTCCCTGATCAGCCACAACTAACTGAGCACCAAAGGGGAAACTTGTTGAAGTGAAATGGACACTATGAGAAACAGTGACTTGATCAGCTCTTGTCCTGACGATTGATGTACAATGTAATACTTTATTCATTTTAGTACTTTTTTTTGTTCTAGTACCATTGGTTGAACTCTGTAATTAACACACAATTATTCTTAGGTGTTTAAATTTTAACTGAAAACTGATCCCTGTTAGGAATTTGGAAAACATTATGCTGAGTGAAATAAGCCAATCCCAAAGGGACAAATACCACTTGTTCTCCTTGATAGGTGACAACTAACTGAGCACCAAAAAGGAAACCTGTTAAAATGAAATGAACACTATGAGAAACAGTGACTTGATCAGCCCTTGCCCTGACTGTTGATGAGCAACTTGATATGTTATCCCTCTTAGTATTTTTGTTTGTTTGTTCTACTTAATACTTTTGGTTGAATACTGTAATCAATACACAATTCTTCTTAAGTGCTGAAACTTAACTGAAAAGTGATCACTGTTAAATATAAGAGTGGGAATAAGAGAGGGAAGAGATGTGCAATTCGGGACATGCTCAAGCTGACTTACCTCAAACGGTAGAGTTAGAAACATACCAGGGGATTCCAATTCAATCCCATCAAGGTGGCATGTACCAATGCCATCTCACTAGTCCCAGTGATCAATTTCTGCTCACAATTGATCATAATGATAGGACTAAGAACCAAAGGGATCACATAAACAAGAATAGTGTCTGCAAATACTGGCTGATAGAATAAAAAAGGGAGAGAACAATCCAACATGGGAAGCAAGATACACAGCAGACCCATAGAACGGCAGATGTCCTAAACAGCACTCTGGCCTCAGAATCAGCCCTTAAGGCATTCCGATCCGGCTGAAAAGCCCATGAGACTATTTCAGGCATGGAATGCCAAGACACTCTGGGGGAAAAAAAAAAAAAAAACTAAATGAAAGATCTCTGTGAGTGAGATCCCAGTGCAAAGAACGGGTCATCAAAGAAGGAGGTACCTTTCTCTGAAGGGAGGAGAGAACTTCCACTTTGACCATGGCCTTGTCTACATATGATCAGAGTCGGTGAACTCAGGGGGCTTCCATAGCCTTGGCAGCTCATGACAAGAGCCTAGGGTGATTACTGAGGCCATAAACAAGAGTGTCAATTTGTTAAGTCAACAACAGGAGTCACTGTGCACTTACTCCTCATGTAGGATCTCTGTCCTTAGTGTTCTGTACATTGAGATTTAATGCTATAACTAGTACTCAAACAGTATTTTTCACTTTATGTTTCTGTGTGGGAGCACACTGTTGAAATCTTTACTTAATGTATGCTAAACTGATCTTCTGTATACAAACAGAATCAAAAATGAATGTTGATGTGAATGGAAGGGGAGAGGGAGTGGGAAAGGGGAGGGATGCGGGTGGGAGTGACGTTATGGGGGGGAAGCCATTGTAACCCATAAGCTGTACTTTGGAAATTTATATTCATTAAATAAAAGTTAAAAATAATAATAAAATCCCTCCACAAATTAAGTATGGAAGGAACATATCTCCAAGGGCTATTTATGACAAACTAACAGCCCATATCACACTGAATGGGAAAATAAGAAAGCATTTCCCCAAAGATATAGAACAACACAAGATATCCACTTTTACCACTCTTATTAAATACAATATTGGAAGTATCAGCAAGAGCATTTAGGAGGAGAAAGAAATAAAGGGTATCAAAATTGGAAAGCAGGAATTCAAAATACCATGTTTGAAGATGACATGATTTTGTACATGGGAAATTATAAGCACTCCATTAAAAATGTGTTGCAACTCATAAGCCAATTGATTAAAGTTGCAGTTTATAAAATAAACAAAAAAACAGTAGATTATTTTAAAGGTTTATTTTATTTATTTGAAAGTCAGAGTTATGGAAAGTGAGCAAGAGCTAGAGAGAGAGAGAGAGATCTTCCATGTGCTGGTTAATTTCCCAAATGGCCTCAACAGCCAGACCTGGGCCCATGCTAAGCCAGGAGCTTCTTCCATGGTCTCCCATGTAGATGGCAAGGGCCCAAACACTTTGGCCATGTTCCACTGTTTTCTCAAGCACATCAGCAGAGAGCTGGATAGGAAGTTGAACAGCTGGGACTCAAACTGGCACCCATATGAAGATGCTGGTGAACCAGGCCACAACTTTACCCACTACACCACAATGCCAGCCCCATCAGTAGCTTTTTTATACAACAATAATGAACTTACAAAAAAAGAAAATAAGAAAAAAAAATCCCGTTCACAATAGACACACAAATTAACCAAAAAGTGAAAGATTTCTACAATGAAATTATAAAACATTAATGAAAGAAATCATCAAGAACACACAACAACAGGAAAGATATTGCTTACTACTGGATTCTAAGAATTAATATTATTAAAATGTCTGTGTCACCTAAAGCACACCGGAGACAGAATGCAATCCTTATAAAAATGTCAATGACATTCTTTAAACAACTAGAAAAATAATCCTGGGGCCAGTGCTGTGGTATGGTGCCATAACATAGCTTCAGGATACAGAAGGATACTTCAAAAATGTCACTGGAAATCTATATTATGCAAAGATTCTGCATGAATTTTTTAAAAATTGCACTCAGTTCAACAATTTAATTCCATTGCCAATTAAATACCTTTATGTATAAAAACAATTTATATAAATGTGTGTATGTGAATATATGTTTCAGACTATCTGCTTCAAAAATATACATGTAGAACATATATATAGATATAGACCATATATATTTATAAGTAGTAGATTGGCAGATAGATAAATAGACAGATAGTTAGATTCTGTAGTACATGCTTTACTGAGAATGTAGGATAAGGATATTGGCATTTTCTTCAGGTCTATGAATATTAGCACAGAATATAAACCTGAAAAAATAAATTCACACATGAAGTTAAGGAGTAACAGAATTGTATTACAGGTGCAGGACTAGAGGGCCTTCTGGAAATTTTATCACCCATATCAGGGGAAGACATGGCGTACTGATCTCATTTGTGTGAACGGAGGGAAGTATAGAGAGCAGGCATCTGTGGAATGAACCATCAGATGGGCATCTGTAACACAGAGGTCACCCAACAACGAACTGAACAGTACAAGTCCCCTAAAACTGTTTGTTTATTTTTCAGTCAGATAAAGAGGTGGGGAATAAACCAGAGTACCAACACCAGCCAAAGTCAGACTGGTAATGCCATACTTATAGATGAGGGCTTAGCTGACAAGTGCAGGATGTGAGAAAGTGTTGGGAGAGAATTTTTAACTCAGATGGAAGTTTCTGTTTTTTAATTGAATGGATTCAGATTTGTAGCACTCAAAGATGTGGCATTTTTTTTAACTTTTTACTTATTTATTTGAAAGGCAGAGGAACAGAGAGATACACAGAGAGATCTGTCTTCACTGGATGACTTCCGCAATATCTGCAAAAACTAGGGCTACACCAGGATGAAGAAAGGAACCCAGGACTTATCCCACATGGATGTTGGGGACTGGAAAGCTTGAGCTATCAACTGCTGCCTACCAGGGTACACAATAGTAGGAATCTGAATGGAGTGTGGATCTTATGAGCCCAGACATCTCACTATAGGATGTGATCATCCCACATAGCTCCCTAATCACTATATAAAATGCCCATGCCCAAGGATAAGATTTTTAAGGTGAAAGTGATCAACTGATCAGAAATCTGTGGATCCTTCCAAGTATGCCATCAATGAGTAAGGAGAGACCGACTAAAGAGTGTTTGAAGGCAGAGAAGATGATAACTACAGAAGAAAATAATAGCTATTATCCCTTGAGACTTTATCAAATGTGGACTAGTCAAAAATCATCTACCTAGTTTTAAGTAAACCTAAAAGATGTGAGTTTATAAGCAATTGATGATAAAAGATAGAATATATCTCATGAGATATGTAAACTAATAATGAAGTTCAATAATTTAGAAAATGGCATTAATAGGAATCTATATCATATTGATCACATGAGCTAGAATAGCCACAATCATATTAAGCTTTATAAATTACAGATTTGATAAATAAATAGGGACAAGTAGTGGTTAGAACCACAGCTTTTGGATATAGACAGCTTGTATTTAAATCTCAAATCCAACTTTCATTAGTCAAAAGACCTTGAATATACTGTTTAATCTCTGTGAGTCTTAATTTTCAGATTAATAAAATGAGAGTTGTATTGTATTACTAACCTCTTTAGTTTAATGTAAAGATAAAATCCATTTTTTTAATGCACCCATAGTCATGGCCATAGTAAATGAGTGTTTATTTTATAAATTAATACTAGAAACCAGAGCATTTAAAAATGTAAAATTTGGGCATGTGTTGTGATATAGCAAGTTAAACTGCTGCTTGGGATGTCTGCATCCCATGTTACAGTGCCAGTTGAAGTTCTGGCTACTCCACTCACAGCCCAGCTCTAGGCTAATGTATCTGTGAGGCAGCAGATGATGACCCAAGTACTTGGGATCTTGTCACTCATCTGGGAGATGTAGATTGAGTTCTGGGATGCTGGCTTTGGCTTGGCCCTGCTCTGGCCATTGCAGCCATTTGGTGAGTAATCAGTGGAGAGGAGTCTCATTTTACCCCTTTCAATTAAGCAAATGAATCTTTTAAAAAAGAAAAAAAAATGTATCCTGCCCATTACAGAGATATAGGGGTAACCTGTTCTCTTGACCAATTAAAGATATGAACATAAAAATACAATCATGTTAGTTAAGGAAAAAACAGTATAGGTATCCCTCAGTATCAGTGGAAGAATGGTTCTAGGACCTAGCAAACAGCAAAATCCATAGATATTCAACTTCATTACATAAAATGTGATATTTGAATACAATCTGTATACCTTCTCCTGCAAACATTATATCATCATTAGATTGCCTGTACTATACAAGTGCTACATAAATGTATGATAATGTTTCATTTAAGAAATAATGAAAAAAATTCTTTATAAGTTCAGCACTGATGAAACTGTTAGAAATCTGACTACATAGTAGATAAAAATACATGTAACAAATCATTTAAAAAATTGATTTCTCTGAGGAAATTCCTTCAATTACAGTTAGCATGCATGAAAATATCTAAGATAATTCCTCTTCTACTGATTAGTTGATTATATAAAAAACATAAGATGAGAAAACGCACTATAAATGTTGTATATGTTATAAAGAATATTTAAATAAAGTTTTGATTAACCAGAAAATATATGCAATATTGATGAACAGATACATGATTTAACATTAAAATGTACATAATGGAACATATAGTTTCTTCCAATTAAGAAAACAAATACATAAACAATAAAAATAATAAAAAATAATAAAACATTATGGATGCAGAATTTGAAATTAGTCATTTTTTTAATCTGTTAATTGAAATTCCCTAAATTTTCCCTAAGGGGAGACAAAAAAGAATGGAAACAGAGTGTTCTCATTTCACACTTGTTTTTTTCTCTCTCTTTTTTTTTTTTTTTTTTTTTTTTTTTTTACAGGCAGAGTGGACAGTGTGAGAGAGAGACAGAGAGAAAGGTCTTCCTTTACCATTGGTTCACCCTCCAATGGCCACTGTGGCTGGCGCACTGTGGCTGGCGCGCTGTGGCTGGAGCACTGCACTGATCCAAAGCCAGGAGCCAGGTGCTTCTCCTGGTCTCCCATGGGGTGCAGGGCCCAAGCACTTGGGCCATCCTCCACTGCACTCCCTGGCCACAGCAGAGAGCTGGCCTGGAAGAGGGGCAACCAGAACAGAATCCGGCACCCCGACCGGGACTAGAACCTGGTGAGCTGGTGCCACAAGGTGGAGGATTAGCCTATTGAGCCGCGGTGCCGGCCACACTTGGGTTTTAATGTTATAAATATTGCGAATGACTTTTAAAAATATTTTTTTCTGAATAATGATTATGAATACACTTTAGAGTCATTAGTTAGTTAAAATGTATTTTATGACACTGACATTAATAAAAATGAGGCACAAATAATAGCTACTTTTTGCAGTTACATCATTCACATATATATATATTCTTTTATCTGTGAATGGATACAAAAACTATTAATATTCTTCATTAATAGTAATTCATTTTTGTATGCCTAACCCTATATCTTGAGGCAGGTCATATGACTGTCAAGTGAACCTCCCTAGTTGGAAAATACAAAGGATTATATGAATGAGTAGAGCTGAAAGGAGTAGAGCATACACTAAAATCTGGGGTTTAATTACTATTATATAAATATTGATAATTTCACTATGCTCTTAAAATACCAACAGTAAAGGAAGTGGATGGAATAAAGGATATAGGGGAATTCTTTGTGTCATTTTTGTTTCTATGCTATAAATCTAAAATTAGCTGAAAGTACTGCCAAATATGAAAATACAACACATGTTGAGAAATATTTATAGGCAAACTTGCTTTAATGATCTTTTGGTGGGAGGAGGAGGGATGATGAAAATGGCTTCTAATTTGTCTCCCTTTGGTTCAAAATAAAGGACAGTTTTCTCAATCAGTTCATATCTTTCTTTAAAAATGGGGAGGTAATTTAAGGTGGGAGCGTTGGGCCACTTGGGTTGTTGGAGATTTTCTGGAAGAACCATTCATTCATTCATGTGTGTGTGTGTGTGTGTGTGTGTTGTGCTCTCCAACAATAAGATGTTAAAAATGAAATATTTGATGTATTTTGGTATTTGTGTGTGTTTGGGTATGTGTATGTTTTCCAATAATGAAATTTTGAAAATGAATTATTTGGTTTATTTTGTCCCAGTCAACCCATAATCATTGCTGTAAATTTTCTCTCTCTCTTTTTTAAAGATTCATTTATTTTATTTAAAAGGCTTTGTTAAAAGGCCTAGGAGCTGGCACTATGGCGTAGCAGGTAGAGGCAACCCCTGAAGTGCTGGCATCCAATTTGGGTGCCAGCTCCAGTCCTGCTGCTCCATTTCTGATTCAGCTCTCTGCTATGGCCTGGGAAAGCAGTAGAAATGGCCCAAGTGCTTACGCTCAGGCTTAGTGGGAGACCTAAGAAGCTCCTGGCTCCTGGCTTCAGGTCGGTGCAGCTCTGGCCATCAAAGACATCTGGAGAGTGAACCAATGAATGGAACACACTTTCTATGTCTCTGCTTCTCTGTAACTCTGCTTTTCAAATAAATATTTTTAAAAAAGGAATTTTCTGAGAAGGTTGAAGAAAGAGCTTTTGGCTTTCTTTGATAAAAAGATAATTGAAGAACATGTGCTTTATGTCAATCAATTTTCAGGTTTTATTTTTGTGGTAACTATAGTAATGTAGAAAATAAGTCAAAACATTTTAATATGTAATTATTTATTTTTATCAAGATATTTAATTTTTAATTGATTAATATTAGATAAGAACATGTAACTTTATGTGTATATTAGGGACCTGAATTTAAAAGGGTTTTGTTTCATTTTCCTTTTAAAATTGGGTATGAAGGACAAAAACCATAAATTTAATGGCATATTATCTTTGGCATATAATTATTCTCAATTTTCTACTGAGTACTGTAATCACATATACTTTAGAAACCTTTCTCAACAAGTTAATATTATGTGAAGCTCATTGGGGTCAATTCTGCTGCACAACTTTATGAAACAGAAAAATAATAATTATAATAACAGCAAACAGACAATAAACAATGTTACATTTGGTTTTGTTTGTTTGTTTGTTTGGTTTTTTTTGGACAGGCAGAGTTTGACAGTGAGAGAGACAGAGACAGAGAGAAAGGTCTTCCTTTTTCCGTTGGTTCACCCCCAAAGTGGCCACTACGGCCGGTGTGTTGAGGCCGGTGTGCTGAGGCCGGCGCGCTGCACTGATCCACAGCCAGGAACCAGGCGCTTCCTCCTGGTCCCCAATGTGGGTGAAGGGCCCAAGGACTTGGGCCATCCTCCACTGCACCCCTGGGCCACAGCAGAGAGCTGGACTGGAAGAGGAGCAACAGGGACAGAATCTGGTGCCGCAACTGGGTCTAGAAACCAGAGTGCTGGCGCCGCAGGCGGAGGATTAGCCTAGTGAGCCCCGGCGCCGGCAAATGTTATTCATTTGTGATGTTGCATTTCAAATTTAGTCACAATGCAGTTTATAGGAATTATCTTCCTCTTCATTTCCTTTCTTTCTTTCTTTCTTTCTTTCTTTCTTTCTTTCTTTCTTTCTTTCTTTCTTTCTCTCTCTCTCTCTCTCTCTCTCTCTCTCTCTCTTCTTTCTCTCTCTCTCTTTCTTTCTTTCTCATACCTTTATTTATTTATTTATTTATGCTAAAGTTCTCCCCCTCTCCCTTCCTCACATATATTTTCTTTCTTGTTAACTAATTTTTGACTCGTAACCTTTCTTTACTTTTTCTCACAGGAAACTGCATTGCCCCCTCCCTCTATTTTCCTTTGAGTTTCCTCACATATGAAATATTTTTAAAGTGTTATTAATGGATAAATAATAAAAATGTTAAATGGATGTTTAAACTTCACAAACAGTAGCCACGATAATATTATCTTACATGTGTGTCTTATTTTCCAGCCAAAAATAAGCTTGTTAGCTTGGTTAATCTTTTTATTCAGTTGCACACACTCTATAATAGGAGCATAGATTGCCTTATTTATTGCCCTTATTATGAATATTAGTTTCTCTGCAGCTTAAGTGCACGTCTAGTAACTGTCTCTAGTAATTCAGAAGACAAGTAGGCTATAAGCACTGAACAACTGTTTCATTCCCAAAGCACCTGTTAGAGCAAAATAATCATTAAATATTACTTGTGAATAAAAGACTTTTCATTTTCCTAGTAATTTTCATCTCTGAAACTATTCAATAATTAAAATGGTGAAATGTAATAACATGAGAAAAACAGTCATTTTAGTTTCAAGATTAAAGACCATAAAGAAGTAAGCTTTGCATAACAGCATTTTATAACTTGATGTTTCAGTTTTCCAGTAATTTCTACAATATTAAAAAGTTAAGTGGTGTCATCATAAAGGAAAACATTATCAAAGGCTAATTTTGAAAACCTGATATTGTCATAATTGCTAAACTATTTGCATTTCTCCTGGAATGCAATAATGTGACAATAACTATAATAAGGATTCTAATAAAAATTGCATTAGTCAACATATCTTGAGTGTACACAATGTGCAAAGGAACACAGTCCTCAAGTAGCCTTCTTTATGAAAAAACAAAGAAGGCAAAGAAAAATACTGACAAGTAAATATTAGCCCAAATTGTGGCAATTATTATTAACGTTCACAGGCAACTGGCCAAACATTTTCTATGGTAAAAAAAAAAAAAAGAAAAAAAAAAGAACACAAACAGGGAATTCTTGAGCATGTAGAGATTAATTCGCATAATGGAAGAGCTTTAGGGGCACATGGTTTAGAGACTAAACAATAAAATGAATGCCAGAGGAGAAAGCAGAGAGTTAAAAAGTAACAGGACAAAGAGCTGTACATAATAAGCACTTTAAAAACAATGGAAATTATGTTTTTTTTTTTTTTAATTTTAAAGAATCTTTGGGGTCTGGAGCCGTGGCTTACTAGGTTAATCCTCTGCCTGGGGCACCAGCATCCCATAGGGGTGCCGGGTTCTAGTCTCGGCTGCTCCTCTTCCAGTTTGCTGTGGCCAGGAGACCAGTGGAGGATGGCCCAAGTACTTGGGCGCCTGTACCCACATGGGAGACCAGGACGAAATACCTGGTTCCTGGCTTCAGATTGGCACAGCGCTGGCCATAGCAGCCTTTTGGGGGGTGAACCAACGGAAGGAAGACCTTTCTCTCTGTCTCTCTCTCTCACTGTCTAATTCCATCTGTCAAATGAAAAAAAAAAAAATCTTTGACAAAGAGAGTGTCTTAGAGGAGAAGAAAGATAAAGAGTACAAGAGAGAGTACTCACATCTGCAGATGGATTCCCTAAATGCCCCTAATGGCTGGAATTGGAGCCAGAACACACATACACACACACACATTCAGGTCTCCCAAGTGAATGAGAAGAATACACTTACTTGAGCCAGCAACACTGCCTGCACTTCAGTGTGGGACATGAACATATTAAACTCTATGCTAAATGTCTGCTCCTATAATTCTTAAAATTCTACTCACTCTCTCTGTCTCTGTGTGTAATTGCTTTTCAAATAAAAAAAATTAAAAATAATTTTAAAAAGTAGCAGGTGAAATTTGTACATACTTATAGGGTACCATGCAATGTTCAATTCATGCACATGTTGTTTAATATTCAATCAGGGACAAATATATCTGTATCCTTAAACATCCAATATTTGTTTATGGTTAAAACACCCAAAATCCTTTCTTCTACATTTTATTAATAATGAAATATAAACTACAAGAACATTTTGCACAGTCACCATACAGTGTAATAAAACCCTATAATTTCTTACTCTTGTAGAGCTCAGTGCCCCTTAATCAACATTTCTGCATCCTCCTCTCTCTTTTTCCACCTCAAACCTATGATACTAACATTAGATTCCAATAGCGATATCATGAGATAAGTGTTTTTCTGTCCTTTGCTATTTCAAATAACACAAGGACCTCAAGTTCCATCCATGTTGTGAATAACAAATTTCCTTCTTTTTTGTGCCTAAGTAGTATTCCATCCTGTATACATAACATGTTTTCTTACTTATTCATAATTCTATGGATTTTTTTGACAGACAGTATAGACAGTGAGAGAGAGAGAGAGAGAGAGAGAAAGAAAGGTCTTCCTTTTCTATTGGTTCACCCTCCAATGGCCACCGCGGCCGGTGCGCTATGGCTGTCGCATCGAGCTGATCTGAAACCAGGAGCCAGGTGCTTCTCCCGGTCTCCCATGGGGTGCAGGGCCCAATCACTTGGGCCATCCTCCACTGCACTCCCGGGCCATAGCAGAGAGCTGGCCTGGAAGAGGGGCAACCAGGACAGAATCCGGCGCCCCGACTGGGTCTAGAACCTGGTGTGCCAACGCCACAAGGCAGAGGATTAGCCTATTGAGCAGTGGCACCGGCCCATAATTCTATGGATATTAAGGTTGTTCTATGTCTTGGTTATTGTGAATAGTACTACAATACTACTAGAATAAACATGAGAATGCAGATTTCTCAACATTAATTCAATTTTCTTGGATATATACTCAGTAATTATATGACTATATTGTATGGTAGTTCCATTTTCAGTTCTTTGAAAATCTTTCATACAACTTCCCACAATGGAAGTACAAATTTACATTCCAACTA
Organism: Oryctolagus cuniculus; assembly: GCF_964237555.1. Lineage (NCBI taxonomy): Eukaryota > Metazoa > Chordata > Mammalia > Lagomorpha > Leporidae > Oryctolagus > Oryctolagus cuniculus. Next base: position 69,070,028 of record NC_091436.1, read on the forward strand.
ACAGTAGCTAATTGTTTCCTTTTCTCCACATCCTTGCCAACGCATCTCTTTTTGGTAATTTTATAATAGCCAACCTATTTAGAGTGAGGTGATATCTCACTGTGATGATGATTTGCATTTCCCTGATGATTAGTGATGTTGAACATTTTTTCATGAAGTTGCTGGCCATCTGTTTGTCTACCTCTGAGAAATGCCTGTTTAGACTATTGCACATTTTTAAATTGGGTTTAACAACTCAAACAACTCAACTGTTAAGTTGTTTGAGTTCTTTATATATTCTGGTTATCAACACTTTTCAGGTCTTGCAAATATTTTCTTCCAGTAGCTATGTTGATTCCTTTACTGTGAAGAAGTTGCTTAGCTTGATAAAATCCAATTTGTCTATTTTTTCTGTCAGTTTCCTATGCTTTGGGAGATTAACTGGAAAAAAATCCTTGCTGTTACAACGTCCTGAAGCATTTCCTCCAAAATGGGTTTCTTACAGCAGTTGGTTTTTGTGCATAATGAAAGATAAACATTTAGTTTCATTCTTCTGCATCTTGATATGCAGTTTCACCAGAATTATTTACTGAAATGACTGTCCCTTTTCTGATATAGGTTTTTAGCACCTTTATCAAAGTTTAATTGGCTGTATATGCATGGACTTGCTCTATTCTGTTATATTGGTCTGCGTATCTGTGTTTTGGCCAATATGATACTGTGCTATTTTAATATATTTTAAAGTCAGGAGGTATAGTATCAGGCTTTCTCCTTTTTACTCTAATTGTTTTGAGTGGTCATGTTCTTTTCTGCATCCATATAAACTTTAGTACTATTTTTCTAATTCTGTCAAAAATGTAATTGGTATTTTCTTAACCATAGTGCCAAAGGCCCACACCTTAAATTCTCTACATAAAAGCCTGAGTCATGTGCAGTGATGATCTGATGCTCCCCTCCCTAATCTGAACGTCCTTTATTTATTTCTTTTGCTTAATGGCGCTGGCCAGGACTTTCAGCATTACCTGGTCTGAGAAAATACATGGTATTGTTTCAATCTTTTAAAATTTGCTGAGACTTGACTAGTGGACTATTATGTGATATATCCTTGAAAATGTTATATATGCCAATGAGAAGAATGTGTATTCTGTAGTTACTGGATAAAATACACTGTAAATGTCTGTTAGGTCCTTTAGCCCCAAACCTCCCACAGTTGCAGGATTCAGTAATCTGTGTTTTGCCCCACAAGTTGCCCTGATTCTATGATCCTGATTTGAGAAAAACAGAGGCTTTCTGTATGAATTTTTGTTACCATCTGGCACTGTGGTAGGGGAAGGTAGTACTGTGGTTTCCCTGCACCAAGCCCTGCAGTTACTCAGACTTCAGTCAGCTCCTGAGACGGGAATAAAACTCTGGGTGAATGTGGAATTCTCCCGCAGCTAAAATCATGAGGGGTAGAGCACGTGGCCATTTCTTCCTATCTTGCCTTCCTATCTGCGCTGTTTGGGCAGCTACAGCCCTGTCTCTGTTCTCTCTCTTCTTTTCCCTCATATCCTTAGTTCAACCCCTGGAAATGTGAATCTTCCTTTGTTTTTGTTTATTTGTTTGTGTCTTTTTGGTGTCCTAGAGCAGCTGAAATCAGCGTGGCCTCACCACAGTAAAGCATCTTAGATCTTGACATCAATTTTATTCATCTTTTAAAAAAAATAGCTTTTCTACATTATCTCTCTTAGTAGTTTTTTTATCTGTTCTGCTTAATATGACTGGTTTAGATCTGTAATTGATGCACAGTTATTCTTAAGTGTTGAAAATTAACTGAAATGTGATCCCTGTTGAACATGGTGATGGGAATGGGAGAGGGAAGAGATGTATAATTTGGGACATGCTCAGGCTGACTTGCCCCAAGTGGTGGAGTTGGAAGCATACCAGGGGATTCCAATTCAATCCCATCGAGGTGGCATGTACCAATGCCATCTCACTGTTCCAGGTGATCAGTTTCAGTTCACAGTTGGTCATGGTGGAGGGAATGGGAGTCAAAGGGAGCACATAGACAAGTCTAGTACCTGCTAACGCTAACTGATGGAGTAAATAAAGGGGAGAGTGATCCAACATGGGAAGTGAGATACTCAGCAGACTCATAGAATGGCAGATGTCCTAAATAGCACTCTGGCCTCAGAATCAGCCCTAAAGGCATTCGGAGCTGGCTGAAAAGCTCATGAGAGTATTTCAGGCATGGAAAGCCAAGACACTCTGGCAAAAGATCTCTGTGAGTGAGATCCCAGTGGAAAGAACAGGTCATCAAAGAAGGAGGTACCTTTCTCTGAAGGGAGGAGAGAACCTCCACTTTGACTATGACCTTGTCTAAACAAGATAAGAGTCGGAGAACTCAGAGGGCTTCCATAGCCTTGGAAACTCATGACTGGAGCATAGGGAGATTACTGATGCCATAGACAGGAGTGTCAATTGGTAAAGTCAACAACAGGAGTCACTGTGCACTTATTCCTCATGTAGGATCTCTATCCTTAATGTGCTGTACATTGAGATTTAATGCTATAACGAGTACTCAAACAATATATTTCACTTTGTGTTTCTATGGGGGTGCAAACTGTTGAAATCCTTACTTAATGCATACTAAACTGATCCTCTGTAAAAAAAAAAAAAAAAAGAAAAAAGAAAAAAAAAAGAAAAGAAATTATCAACTCGCAACTTGACTCTCACTGGGATTAAACATGACAATAGGTCTGCTCTGATTTCATCATCATTTAAAAAAAATCATCTATTATTTTTCACTTTATGTTTCTGTGTGGGAGCAAACTGTTGAAATCCATACTTAATGTATACTAAGCTGATCTTCTGTATATTAAGATAATCGAAAATGAATCTTGATGTGAATGGAAGGGGAGAGGGAGTGGGAAAGGGGAGGGTTGTGGGTGGGAGGGACGGTATGGGGGGGAAGCCATTGTAATCCATAAGTCGTACTTTGGAAATTTATATACATTAAATAAAAGTTTAAAAAAATAAAAAAAAGAAAATTAAAAAATAGCTTTTCTACCTTTTATTGATTTTTTAAAAAATACTTATTTTTTATTCTCAATGACATTAATTTGTTCTTTCATTCCCTCCTCCTAATTTGGGGTTTCATTTGTTCCAGTTTTTCTGGCGCTTTCCGGTTTTGAGATAAGCTGGATATTTGATATCTTTCTGGCTTTTTGATGCAGGCATTGATTGCTCCACAATTCCTTGTCAGTAATGCTTTTTGCTGTGTGTCACTGGTTTTAATATGCTGTACTTCCATTTTATTTCTTTGGAACCAAGATTAAAAACAATTAAAAAAAAAAACAAGAAACAAATGCTTTGTCAAAAATCTTCTTTAACAAAAATTGTTAAGAAGTATATACGACAATAGTTTTAATAGCTTTCTTACTATTAAAAATTTACTTTGAATGAATGACGTTTAGAACCTTTTAATTTGATTCATGTTCATGGCATTGCCTGTTTTCCTGGTCAATGATAGTGTTTTTACATTTTCATTTGTTCAACTCTATTTAGTGAAGCATTAAGCCTTTGTATTTAGTGACAGTTAAACATATGTTACCTCAAAGATAAAAATAATGAATACACTTTTTTTAAAAGCACAAATAAGTTATAAAAAATTAAAAGTTCACTCTTTAATTTCCTCCTTGACCTTGTTTTCAGAAATAAATTGCTTTTCCATATATTTATATAGATTTCAGCATTCTTCTTGCTATTGATTTGCAGTTTCATTTCACTGTGGTGAGAAATGATGCATGATATGATTTTTAAAAATTTTTTAATATTTGCTTTGTGATCTACCATGTGATCTAATCTGAGGAAGGTTCTCTGTGCAGCTGAGAAGAATGTGTATTCAGCAGGTATTGGATGGAATGCTTTCTCCATTTCTGTAAAGTCCAATTGATAGAAGGTGCATTTTCTTGGTTCATTTTCTGCCTAGATGGTCTGTCCATTTAAAAAGTTGGGTTTAAGTTACCCAATTGTTATTATATCGGGGTGTATCTCTTTTTTAAAAGATTTATTATTTATTTGAAAGTCAGAGTTACACAGAGAGAGAGGGAGAGACAGAGAGAGAGAGAGAGAGAGAGAGGTCGTCCATCCGATGGTTCACTCCCTAATTGGCTGCAACGGCCGGAGCTACACCAATATGGAGCCAGGAGCCAGGAGCTTCTTCCAGGTTTCCCACTGGGGTGCAGGAACCCAAGGACTTGAGCCATCTTCTACTGCTTTCCCAGGCCATAGAAGGGAGCTGGAGTAGAAATGGAGCAGCTGGGACTTGAATGGGTGACCAAATGGGATGCTGGCACTGCAGGCAACAGCTTTACCTGCTATGCCATAGTGCCAACCACTATATCTCTTTATTTTAAGTGTGTTAAAATGTTATCAAGTATTTGCATGCTCTGATGCAAACTGCATCTACATTTAAAGTTCCTACTTCATCTTCTAGACTGAACCCTTTGCCATTATATGATGATCTTCTTTTTCTCTCCTTTATTTCTTTGATTTAAGAACATTTCATCTGATTTAAGTACATCTGTTTCTGCTTTCTTTCGAGCTTCATTCTCATGAAGTGTAATATTTTTTTCTTTTTATTTTCATTCTGTGTATGTCCTTTGAGGCTTTCTCAATTTTCTGTAAATAGCATCAGATGAGTCTTTTTGCCATTGTTGTTGTTATCCATTCATTCTATGTCTTTTTTCCCTATAGAGATGGAGAGACAGAGAGGGATTTTACTTTTATTTTTTAAGATTGACTTATTTATTCAAAAGGCAGAGTTAGAGAGAAAGAGAAAAAGAGAGAGAGAGAGAGAGAGAGAGAGAGAGAGAGAGAGAGAATCTTCCATCTATCTGCTGGTTCATTCACAAAATAGCCACAATAGCAAAAGCTGGGCCAATCCAAAGCCAGGAACTAGGAGCTTCTTCTAGGTCTCCCATGTGGGTATAGGGGCCCAAGCACCAAGCATCCTCCCCTGCTTTTTCCATGTATATTAGCAGTGAGCTAGATCGAAAGTGGAGCAACCAGGACTCACACAAGCACCCGTATGGGATGCCAGCTCACTATGTCACAGCACCGTCCCTCATCTATGTTTTTTAATTGAAGAATTTAATCGATTTACATTTAAGATAATTTAAACTTTTTTCTTGTTTTATTATATTTTTTTCTCTCTCCCTTATAATCCTCTTTTGTTGTTAAGCGATATTCTACAATAAAGTACTTTTCAGCCTTCTATAGACTTACAGAAGGATCTTTTGGTTGTATAATGCTATTTTCAAATGTTAAAAGTTTAATATTATTTATAAAGATAGAAAGGAAAGTAAATTTAAAAATTAGAAAGAGACAAAAAGTACTAATATAAAACTCTATAGTTTCTTTTTAAAAAAAGATTTTATTTATTTACTTGAGAGATAGAGTTACAGACAGTGAGAGGGAGAGACAGAGAGAAAGGTCATCCATCTGCTAGTTCACTCCTCAGATGGCTACAATGGCTGGAGCTGAGCTCATCTGAAGTCAGGAGCCAGGAGCTTCCTTTAGGTCTTTCACGCAGGTGCAGGGGCCTAAGGACTTGGAGCATATTCCACTGCTTCCCCAGGCCATAGCAGAGAGCTGGATTGGAAGAGGAGCAGCCAGGACTAGAACAAGTGTCCATATGGGATGCTGGCACTGCAGGCAAATTAACCTACTGCGCCACAGAGCCAGCCCTGGAACTCTTTACTTTCATTCCATTCCTCTCTATTTTGCATTTTTGAAGTCCTCTTTTATTTCTTCCAGGTTTTTTGCTTATTAATTTTCAATCAATTTTTAATTTTAATTATTTCACATTTAGTATTCACACTAAAGATATGGTTTATGTGTCAACTTGGCAATATTAGAGCAATATGAATTTGTTTGTATGGTTACTCTTAAAGGTGAAATTTCTACCTTCTGATATTTTCTTCATTCTCACTAGTGACAAATTATTTTGCTTTGAAGAACTCCTTTTAGAATTAGGAGAAGTATGATGCTAATAGATTCTTCCAGCTTTGTCTTTAATGTTTTTATCTTTACCTCATATTTAAAGGATACATTTTTTGGATGTAGTGTTATTGGCTGACCTACCCCCCTTTAAAACTGTGAAAATGTCATCCCATTCCCATCTGGCCAGTAAAATTTTACTGAGGAGTCTGAAATCAAGCATACTGAGACCACTTTACATGTTATTTCTTTTCTTTTCCAGCTTTTGTAATTATCTATTTATCTTCAACTCTGGAGAGTTTGATTTTAATAAGACTTTTGTATAGCTGTAACTTCCTCTAGGTTGGTAAGTTTTCAGTTAGTATCTCTGAATTTATTTTCTACTCATTTACTATTCTTGTGTACCTCTTGAGCCCTGGTATTAAATATGTGCTCTTGTACTCTTCATTCTGCTCTGAAGTTATCATAAGCTTTTTATATTCCTCTGTGTGTGTGTGTATGTGTCTGTGTGTGTATTTGTTTTCCAACTGTAGTTTCAAATACTCTGTATTAAGCTCACTGGTTCTTCTCCTTGTTCTAGACTGCTGTTAATATATCTTATACTATTTTAAATATTACTTAATATAGTTTTCAGTTTGTGAATTTCTGCATATCAGAATCACTTCTGTCCTCTGCTAAGTATCTTTTTTTCATTTTGCTGTATCTTCACAAAACACATATTTTAAAATTCTTCCAAGCACCCGAAACTTTTACTTCCTAGATGGCTGGTTTCTGCCATTTTATTTTGTTCATTAGGTGAGGTCATTTTTCTCTGGAAATTCTTGATATTTTATCATGGAAAATGTTATCTAAACATTTGATGGTTAGTTATAGTAACCTGTATTCATTTGTAACTGTTAACCCAGAAGTTTTTTTTTTTTATTTTTTAAATGTATAGTGAATGAATGAATTTAGATTTATTTGAAATAGACAGGAAAAGAAGTAGAATAGATAAGGAAAGAGAGACAGACATGCACTGAGAGGCAGAGCTCCCAAACACTGTTTCACTCTACAAAAGCCCACAACATTTGGAGCTGGGCCAGGTAAAGCCAGGAGCATGTTACTTAAGCCAGGTCTCGCACATGAGTGGCAGAGGCTTAACTAATTGAGTCATCATTTGATGCCACTGCTGGTGCAGATTATCAGAAAGGTGGGACAAGAAGTGGAGTTGGGATTTGAATTCAGGCCCTCTAATTTGGGCTGCGGACTAAGCAGTCTGTGTGATTCCTCTGAGCCTGTGGACACTTCTGTGATTTTTGCACTACATATCACCCTAAGTTGAGGTTTGCTGAAAAGTGTCCTACTGGGGAGTTTTCACTCTTTGAATTCTACAGTACTCCCCATTCTCACATTTGTCCCAATTCTGTGTTTGGTGTATGTCTCTAAATGTACTGATGAAGTGCCTAAAAAGAAGTAACCAGTCCATTGCTACTAGCCTGTTTCTGATTCTCCTATATACCTAAATGCCCAGTCATAGGACCACCAATGAGATGATGCTTGAACATACCTAGAGACCTAACCCACCAAGATCAGCACAACCTGGTGGTAGAACCAAAGCCCATCCTATGGGCTGTTTCCTGCTGAATTGGAATAACTGTCATTAAATCTGTTCCTAGGGGTCACCAGTGATGCTTACTGGGGAGTAAGACTGATCAACTGGGACCATAGAACTCTGCTTGGCACTGAAGCAAGAACTGGCCTGGGGGCAAAGATATTTGGGATCTGCTCTGTGTTAGAATTTACCAGCTTAGCACTGAGTCACAAAATAGTCTTGTGGTTACTTCCTACTGTGCAGTATAGGCTGTCCAAGGTTGTAGGAGGTATGACAGATTCAGATTCTCAGCTGCTCAGGCATGCAGAAGTACCTGTTCAGTCTTGGGGATGCACATTAAATTTATCTGCAGTGGTTCATAGCAGTGATTTGTGATGGCACAGTTCATACCAGTACACAGGTCTCTCTCCAATACTGGGACAAATTGAGAGGCTCTGTCCACAGGCAGTGACCAGTGTAGAGAGTCCATTAGGATCTGCTCAGTGTTAAGCTTGAGCAGCCAGCACTGAGTTCCATGACACAATCCTCTGATTCCTCAAGTTTGGAGTAGGATGATAAAGGCAGTTGCTGACCACCTTTACTGACACTTGCCTAGGTCACACTTGGTTCCTTTTTTTTTTGAATTTTTAATATTTTAATTATGTATGGGGCCAGTGCTGTGGCATGGTGGGTTAACACCCTGGTCTGAAACGCCAGCATCCCACATGGGCGCCAGTTCGAGACCTGGCTCCTTCACTTCCAATCTAGCTCTCTGCTATGGCCTGGGAAAGCAGTAGAAAATGGGACCCTACACCCGCATGGAAGACCTGGAGGAAGCTCCTGGCTCCTGGCGCAGCTTGGCGCATCTCTGGCCATTGCGGCTGATTAGGGAGTGAACCAACAGATGGAAGACCTCTCTCTCTATGCCTCTCTTTTGTATAACTCTGACTTTCACATAAATAAATAAATCTTTAAAAAATTTATGTGAAAGGCAGAGTTACAGAGAGAGAGAGAGAGTTTTTCCATCTGCTGATTCACTTCCCAAATGGCCAACTCTACTGAGCTGGATCAGGCTGAAGCCAGGAGCTAAGAGCTTCATCTGGCCCAAGCACTTAAGCTGTCCTCCTCTCGTTTCCCACGCTCATTGGCAGGGAGCTAGATCAGAAGTGGAGCAGGTGGTAGTTGTGAACTGTTGCCAACAAGGAATGCTGGCATAATAGGCAGCTACTTAACCCATTATGCCACAATGCCAGCACCCACACTTGTATTTTTCAGTCATTGGGCCATATGGAGTCTTGGAGATGCATGTCAGGTTCTTTTGATGCTGGGATTGTTGTAGACAAAAATGATTCCATCTCACTGGAGAGCTGGTTCCCACCTAATGTCAGGGCTATTCTAGCAACTCTGTCTCTGAGCAGTGGTCTGAGAGTAGAGGACTTGAGGCTTAATCACTATTCTCAATGGGGACATGCCTGACTCTAAGGAAAAATCCAGAGCTCACTCTTCTGCCCTACTTTATTATGGAGGTTACAAGACTGATAGAAAAATTGTTCGTCAGGCCATCTAGCTATGGAGGTTCTAAAAACTCAACCTCAGCCAAAGTCCTGAGTGTAGGGTCCCTGGAGCTCTGTCTGAATTTTGTAGAGATGGAAGGATACTGGGGTTCAAGTCTAAGGACTGGACATATCTATTCTCCCTCCCTTAAACAGGAATTATCTCTCTGTAAACTGCACTTCTAGGGACTGAGGGATAGGTGATATAGACAATGCTTTCCTTTCCATTCTCTTCAGTGCAACTTTTTATTGTACTGAAACTCAGTACTGTGGTCTCTTACTTGACTTCTGTAGGTCCTATGAAGGTAACATGATTCATAGATAGCAGTTCAAATTGTGTTTCTGGGAATGCTTACTAGAGAATCATATCCACTCATCATCTTGCTCTACCTCTCCTACAAGCACTTTAAAAATAGGTGGCACATATTTAAACACTTATTTTATGTTTGTTTTTCATTATTATTTAAATTTATTAATAAATAAGCATGTGTCTTTTGGTATTTTTCATTCTCCTAATATCTCATCTAGTTGTTTGCCTCAATAATCCATTCTCTATACTTCAACAAAATTGTAAGATATTAAAAGAATAATGAGGCTCTTATATTTAAAATACAGTTCCTAAGCTGACGTATAGTTTAAATTCTTCAGAAGATAGCAAGATATTATTATTGATGTCATTTACAAAAATAGAAAGAAAGGAAGAAAAACAGACATACAAAACACTTTCGTACTTTTTAAAATGTTTTCGAATACCTTGGTAATGTTCTGTCGTCCAAACAAATCAGGGTTTTTTCAACTTGAAATTCTCTATCTAAGCCTTAGCTAATAAATTTTTAATACATTTGTATAATTTCTATTTTGATTGATTCTTTTTTATTTTTTCTATTTTTTCATTCTATTTTTATAAAGTAAAAAAAATTTCATGTACTACATACATACAGTTTTAAGAACATAATATTTCCCATTTGTATAATTTCAATATCTTGCACAAATGTCAATTAATATTGAAAGTACTTCCAGAATTGATTTTTCTGTCCGTTCCTCTGTGGTCTACTACATCTCTTCCTTGTTTTTCTTATCACATTATACTGACATTGACACATTATCTACCTTGCTTTGTAAAGTGGCATCAGCCATATTCTTCTCATCTTTCATTTCTTGAAGTTACCCTTTTGATTAACATTTATTAAATCCATGATATATATTTGTCAAATGATTGAACGAATGACCAAAAGAAATTGAAGAGAATTTAATAGGCAGTGGTAGATTTTGTATAACAGTGAAAAGTTAGAAAATACAACTTTACAGAAAATATTTGTAATGTTAAGAAGAAGAAGGAATTAACCAATACAGAAAATTTTCTTGTTAGAGTAGTAGAAGTGATGTTAGAAATATGTTAAGATTAATTTTATTTGAAAGGCAAAGTGACATAGAGAAGATGAGAGAAACAGAGAAAGCTTCCATATGCCCTGAACAGCTGTATCTGAGCCAGGCTGACCAGGAAATAGGAACGCCATCCAGATCTCTCATATAAGTATTCTTAGGTGTTTAAATTTAACTTAAAAGTGATCCCTGTTAAATATAAGAGTGGGAATAAGAGAGGCAGGAGATGTACAATTTAGGACATGCTCAATCGGACTTGCCCCAAATGGTGGAATTAGAAATGTGCCAGGGGATTCCAATACAAGCCCATCAAGGTTGCATGTACCAATGCCATCTCACTAGTCCAAGTGATCAATTTCAGTCACAATTGATCACACTGATAGGTCTAAGCGTTAAAGGGATCACACAAACAAGACTAGTGTCTGCTAATACTAACTGCTAGAATTAAAAAGGAGAGAACAATCCATCATGGGAAGCGGGATACACAGCAAACTTGTAGAATGGCAGATGTCCTAAACAGCACTCTGGCCTCAGAATCAGCCCTTAAGGCATTTGGATCTGGCTGAGGAGCCCATGAGAGTATTTTAGGCATGGAAAGCCCAGGTACTCTGGAAAAAAAAAAAAAAAAAAAACCCTAAATGAAAGATGTCTGCGAGTGGTGAGATCCCACAGTAGAAAGAAAGGGGCCATCAAAGAAGGAGGTACCTTTCTCTGAAGGGAGGAGAGAACTTCCACTTTGACTATGACCTTGTCTAAATAAGATAGAAGTCGGCGAACTCAAAAGGCTTCCATAGCCTTGGCAACTCATGACTAGAGCCTAGGGAGATTACTTACGCCATAAACAAGAGTGTCAACTTGTTAAGTCAACAACAGGAGTCACTGTGTACTTACTTCTCATGTAGGATCTCTGTCCTTAATGTGTTGTTGGATGTGAATTAATGCTACAATTAGTACTGAAACAGTATTTTACACTTTATGTTCTGTGTGGTACAAACTGTTGAAATCTTTACTTAATATATACTAAATCAATCTTCAGTATATAAAGATAATTGGAAATGAATGTTGATGTGAATGGAATGGGAGAGGGAGTGGGAGATGGGAGGGCTGTGGGTGGGAGGGAAGTTATAGAGGGGAAAGCCATTGTAATCCATAAACTGTACTTTGGAAATTTACATTTACTGAATAAAAGTTTAGAAAAAATAAGTCACAGAGATCCAAGCATTTGCGTCATCTTGCACTGCTTTCTCAGGCAACATAGCAGGAAGCTGGACTGGGAAGACTGGTCTAATGTAAAGTGTTCTAAACTTCCTTTGAATTGCAAATTCACCTCTGGAGTCCCAGGGTCAACTGAGAAATTCACAGTTGTGGCCAAGGCCTTTGTCTTTTATTTAAACTTGTTTCTAACTAACATGATTGAAGTTGTGGTAGAGGCTTTCCTAAAGTCAGAAGAGGAAGGGAGGATCCTGTTCAGGGAATGAAGTGTATATTGTTATCTGCCTATAAATGCTTCCACTGTGGTTACTATCCGCTTATATGTAACCATTACAGTTTCTGCTTGTTAGTACAGATAAACGATGTTAACCCTTCCTGAACAGGTACCATTCAATGTGTGTGTGTGGAAAAGAAGACACCAGTAACTATAAACACATCCATAGTATTATATCAATTCTTGTGGCCACCATGGAATATTAGAATATCCAAACAAATACATGCATGTAACCATATATGGGAGACAGAGGCCCCTCTGTGTTGTGACCTCAGGCTTTTGGATAAGAAATTCCACCTGGGCATATGCATGCATAAATAATAAATGACTACTTCCTGTTAAAAAGACCTTGATGTCCTGGAATAGCCAGAACTCAAACTGTCACTCTGATATGGGATATTGACATCATAGGCAGTGGCTTAATCTGCTGTACCACAACATTGACCACTTCAGAATAGATTTTAGATGTATAAAGTACCTTATTAAATTATGTGTATTTTACTTTTTAGTTAACAGAAAGCTAGTAACTGCTTTTATTAAAAATTACTAAATAAACTGCCAGCGCCGTGGCTCACTAGGCTAATCCTCCACTTGTGGCGCTGGCACCCTGGGTTCTAGTCCTAGTTGGGGCGCCGGAATCTGTCCTGGTTGCTCCTCTTCCAGTCCAGCTCTCTGCTGTGGCCCGGGAAGGCAATGGAGGATGGCCCAAGTGCTTGGGCCCTGCACCTGCATGGGAGACCAGGAGAAGCACCTGGCTCCTGGCTTCGGATTGGCACAATGCCCTTGCTGTAGTGGCCATTGTGGGGGGTGAACCAACAGAAAAAAGGAAGACCTTTCTCTCTGTCTCTCTCTCTCTCACTGTCTAAATCTGCCTATCAAAAAAATTACTAAATAAACAAGGTTTGATGAGTTAATCTGGTTGCAGTTTATTAAAAAAATTGTTATTCTAAGATAAAAAATTTTTATCCATAAGAATGTGAAAAGTGGGATCTTTACTAAAATTATGAGATGGGCAGTCTCAACTTGATATCTTAATAATCTCTATTTTTCCTTTTTTTTTCTATTTTTATTTCCAAGATAATTTGAATGTGAGAAAATTGTGTTTGAGATTTATTGGCTAAATGTAGTAACCTTCTGTGATTGCTGTGATAAATTACAACAAATTTAGTGGCTTACCAAAACACAAGTAGAAGTGTGACATGATTCTCACTGGGTTAATAATAAGTTGTCAGCGTGATACATTCCTTCCTGGAGGGAGGATAAGGACTCCACTGCCTTCCTTTTTTTTTTTGCTTTTTTTCCCTTATTCTGGAGCCACACTATTCTACTTGCATGGCCTTCTTCTTCTGTCTCCATTCAGGAACATTGTTCTAGGCCACTCTCATGTTGTTGTTTCACAGCTTTACTTTCCTGATTCTCTATTCCAATTTTAAGATCCCTGGTGATGGCATGGGCCCTCAAGATAATTCAGGATAATCTCTGCACTTTAAATATACTTCATGAACAACTTCAGTTATAAATTAATTTCTCTTTGCCATCTAAGCTAAAATATTTCAGATTCCAGTTATTAGGATGTAATCATCCATGTTGAAAGATGCTAAATAATAAAATAATGATACAGGCTTGTTTTTTATTAATTAAATACGAGAGTGAAAGCAGTAAACATACCATCAAATTATTAGAAAACATTGGGGAAAGCTTGTGGGACATTGTCATAGGCAAAGAGTTCTTTGAAAAGACCCCAGAAGCACAGGGAATCAAAGTCAACATTGACAAATGGGATTATATCCAATTTAGAAGCTTCTGTACTAGAAAAGAAATACTCAGTAAAGTGAAAAGGCAACCAACAGAATGGGAAAATTTATTTGCAAATTATGCAACTGTTAAAAGGTTAATAACCAGAATATATATATATATATAAAGAGATCAAGAAACTCAACAACAACAAACAATGCATGTAATAAATGGGCCAGGGACTTAAACAGGAATTTTTCAAAAGAGGAAATGCAAATGGCAAACAGACACAGGGTAAAATACTCAAGATCACTAGCCATCTGGGAAGTGCAGATCAAAAGCACAATAAGGTTTCACCTAACCCTAGTTAGATTTCATAAGAAATCAACAAACAACAAATTCTGGCAAGGATGTGGGGGAAAAGTACCCTAATCCACTGTTGGTGGGAGTGTAAACTGGTAAAGTCACTAAAGAAGACAGTATGGAGATACCTCAGAAATCTAAATATAGACCTGCTATATGACCTAGCCATCTAACTCCTGGGAATTTACCCATGGGAAATTATATCATCATATGAAAAGTACCCCTATGTTGACTGCAGCTCAATTCACAATAGCTAAGATATGGAATAAACTCAAAATGTCCATCAGCTGAAGACTGGATGAAGAAATTATGAGATATTTACACCATGGAATACTACAGAGAGGTTAAAAAATGAAATCCCATTTTTTGCAACAAAATGGATGAAACTGGAATAATATCTTATTTAGTGAAATAAGCCTGTCCCAAAAGGACAAATACCATATATTCTCCCTGACCTGTGATAACTAACAGAACACTTAAAAGTTGTCTATAGGCCAGCACCACAGTTCAATAGGCTAATCCTCCACCTGTGGTGCCAGCACCCCAGTTTCTAGTCCCGGTCTGGGCACCAGATTCTGTCCCGGTTGCCCCTCTTCCAGTCCAGCTCTCTGCTGTGGCCCGGGAGTGCAGTGGAGGATGGCCCAAGTCCTAGGGCCCTGCAGCCGCTTGGGAAACCAGGAGGAAGCACCTGGCTCCTGGCTTCGGATCAGCGCAGTGCACCAGTCACAGCGTGCTGGCCACAGTGGCCATTGGGGGATGAACCAACAGAAAAAAGGAAGACCTTTCTCTCTGTCTCTCTCTCACTGTCCACTCTGCCTGTCAAAAAAAAAAAGTTATCTATAGAAGTGCAATTGTCACTTTCAGAAACAATGATTTTGAACAGCCCTTGTTTCACTATTGAAAAATGATTTTCCCATCCTATTGGTTGAGCTCTTTGCTTAATATAGAGCTAATCATATTGGTATAAAGTTAATTGAAAATAGATCTGAGTAAAAAAATAATAATGGAAATAGGAGAGCGAGGAGGAAGGGGGTGGGAGAGTGGGTGAAAAGTGGGTACAGTGGAAAATCACCATGTTTCTAAAGCTGTAATTATGAAGTTTATGAAGTTCATATTTCTTAAATGGTTTCTGGGGAAAAATAAATAAATAAACAAAATATGAAAAAATAAAGAATGCAATTTTAGATGACCATAGACATTGGATGAAATATTGTAAAATTGGGGGCGGGGCAAGATGGCGGAATAGGAAGGGAGCACACTGATAGTCCGGGGAGAGACAGTTTAATAAAAGTGGAGATACTGCAGGTTCAAGGAAGAGTAGGGGAAGGAACAGCAGAAGAAACTCTTCTGTAATGAGTGATTCACAGTGGACCTGCGTGGAGAGCGTGGGAGCCCACAGTTCGGGACACCAGCGGCAGACTCAACACACCAGTGCTGGAACGCGAGGTGAGCCGAACCTCAATAGCCCGAGACACCAGCAGGCAAGCGGAAAGAGGAGACTAGAGGGAACAACCCCGGGGGGGAAGTTCACCAGGCTAACTAGAAGAGAGAGAGAGAAAGTGACTGATGCTGACACGGGTTTCTCTCTCTCTGCTCGCCTCTCAAAGGCGAGCAAGACAAAGAGCAGGTGCCATCTTGGACATACGTCATAAGCAGAGCGACCTCAGGTCTGCACCGGCCCTGAGCCTAGCAGAAAAACCTGACTGTGGGTGGGGTGAATTAACAGGAGATTAGGACCTAGTAAATCTGTGGCACTACTAAACTGAGACTGTGAAAAAAGAGACAGTGGGGGAGAGAAAATTATACAATATAGATAAATTTTGAAATATTAAGTAAAATTTTTTAGTTTTTAGTTTAAAAGATTATTCAATGTAAATATTTTATTTAAATTTTTATGTATTTAAAATTAGCAATATCTCAACAGTTCTTTTTACATTGTCTTTGTAAGAAAGTTGATAAGGCAACTATTTCCAGTATGATAAATAATTTGAGCTGCATTATAGAGATCATTGAAAAATTGCATTTAGGTCATACGCTTTCCTAACCAATCAAAAAAAGTGCAAAGATAATATGTACTTTTTTATTAAATTAAAACATTTAAATATCATTAATATTATTGCTTTTTTTTTCTCAGTGTTACTATCTATGTTTCATATCTGTAAGTTTTAAAGTCAGAAAAAGAATTCTGAGGTAATTAAGCACTCAGTATATTATTTATTCCTTTTTTATTCTCTATTTTAATGAATTGTTATAGTTAACAATAACAATGCTCATGAAAATTTTGGAGACTAAAAAAGAGTTAGTGGATGTCATGAAATTATGAGATGAATTTCTATGTTTCAACCCTCCAAGCTTAAGAATATATTATTTGGAACTTCAGTGATCTCTAAATCAAAGTGGGACAGTAATATTAATTTAATTATAATATGATCATACAATAAAATATCAAATACTTATGTTATTTTTATGTATTTATGCCTTATGAATTATTTTATTGTGTGAAGGTGTATGTAATATATTTTGGGAGGTTAACTTACAGTGTTGTTAATTTTAATAAAATGAGAAACATCTCAATGTCCTATGGATGTATATATCATTGAGTGATTGTTTTGTAGAAACCTGATTTTTGATATTATTTATTTTTCAATCTAGAAATGATAAATAACATAACTGATGACAACTCTAGTTTCAATGACTTTCAGAACAAAGAAATTCTTTTCTTTCTAATTACATGTTGGTTATAAGATTACTCTGCTTCAGATCTTATGTTCTTCAATGGCACCAATCCCACAGAGGACTTGCTACCTTTAGAAAAGACTGAATAATTCAAGTAAGCTGTGAATAATGAAAGGACTCTAAAAGCTTCTCTATAGAACTGTCATATCACTTTCAAATTTTCTTACCCCCAAAAAATTCACATTGCCAACAATGACAATTGAAAAGCAATTTGTACAACTTTTAGGAAAGTGCTCTGAGTTACATAGAAATGCATAGGGATATGCTGGCATCCTTTAGGGACTCAGGATGTAAATTATTTTGAGAACAAAAATATGTCAGTAAACTTGTCTTTTTGAAACCCAAATTTTCATTTCCTTCCATCAAAAGGAAGTGCATATTCCTGTGAAGAACACATTCCAAATTTCTCACCCAACCAAGGATATATTTTGAGACAGTTGTTTTACCAGACTCAAAGATAAACAATATTTATGATTTATACATAGCCTTTTAAATTACTTATTGAATCTCATTTGTTTGTGGTATACATACACTATAGAATGCTAATTAGCCATAATAAAGAATGAGATTCTGTCTTTCGCAACAAAATGGATGCAACTGGAAACCATTATGCTTAGTGAAATAAGCCAATCTCAAAAAGACAAATATCATACTGTTTGATGTGTGGCAGTTAATATAAAATAAAAAATGTATAGGACTGAAGTGATCGATTTGGGATATGATTATAATTTTTAGCTCATGTTTATACCCCTGTGGAACTGTAGTCTTCCTACCTTTTACATGTTGAATTATAAATAGTGACAAAGTAAGTCTGGGAATATAGAGGAGATTAAAATTATAGCTTTGAAAATGTTAATGAAGAGGGGAGGGAGTGGATGGGAATTGAGGGGGAGCAAGGAAGTGAGGGAAGTGTGGTTGTCTTCTAAGAACTCTACCTATGGAATACATAAAATCTGTTATTTTTATATCAATAAACAAAACTCTGAAAGGAGAGAAAACCCTAATGTGCAAGACCTAATCTTTAGAAAATAAAAGGTATACCTCCTGAATATAACCCTACCATACAACCCAGCCATCCCACTCCTTGGAATTTACCCAAAGGAAATTAAATTGGCAAACAAAAAAGCTGTCTGCACATCAATGTTTATTGCAGCTCAATTCACAATAGCTAAGACCTGGAACCAACCCAAATGCCCATCAACAGTAGACTGAATAAAGAAATTATGGAGCATGTACTCTATAGAATACTATACAGCAGTCAAAAACAATGAAATCCAGTCATTTGCAACAAGATGGAAGAATCTGGAAAACATCATGCTGAGTGAATTAAGCCAGTCCCAAAGGGACAAATATCATATGTTCTCCCTGATCGGCAACAACTAACTGAACACCAAAGGGGAAACCTGTTGAAGTGAAATGGACACTATGAGAAAGAGTGACTTGATCAGCTCTTGTCCTGATGGTTGATATACAATGTAATACTTTATCCATTTTAGTATTTTCTCTGTTTTGTTCTAGTACTATTGGTTGAACTCTGTAATTAACACACAATTATTCTTAGGTGTTAAATTTTAACTGAAAAGTGATCCCTGACAAATATAACAGTGGGAATAAGAGAGGGAGGAGATGTACAATTTGGGACATGCTCAATCGGACTTGCCCCAAATGGCAGAGTTAGAATCGTGCCAGGGGATTCCAATACAAGCCCATCAAGGTTGCATGTACCAATGCCATCTCACTAGTCCAAGTGATCAATTTCAGTTCACAATTGATCACACTGATAGGTCTAAGAGTCAAAGGGATCACACAAACAAGACTAGTGTCTGCTAATACTAACTGATAGAATCAAAAAGGGAGAGAATGATCCATCATGGGAAGCGAGATACACAGAAGTCTCATAGAATGGCAGATGTCCTAAATAGCACTTTGGCCTCGGAATCAGCCCTTAAGGCATTTGGATCTGGCTGAGGAGCCCATGAGAGTATTTTAGGCATGGAAAGCCAAGACACTCTGGAAAAAAAAAAAAAAAAAAAAAAGAGGACCTAAATGAAAGATCTCTGCGAGTGAGATCCCAGTGGAAAGAATGGGGCCATCAAAGAAAGAGGTACCTTTCTCTGAAGGGAGGAGAGAACTTTCACTTTGACTATGACCCTGTCAGAATAAGGTCAAAGTCGGCAAACTCAAAAGGCTTCGATAGCCTTGGCAACTCATGACTAGAGCCTGGGGAGATTACTGACGCCATAAACATGAGTGTCAAATTGTTAATTCAACAACAGGAGTCACTGTGTGTACTTACTTCTCATGTGGGATCTGTCCTTAATGTGTTGTCCAATGTGAAGTAATGCTATAACTAGTACTGAACCAGTATTTTACACTTTGTGTTTCTGTGTGGGTGCAAACTGATGAAATCTTTACTTAATATATACTAAATCAATCTTCTGTATATCAAGATAATTGGAAATGAATGTTGATGTGAATAGAATGGGAGAGGGAGTGGGAGATGGGAGAGGTGTGAGTGGGAGGGAAATTATGTGGGGGGGCAAGCCATTGTAATCCGTAAACTGTACTTTGGAAATTTATATTTACTAAATAAAAAAAAGTAAAAAAAAAAAAAGAAAAGAAAATTAACACCAGTGGTCTTGAATGCTGGCATATTTTCTTAATATCTTAAAGTTAGTGTATAGTATTAGATCATAGACACCTTGTTTTCTGTTTTTCCCCTCTACATTAAGTAGACAATACTGGCTATAGAAAGGATGTATAAGGTACTTTTTTAACCTTAGAATATTTTCCACATTAAAAAGAGAAGATTATATCTACCTATCAATAGATTTTACGTGAAGATAAAAATATCTAACATTTGCAAAGAAAATTAGGAACTAAATAGCTCATGGCTCTTCACAGAAAAAATTGATTTTATGTATTTCTAATTAAGTCAAGTATATAAGCTTGATATAATCTGGAAATAAATGGCAGAACAGCCTTCCCTCTAACATCAAGAACACCTGAGGAATGACCAATAGTTGAATCATTCCTGGCACATTTATTCAAGCAGCATATAGAAATACAAAAGATACACAATAGATGCCAATCATATTGAGGCTGCCAGGTAGATATCTGGGAATTGGGATTGCTTATCAATAACTAATAACTGGTAAAAAATAATAACTGATATGGCTCCACTGCAATAAATAATAGGGTTTAATAGTGCTAGGATTATAGAACTAAAAATT
Organism: Oryctolagus cuniculus; assembly: GCF_964237555.1. NCBI lineage: Eukaryota > Metazoa > Chordata > Mammalia > Lagomorpha > Leporidae > Oryctolagus > Oryctolagus cuniculus. The sequence goes on from NC_091436.1 coordinate 69,090,047, forward strand.
ATGGCACCTGAAAATATGTCCGAATAATCATTCGCTAAACTGACAAATTACAATTCCTTCATCCTGTTTGACCATAGGTGTCTGAGCAGGAGTAATTGGAAAATCAGAAACTACAATTAAAATCATTTGACCTCCACTATATATATATTTTTTATTAAATACTCATAAACTTATTGATGATTAAACACTATTGTATATTAAGAGTATGGCTACCTGGGGACAGCTTTGTGGTTTAGGGAGTTAAGATGCTGCCTGCAGAGCTGGCGTATCATATGGGCACCAGTTCCAGTCTTGGCTGCTCCAATTCCTATCTGGCTCCCAGCTAATGTGCCTGGGAAAACATCAGAAAATGGTCCAAGTGCTTGGGCCCCTGTACCCATGTGAGAGACCTGGTAGAAGCTCCTGGCCCCTGGCTTCAGACTGACCCAGCTGTGGCCACTGAGGTATTTGTAGAATGAACTAGTGTATGGAAAACATCTCTCTCTGTCTCTCCCTCTCTCTCCATTTGAAACTCTGCCTTTCAATTAAACAATACAAATCCTTAAAATAGTAACAATGCTAAAGATTGTGACCATCCAGTGAAACTGACAGCTGCTGGTACAGAACAGTCAATTCAGCATGCATGTCCACTAATTTTGAAGACAATCATCATATATTTTTGGCTCCCTTCCTCAAACTTGTAGCTATGAAAGATATTTGCTGCAGTGGTAGAAGCCTTTCAAATAGCATAAAAATTTTAAAGTTTGGCAAATTTGGATTTGTGCTTCACTTACTAGATAAACTAAAGAAGTCATTTGCAGGAATTTAGAAAACATTTTGCTGAGTGAAATAAGCCAATCCCAAAGGGTCAAATACCACTTGTTCTCCTTGATAGGTGACAACTAACTGAGCATCAAAAAGGAAATCTGTTAAAGTGAAATGAACACTATGAGAAATGGTGACTTGATCAGCCCTCACCCTGACTGTTGATGAGCAGCTTGATATGTTATCCCTCTTAGTATTTTTGTTTGTTTGTTCTACTTAATACTTTTGGTTGAATACTGTAATCAATACACAATTCTTCTTAAGTGCTGAAACTTAACTGAAAAGTGATCACTGTTAAAAAAAGAGGGGGAATAACAGAGGGAAGAGATGTGCAATTCGGGACATGCTCAAGCTGACTTACCTCAAATGGTAGAGTTAGAAACATACCAGGGGATTCCAATTCAATCCCATCAAGGTGGCATGTACCAATGCCATCTTACTAGTCCCAGTGGTCAATTTCTGCTCACAATTGATCATAATGATAGGACTAAGAACCAAAGGGATCACATAAACAAGACTAGTGTCTGCAAATACTAGCTGATAGAATAAAAAATTGAGAGAATGATCCAACATGGGAAGTGAGATACACAGCAGACCCATAGAATGGCAGATGTCCTAAACAGCACTCTGGCCTCAGAATCAGCCCTTAAGACATGTGGATCCAGCTGAAAAGCCCATGAGACTATTTCAGGCATGGAAAGCCAAGACACACTGGGGGGAAAAAAAAAAAAAAACTAAATGAAAGATCTCTGCGAGTGAGATCCCAGTGGAAAGAACGGGTCATCAAAGAAGGGGGTACCTTTCTCTGAACGGAGGAGAGAACTTCCACTTTGACCATGGCCTTGTCTAAATATGATCAGAGTCAGTGAACTAAGGGGGCTTCCATAGCCTTGGCAGCTCTTGACAAGAGCCTAGGGTGATTACTGATGCCATAAACAAGAGTGTCAATTTGTTTAGTCAACAACAGGAGTCACTGTGCACTTACTCCTCATGTAGGATCTTTGTCCTTAGTGTGCTGTACATTGAGATTTAATGCTATAACTAGTACTCAAACAGTATTTTTCACTTTATGTTTCTGTGTAGGAGCACACTGTTGAATTCTTTACTTAATGTATGCTAAACTGATCTTCTGTATATAAAGAGAATCGAAAATGAATCTTGATGTGAATGGAAGGGGAGAGGGAGTGGGAGATGGGAGGGTTGTGGGTGGGAGGGACGTTATGGGGGGGAAGCCATTGTAATCCATATTCTGTACTTTGGAAATTTATATTAATTAAATAAAAGTTAAAAAAAAGAAGTTATTAGCCTAACATTATGTATACTTTCTGCAAAACTGTATGTTTATCTTTCTTTGTGAATTGAATCGATGCATTTTACTCTGATGGTACACAGGAGGTGCTCATCAAGGGTAACTCTTATATATTAGCTTTTATTGTGATTTTTAAACTAAAATATTGCTTTATATATGTAAAATTTACATATTTTGATTTTATATAACAGACATATGCTAATATAAGTAGTTATTCAGGATGGACAACTAATTAGTGATTCTTGAGTTGAAGACAGAGTGCTAATTACAGAAAATTGATTAGATTTAAAACAAATCTAATGTGTTTCCATACGAAAATACTACTTAGTTTATAAAAAAATTATTTTAATGGATTCAGATATCTAAGTAACGTTATGCAAAATCTTTGTAAGAATTTAATTATTGATAACTGAATCAAACGTTACTGAAAATGGTTGCTATTTAATGCAATAGTTATGATTATTGAATGCAATTGGAAAATGCAATCCAATTAACATTTCATTTATCTTGTGATTATTTTTACTTTTGCGTATTCCCCTATGTATCAGCAACAAGTTGAGGGTCATTAAGGATGAACAATCCATTTTGTTTGTTGCACTTTTAGAATAATCCTATCACAAAAGGCGGGAAACAGTTCTTTGTAGATTTGACCTTGAAGGGATGTTGAGAATTAATAGAAAACATTTGTAAAGCACTCTGAGTTTTTTGAAGCACAGTTGTAATATAATATATTATCACAGAAATCTAAGAGATTATGAAAGTGCAGTATATTAAAGATAGTTCATCCTTCAAGAGATTAATCTTTGACAGAGCCGCAGGCAACTGTAAGGATGCTAGGAGCATTGTCAGTTGTATTCCTGAAGAAACTGGTGTAATAGCTACACCATGGCTTTTTATATGTTATTTTTTATTTGGTATGACTGTGATCCTTATATAGAGAAAAATGAATAAAGGACTAAATAAGTTAAAAACTAACATGATATCTCCTTTAGTCTTTCCAAACTCTTGGGCATTTTCATCATTCAACAAAGCAGAAAAAATGGAACCCATCACTTTTCAATGTAAAATAATATGCTTATCTTAAGTCTACAGAGTATTTTCCAAAATTTATACTTTAAATGAGTGAGTTTATAAACAGTATATATTTTTATCCTAGAAAAGAGCTACAATATAATGCTCCAATGTAAGCATACAAGAGAAGTCTATTTCAACTTTGAATATATGTTATAAAATTTCATTTTCATATTCCTGAATTTGCATTGAATCAATTGGTCGTAGCTTGGGATCATTATTTTACATTATATGTGTAGTTATAATTCATTTTATGTTTCTAGTATAAAATAAATAAGAATTGACTTGGACATAAAGTGGAATTTTTCAATATATATTTTGCTTAAAATTTACTATAAATACTTACTTGATAATTAAAACAGTTCCTTCTATGTGCATTGTGAAGATAGTATCAGGGCTGGGATTTTTTTTGCCAGTGTTTTCATATATTATTTTAATGTATTTTAATGAATACAAGAAAAAAGAAATATACATAATTATGAATTTAGAAAATTCCATATGAACACAAACTTCAAAATGAATTCATATATATATTATATAGCTATATTGGTAATTTTAAAATATCATATTATTTAGTAGCCAGCATGTCAACCTCTACATTGATATTATTTGTTACTAGTTTTAATTACACATTAACATCTTATTTACTATGTTTAGGCATCATAATACTTAATTTAAGTAATAAAAATTATTGATGTGATTCCTATTTTCCATAAGTAAAATCTACTTAAAATAGGATACCTGCTCTGATAATTTGATTATAGAAATAGCTGTTCTTGGGGCCAGCATCGTGGCTTACTTGGTTAATCCTCTGCCTGCGGCACCAGCATCACATATGGGCACCGGGTTCTAGTCCCAGTTGCTCATCTTCCAGTCCAACTCTCTGATATGGCCTGGGAAGGCAGTGGAGGATGGCACAAGTGCTTAGGCCCTGCACCCGCATGGGAGACCAGGGAGGAGCACCTGGCTCCTGGCTTCGAATCGGCACAGTGCTGGCCGTGGTGGCCATTTGGGGAGTGAACCAACGGAAGGAAGACCTTTCTCTCTGTCTCTCTCTCACTATCTATAACTCTACCTGTCAAATAAAATTAAAAAAAAATTAAAAAAAGAAATGATTGTTCTTCCCAAGCTTCTTTGCATAAATTTACTTACATTTTCCCTATGTTTATCTCTTTTAAGCTTGTACAACTGCCTGTATGTAGTTAATATTATCATGCTTTACATGTGGAAAGACTGAAATTTAAATGTATTAGTTAAGGCAATACTGACTACTGAGATAAGTAAACTCTCAAGTTTTAAAGGTTAGTGCAATTCATGTTTATTTCTGGGTTCATGTTTCTTCTGTTAGTAATTAGGAGGATGGCAGGAGATGCTTTCTGATTCACTTAGACATTCAGAATTCATGCTGAGTCTCTGGCTCTTTGTATATGTGAGTTATGAATTTATCTTGAATTTAAAATCTAACTAATAGAAGGAGAAAGGAAATTAATAGAGAAATCCTCGTGGGTTGTTTTTAATGGGTAGAACTGAAAGAGGTATATATTATACTGCCTGTATTTTTTTCATCAATACTTAATTATATTATCATAACTATCTACAAATGATGTTAGTAAATATCTGGTGTAAATTTATGCCAAGTTTTAAAAAAATTTGAAGCCAACTGTTTACATCAACAGAAATGATAAATACCCCCCTCAGTGCCATCCAGGTAGTACAGACAGGATGCACAATTGATGATTTCTGGTACCATGAAAAGTACCACAAAAACTCTTTAATAATTTTCCTTTGTCCTCTTTAGTACTTCTTATACATAATATTCCTTTTTGTTATTACATCAGATGCAAACTGTCTTTCCATGTGAAAAGCAATATCGTTCTCATAGAAATTTCTCATAACAAGTGTTAATAATGGTTAGATAAGATTTAATGGTTAGATAAGATTTGTCATAATGCCTTTTTCTATTTGTCATTTGTTACTTTTGTAAAAATTACTTAAAACTTATTAGTTGTAATTTTCATAGAATAAAATGCAACGAATAAACTTAAAAGAAATTTAATATAGCAAAACATGTAAAGTATACAAACAGAATATAACTAACGCTCTAAAAATGGTTCTATATATATATATATATGTGATCATGTAATTTACAACAAAATTTCCATAGAAATTTGAAGAAGAGCATTTTTTTTTCAGTAGAGAGTCATGGAGAACTTAAATGCATGCTTGTAATAGAATGAACCTGTTTTTATACCTAAAACTGTAGTAAAATTGAGATGGATTATAGACTTTAAAGAAAAGTAGCAAACACAATGCTTCTGTGATTAAATGAAAACTGTCTTCATGAACTTAGCTGTAGTAGATGATATTTGCTAAGTAGGATACAAATAAACTAGATATGAAAGAAAAATATTGTAGATCTTATTACAATTAAAATCTTTCATTAAAAAGACACCATTATGAGAACGTAAGGAGTGTCAGGTACTGCGGTTTAGTGGATTAAACCTTCATCTGTAGCACCAGCATCCTATATGGGTGCCAGTTCAGATCTTGGCTGCTGCACTTCCTATGCAGCTCACTGCTGGTGCTATGAGAAAGCAGTGGAGGATGGCCCAGTTGTTTGGGCTCCTGTACCCACATTGGAGGCCTGGAGGAGGCTCCTGGCTCCTGGCTTCAGATCAGCTTAGCTCCAGCCATTGTGGTCCTTTCGGGAGTGAAACAGTGAATGGAAGACCTCTCTTTCTGTCTCTTCTTCTCTGTTTGTATCTCTGCTCTCAATAAAAATAAATAAATCTTAAAAAAAAGAACATAAGGAAAAATGATGCAATAGGATAAGACAATGGCAATATATCTAACTCACAGATTACGTATTTTAATTATATAAATAAATCCAGCAGGCTCATCTTTAAGTTTCAAATTAAGGTGTAAAAATATGCTTATATGCAATTACCAAGATAAATAATATTAAAAGTACTGACATTTTCAATAAATAATTACTGAATGATGGAATTGGAATATTTGCATTTTGGAACTACAGATGCTTTAAAAATGTATTAGTTTTATACCATATAATTCATATAGTATACAATTTCATACATGGTATTTAATTCACAATTTAGTGGTTTCTAATCCATTTAAAGTTACTATACTTAAACTATGGAGTTTTAGAATATTTTCATCACTGCAAAAAGAAACAGTGCAATTAATTAACAATAACTTTTCATGACCCTTCTACAGCCCTTGACTAATGCAGTCCTTTTAAAAACTCTTTTATTAATATAAACAGAACAGATTTCATGCAACCCATAGGCACAGTTCCAAGAAGACAACCATATGTCTCTCCATCCTCCACTTTTCCCTAATCTCTCATCCTTTTTTCCTCTCTTAATCAGTTTTTGCAAAGCTATAACTTTAATCCATTCTATACTCACAGACTTAATTCACCAGTAACCATAATATATAAAAAGTAAAAAAAATAGGAAATCACAGTTTCACAGGAGTATAAACAAGGGCTAAAAATGGCCATCAAATCACATTCAACATAATCCCTATCCATACATTAAAGACATTCTTCACAGAACTGGAAAAAAAAGTAAAAACTCTAATGGAAATAGAAAAATCCCCAAATATCCAGTGCAATCTTTAGCAAAAATAATAAGGCAAAAGTGATTACAATACTTCACTTCAAAATATGCTACTAAATTACGGTATTCAAAATAAAATACTATAGGACTGACATAAAAACAAATAGACAAATGGAACTGAATATAGAGCCTGCAAGTAAACCAACTTATCTCCAGTCAATTTAACTTTGATCAATATACTAAAAACATATATTACAGATATGACTGTCTCATCAAGAAATGGTACTTAGACCACTGGATATCCACATGCAGAAAAATAAAACTAGGTCCTGTTTCTCACAATATACACAAAACAACTCAAAATGTATTAAGACATAACTATAAGCCGGCGCCGTGGCTCAATAGGCTAATCCTCCACCTTGCGGCGCCGGCACACCGGGTCCTAGTCCTGGTCGGGGCGCCGGATTCTGTCCCGGTTGCCCCTCTTCCAGGCCAGCTCTCTGCTATGGCCAGGGAGTGCAGTGGAGGATGGCCCAGGTGCTTGGGCCCTGCACCCCATGGGAGACCAGGAAAAAGCACCTGGATCCTGGCTCCTGCCATCGGATCAGCGCGGTGCGCCGGCTGCAGCGGCGGCCATTGGAGGGTGAACCAACGGCAAAGGAAGACCTTTCTCTCTCTGTCTCTCTCTCTCACTGTCCACTCTGCCTATCAAAAATAAAAAAAAATAAAAAAAAAAGACATAACTATAATACCTGAACCTATGAAACTACTAAAGAAAAAAATGGGTAAAGCCACCTCCTCAGCACTGGCATCCCATATGGGCACCAATTCAAGTCCCAGCTGCTCCACTTCTGATTCAGCTCCCTGCTAATGCACCTGGGAAAACAATGGAAGATGCCCGAAGTCTTTGGGTCCCTGCATCTCTGTGAGAGACTCCAATGAAGCTCCTGGCTCCTGGCTTTAGCCTGGGCCAGCTCCAGCTGTTGCAGTCATTTAGAGAATGAATCAGTAGATGGAAGATTTCTCTCTATATATTTCCTTCTTTCTATATATAACTCTGCCTTTCAAAAAATAAAATAAATTTTTTTAACTTTTATTTAATGAATATAAATTTCCAAAGTACAGAATATTGATTACAATGGCTCCCCCCCCCCATAACGTCCCTCCCACCCACAACCCTCCCATCTCCCACTCCCTCTCCCCTTCCATTCACATCAAGATTCATTTTCGATTCTCTTTATATACAGAAGATCAGTTTAGCATACATTAAGTAAAGATTTCAACAGTGTGCTCCCACACAGAAATATAAAGTGAAAAATACTGTTTGAGTACTAGTTATAGCATTAAATCTCAATGTACAGCCCAATAAGGACAGAGATCCTACATGAGGAGTAAGTGCACAGTGACTCCTGCTGTTGACTTAACAAATTGACACTCTTGTTTATGGCATCAGTAATCACCCTAGGCTCTTGTCATGAGCTGCCAAGGCTATGGAAGCCCCCTAAGTTCACACCAACTCTGATCATTTTTAGACAAGGCCATGGTCAAAGTGGAAGTTCTCTCCTCCCTTCAGAGAAAGGTACCTCCTTCTTTGATGACCCATTCTTTCTCCTGGGATCTCACTCATGGAGATCTTTCATTTAGGTTTTTTTTCCCCCAGAGTGTCTTGGAAAACATCCTGCTGAGTGAATTAAGCCAGTCCCAAAGTGACAAATATCATATGTTCTCCCTGATTGGTTACAACTAACTGAGCACCAAAGGGGAAACTTGTTGAAGTGAAATGGACACTATGAGAAACAGTGACTTGATCAGCTCTTGTCCTGATGGTTGATGTACAATGTAATACTTTATCCATTTTAGTATTTTTTTTTGTTCTAGTACCATTGGTTGGACTCTGTAATTAACACACAATTATTCTTAGGTGTTTAAATTTTAACTGAAAAGCGATCCCTGTTAAGAATTTGGAAAACATTATGCTGAGTGAAATAAGCCAATCCCAAAGGGACAAATACCACTTGTTCTCCTTGATAGGTGACAACTAACTGTGCACCAAAAAGGAAACCTGTTAAAGTGAAATGAACACTATGAGAAATGGTGACTTGATCAGCCCTCACCCTGACTGTTGATGAGCAGCTTGATATGTTATCCCTCCTAGTATTTTTTTTTTTTGTTTGTTCTACTTACTACTTTTGGTTGAATACTGTAATCAATACACAATTCTTCTTAACTGCTGAAGCTTAACTGAAAAGTGATAACTGTTAAATATAAGAGTGGGAATAAGAGAGGGAAGAGATGTGCAATTCGGGACATGCTCAAGCTGACTTACCTCAAACAGTAGAGTTAGAAACATACCAGGGGATTCCAATTCAATCCCATCGAAGTGGCATGTACCAATGCCATCTCACTAGTCCAAGTGATCAATTTCTGTTCACAATTGATCGTAATGATAGGACTAAGAACCAAAGGGATCACATAAACAAGAATAGTGTCTGCAAATACTAGCTGATAGAATAAAAAATTGAGAGAATGATCCAACATGGGAAGTGAGATACACAGCAGACCCATAGAATTGCAGATGTCCTAAACAACACTCTGGCCTCATAATCAGCCCTTAAGGCATGCGGATCCGGCTGAAATGCCCATGAGAGTATTTCAGGCATAAAATAAATATTTTTAGAAAAAATCTAAGAAAAATGTTTCACTATATTTTCATTGGCAAAGGTTTTTTGAATAAAATCACAATATCACAGCTAACAAAAGTGAAAATATGGATTCCAAATGGCAGAATAAGAAAAGGGCATACTGCTTTAGGCTAGGAGAAAATTGAAACAAAATTGTGGAGGAAGTGCATCCCTAGGGGACAGTTGGAAAGAAATCTGCAGTAGAAATTCTACAGCAAAAGGAGGGAAGCCATAGATCAGTGTGCACAGCAATACGCAGGGACACAACACACAAATCCTGCAGTATAGAGCCAGAAGTGCCAGCTTTGGAAAGTGAGGTGAGACTAGATTGTCTTAGCATGGACCACTGATGATATAGCCAGAAGGAGAGCCTGGTGGAGCACACTGTCTTTGAGTCAGGCCTGGAGCCCTAACGGGGAGAGTATCAGCCTAACCAAGCAAAAAAAAAAATAAAAAAAGAACATTTCTCTCTCTGCAACTCCCCACAACAGTGCCCAGCAACCAGATGGGAGAGATGGTGTTATTTTGACACAGTCGCAGCTGTAGCAGCTCAGGTATGTGCACTTGGCATTGGGTGGAGAGAAGTTACCATTCTGAAACAAGTAGCAGCTATGACAGCTCTTGTGCATGCATGTGATCCAAGGAATTTACTAGAGTGAAAATTCCAAGTTCCCCCTGACTTTGAGTCTTGCTGGGAAGATTGATAGGGGCTAGGTTCTCACGTATGACTGAGGTGCCCCAACACTCTCAATTTATTACAGGCTACAGGACTCAAGCCACCTAGGTGGAGTTCACACAGGAAGAAGGTACTGGAAACATCTCTGCCTCTCCATGGCTTGGGAGGCTAGTGGGACAGAGTGGATCCTCTGCACCTGAAACTATGGGAACCTTTAGGGCTGAGATGGTAGGAATTCTCTGACAGCGTGATAGGGCACAGTATGTAGCTGGGTCTCTGGATAATCATTATGTGCAGTTCCAAAGGCTCAGGGCAACAAGATTGCCTTGGGTAGAACACTGCTGTGTGATGCATCATAACAGAGGGACTGCACAGGTCCATTGTATGGTTCACATGGCAGCGTAAGTGACACATTCTCACTCTGGGCTAAACCAGGGCATTGATTACCTTGGAAGAGAGCAGGAGATGGTGTGATAACCCCAATAGACTATTGGGGTGATTCCAACCTCTTCCCTACTGACAAGCAGGGTGTCACCCACCCCATAGCACTGACCAGAGCTCCCTTGCCACACCTGGCATATGCCCCTGAATATTCACTGAAAGAACAGACATTCCACTAAGCTGAAAAGGCATAGCTCAGGCCTGTGCCATGGCTCAATAGGCTAATCCTCTGCCTGCGGCACCTACACACCGGGTTCTAGTCCCCATTGGGTTCCAGATTCTGTCCTGGTTGCCCCTCTTCCAGGCCAGCTCTCTGCTGTGGCCAGGGAGTGCAGTGGAGGATGGCCCAAGTGTTTGGGCCCTGCACCCCATGGGAGACCAGGAGAAGCACCTGGCTCCTGACTTCGGATTAGCGCAGTGCGCTGGCCGCAGTGCGCCGGCCATGGAGGCCATTGGAGTGTGAACCAACGGCAAAGGAGGATCTCTCTCTCACTGTCCACTCTGCCTGTCAAAAAAAAAAAAAAAAAAAGAAAGAAAAAAGAAAAGGCATAGCTCAAAGATAAAATCCATCAGAGGAGAAAACCAACAAGTATTCCCCAAATGCCTAAAATTAAAGCTGGATTTAAGAAATAAGAATAAAGAAGATAACATGACTACCCCAAAAGGAACACAAAATTTCATTATTAGAATGTGAAGATGAAGAGAGATAAAATGCCTGAAAAGGAATTCAAAACATTAATCAGTATTACTCAGCCGCAAGCAGAAGAAATTTCAAGAATTAAAGAAAAATATTCTATAACATGGAAGAAAAATTCTCCCATGAGATTGAGATTTGAAAAGAAATCAAACTGAAATATTAGAAATGAAGAATTCAATGTCAAATAAAAATACACTGAAAATTCTTAAAAACAGACTTGTTGAGGTATAATATAGAATATCTGAGCTAGAAGAAAAATCTTGGGAAATTTTTCAGAGAAAAAATTTAAAAAATTAAAATCAGTGTTGTAGATTAATAAGATCAAATGACTCTTATTATGGGTCTTAGAAATCCCTGAAGATGTGGAAAGAGAGAATGGATTAGAAATCCTATTCAGTGAAATAATTACAGAGAATTTCCCTAATTTGGGTAAATAAAAGTACATATAAGTACACAAGGGCATAGAACTCCTACTAGATATAATCAGAAAATACCTTTAGCATGATAAACTGTAGTAAAATTTTCAATGGTAAAGCATAAAGAAAAAGTATAAAATGTAGATGAGCAATACTCTAAATTACTTTCATAATATCACCAATTAGACACTGCTAACTTCAAATCAAAAACCTATAGGATAGGAAAGAATGGTGAGACATAGTCCAAGTCTTAAAAAAAAAAAAAAAAAAAAAACTGACAATCCAGAGTACTAAACCATGCAAAGCTCTCATTTATGAATGAAGGTGAAATAAAGACTTTCCATAACAAACAGAAATTAAAAAAAAAGTCACTGTTCATCAGCCTTACAAAAGGTGCTTAAGGATGTGCAACACACAGAAACACAGAAGGATAGTCAGCATTACAAAAGAATAAAAGGCAGAAAAGCTCCCCATAAAAGTACAAAGGAAATTCAAAGCAAACAATAGAAATATTTTAGGAAAAATTATAAGGCCAAGTTATTACTTATCAATTGTAAGTTTGAATGTAAATGTTCTAAATTTTCCAATTAAAACATGTAGACTGACTTAATGGATTAAAAAACAAGAACCATGTATTTTCTGCCTACAAGAAACACACTTCACCAACAAAGATGCAGGCAGACTAAAAATATTCCATGATAATGGAAGGCAAAAAAGAGCAGGTGTAGCCATCCTAATATCAGACAAAAAAGAATTTAACATAGAAACTGCTAAAAGAGATAAAGAAGGGCACAATTTAAAGATTAAGGGATAAATTCAATAAGAAGTTGTGATAATAATAAATGTATATGCATCCATCCCAGGGCACCTGGCTATTAAAACAAATGTTAATGGATCTAAAGGGAGACATAGACTCCAATACAATAGCAATGGAGGAATTCAACACAGCACTTTCATCAGTGGACAGATCACTAGACAAAAAATCAACAAAGAAAAAAGTGGTAATCAACACTGTGGACCAAACGGACCTAACTGATATGTACAGAACCTTAATACCACAGTTGCAGAATACACATTCTTCTCAGCAGTACATGGAACTTTGTCTGGAATAGACCACATGCTAGGCCATAAAGCAAGTCTCAGCAAATTCAATAGAATCGAAATCATACCATGCATCTTCTCTGAACACATTGGAATGAAGATGGAAATAAAAAATCAAGAATCTCTAGAATATGTGCAAACACATGGAGACTGAACAACATTCTCTTGAATGAACATTAGGTCATAGATTAAATGAAAAGATATAGAAAAGTTTCTGAAAAAAAAATGAAGATGACAGTACAACCCAACAAAACTTATGGGATGCATCAAGTAGTGTCAATAGGGAAGTTTAGAGTAATGGGTGCATACATCAAGAAATTGGAGAGGCACCAAACAAATGAAATATCAATGCATCTCAAGGATCTAGAACAACAAACCAACCCAAATTAGGAGTAGGAAAGAAATAATTAAAATTAGAGTGGAAATAAACAAATAAAACAAAAAAATACAAAAGATCAGTGAAATGAAATTTATTCTAAAAATAAGCAAAATTGATACACTACTGGCCCAACTTACTGAGACAGAGGGAGAAGACACAAATTAACAAAATCAGAGATGAAAAATAAAATGTAAAAATGGATAACAGAGAAATAAAAAGAATCATCATCGGGAATTACTGTGAAGAATTATATGCCCACAACTTGGGAATGGACAGATTCCTAGATGCATGCAAACTATCAAAATTGAATCATGAAGACACAGAAACCTAAAGCGATGAATAAGCAAAATATTGAATCAGTAATAAAAACTCTTCCAACAAAGAAAAACCCAGCACTGATGGCTTCACTGCTGAATTATATCAGACCTTTAAAAATAACTATTTTCAATTCTTCTCAAGCTGTTGAAAACAATTGAAAGGGAGGCAATCCTCCAAAACTTCTTCTGTGAGGGCACCATCATCTTAATTCCTAAGCCGTAAAAAGATACAGCAGAGAAACAGAAATGCAGAGCAATGTCCCGTAACATATATGCAAAAATCCTCAACCAAATACTAGCTATTAGAATACAATAACACATTGGCCGGCGCCGCGGCTCACTAGGCTAATCTTCCGCCTAGTGGCGCCAGCACACCGGGTTCTAGTCCCGGTTGGGGCACCAGATTCTGTCCCGGTTGCCCCTCTTCCAGGCCAGCCCTCTGCTGTGGCCAGGGAGTGCAGTGGAGGATGGCCCAGGTGCTTGGACCCTGCACCCCATGGGAGACCAGGAAAAGCACCTGGCTCCTGGCTCCTGCCATCGGATCAGCACGGTGCGCCGGCCGCAGCGCGCCGGCCGCGGCGGCCATTGGAGGGTGAACCAACGGCAAAGGAAGACCTTTCTCTCTGTCTCTCTCTCTCACTGTCCACTCTGCCTGTCAAAAAAAATAAAAATAAAAAAATTTAAAAATTAAAAAAAATTATAAAGAATACAATAACACATCACAAAGTTCATTCACATAGACCAAGTGGGATATATCCCTGGTATGCCAGGATGATTCCATTTTCACAAATCAATAAGTATGGGCTCAGCAAGATAAGCTGCTTTTTATGTTGCCAACATACCATATGGGTGGCATTTCCTATCCTGGCTGCTCCTCTTCTGATCTAGCTCTATGATATTGATTTGGGAAAGCTGTCTAGAATGGCCCAAGTATTTGGGCCTCTGTATTCATGCAGAAAGCCCAGAAGAATGTCCTTGCCCCTGAGTTCAGACAGATACTGCTCCAGTTATTGCAGTCATTTGGGGGGTTGAACCAGTGGGTGGAAGATTTTCTCTTTGTCTCTCTTTCTCTCTCTGTAACTCTGCCTCTCAAATAAATAAATCTAAAAAAAATGTGGATACATCACACTCATAAACTGAAGAATAAAAACAATATGATTATATCTATAAGCACATCCTTGCATGATGAAAATCTTAGGAAAACTGCGTATAGAAAGAGCATTCCTCAACACAATCAAGGACATTTATGACAAACACACAGCCAGCATCTTATCAAATGGGAAAAAGTGTGAAGCTATTCCAGTAAGATCTGGAACCAGACAAGGAAGCCCGCTTTCACCATTGCTATTCAATATAATCCTGGAAATTTTAGCCAGAGCCATTAGGCAAGAAAAATAAATAAAAGGATACAGATTAGAAAGCAGTAATTCAAACTATCTATATTTGTAGATGCCATGATTCTCTATATAGAGGAACTAAAAACTTCACTAAGAGACTATTTGAACTCACAGAGTTGGGCAAAGTTGCAGAATATAAAAATAACACACAAAAATCAATAGCCTTATATACACAGACAATACCGTGGCTGACAAAGAACATTTAAGATCAATCCCATTCACAATAGTTGCAGAAAAAAAAATAAACATCTTGGAATACATTTAACCAAGGAGGTAGAAATTTCTATGATGAAAATTACAAAGCATTAATGGAAGAAATAGAAGACACAAAAAATGTAAAAATATTTGATGTTCATTGATCAGAAGAATTGATGTCATCAGAATGTCCATACTACTGAAAGCAATGCATAGATCAATATGATCTTAATCAAAATACCAACTACATTCTTCTTAGGTCTAGAGAAAAGGATGCAAAAATTCATATGGAAATACCAGAGACCAAGAATAGTGAAAACAATCTTGTACAACAAAAACATAACTGGATTCATCACAGTTATGATGAAGACATACAACAGGGCAATTATAATCAAAACAGTTCGACACTGATACAAAACTAGATATGAAGACCAATGGAACAGAATAGAAACTATAGAAGTCAATCCATTCATCTACATCCAACTAATCATAGACAAAGGGACTAAAATCAATACCTGGAGCAAGGCCAGTCTCTTCAACAAATGATGTGGGGAAAATTGGATCTCCTCATGCAGAAGTATGATAGAAGACTCTTACTTACACATTATAGAAAAATCAACTCAAATAGTAAGGAATCCTAGTCTGTGACCCAATACCATCAAATTACTAGACAATAACATTGGGGAAACTGCAAGACATTGGCACAGGAAAAGACTGCTTGGAAAAGATCCCAGAAGCACAGCCAATCAAAGGAAAATTGACATATGTGATTACATCAAGCTGAGAAGCTTCTGCACTGCAAAAGAAACGTTCAAGGGTCTGGCACTGTGGCATAACAGGTAAAGCTGCCTGCAGTGCCAACATCCCATATGGGAGGTGATTTGAGTCCCTGCTGCTCCACTCCACTTCCAATCCAGCTCTCTGCTAAGGCATGGGAAGGCATTAGAAATGACCCAAGTCCTTGGGCCCCTGCATCCACATGGGAGACCTGGAAGAAACTTCTGGCTCCTACCTCAGATTGGTGTAGCTCCTGGCCATTGCAGCCAACTGGGGAGTGCACCAGCGGATAGAAGAGCACTCTCTCTCTGTCTCTCCTTCTCTCTCTATGTAACTCTGACTTTCAAATAAATAAACAAATCTTTTTTTTTTAAAGAGAGAAACATTCAGTACAGTGAAGAGGCACTGATGGAATGGGAAAAAATATTTGCAGAGTATGAAACTGAGAAAGGATTTATATCCAGAATCTATAAAGAGCTCAAGAAACTCAACAGCACCAGCAACAACAACAAATCCATTTAAGAAATGGACACAGAACTTGAACAGACATTTATCAAAAGAGGAAACTAAAATGTCCTACAGACATGTGAAATATGCTCAGGATCAATAGCCATCAGGGAAATGCAAATTAAAACCACAATGAGGTTTCACTCCTGTTAAAATGGCCCTCATTCAGAAATCAATAAACAATAAATGTTTGCTAGGATGTCTGGAAAAAGGTACCTTAATGCACTGCTGATGGGGATTAAACTAGTACAACCATTGTGGAAGACAGTATTGAGATACCTCAGAAAGCTGAAAATAGATCTAACATATGACTCAGCCATCCTACTCCTGGGATTTACCCAAGGGAAATAAAATCAACATATGAGTCAGACTAATATGTACCCCATGTTGATTGCAGCTCAATTCACAATAGTTAAGATAATGACTAAACCCAGATGTATATCAACTAATGACTGGATAAAGAAATTATGGTATACACACTATGAATGGCACTCACCTATAAGAAAGAGTGAAATACTGTCTTTTGCAATGGGAAACCATTATTCATATTGAAATAAGCCAGTTCCAAAAAGGCAAATATCATATATTTTCCCCAGGGTAGCTAATAGAGTTCCAAAAATGTAATGTATTGTATTGAAATTGACATTTTGGGTTTCAGTGATTGTTTATTGTCCTGCACAGTGTGTTTTTTTTTCTTACTATTTGTTGAACTCTTTATTTAGTGTCCAGTTAATCTTATGAATATAAAGTAAGCTGAAGGAATATCATTTTAAAAATTAAGAGTTATTAGGAGAAGAAGGAAGAGGAAGTGTAGGAGCTTGGGTGGGAAGGAGGGTAGGCTAATCACTATGTTCCTATACCCATATACCTGAAACACATAAATTTTTATATCTTATATAATATGCTAGTATTCATGCGGTGAAAAGGGTACCTTAATGTATTGTTGAAAGGAACATAAACTAATACAACTGTTATGGAGATTCCTTAGAAATCTGAAAATAGATCTACCATATGACCCAATAATCCCACTCCTTGGAATTTACCCAAAGGAAATGAAATCAGTATATGAATGAGTTATTTGTACCCTCATGATTACACTGGCTCAATTTACCATAAATTTGAGTACCTTCGATCCTTCCAAGGAGCTGTAAGGAACAACTTGATTTCTTATATTTTGAACTTTCAAAAGTTGCCTGCATTCCCTTAAGTCTGACTACTTTCTATCTCCAAAGGCAGTAATATCCAGTGAATTTCTCACTTGAATTACTTGAACATTGAAAATTCTGTAATCACAGTTGTGATTACATTACACCCTGATATAAAGTCAGATGATTACCGATCTTAATTCCAGTTACTACCTTAGTTCCCTATGTAAGGTACTTTATTCACAGGTTCCAGAACTAGGGTGTGGACATTTTGGAGAGCTATATTCTGCAGGCAGTAAATAGTGGGTATATGAGGTTTCTCCATGGGATTTCATATAGAAGATAAATGATGAGGCATGCCATAGTATATTTATAAAATATTATTTTACACTTAAATCTCTGATTGCTCTCTATTGTCTACTTGATTTGTTGGTCTAGGCTTGTGGAAGATGAACTGCAGTATAAAAATTTTATGTACCATTCTGACTTATTAACATGATAATATTTGAACAACTGAATAAAAGATTAAATGATCATAATATAGCTGGCTAGAAATTCTAATTTTTACCTTTATCTTTCTGCTTCTGTGTTTACCAATTATTCACTTATATTTATCTCCATTTTTCCCAGCTTACATTATTTGCACAAAAGCATTCACAAATGTCATTAATCCAAAAAATAATTTTAGTATCATAATAATAATGTCAAGGCCTTTGATCTCATTGTAAAGACAAAAATATATTATGCATATAAAATTGCATTAATAATTTTATTACTAGTTAATTTCTAGTTGTATTTTGAGAAACACATGTTTCCAAATGATAATTTAAGGATATTCATTTCTTGAAAAGAATCATACTGCCTTTCTGACACTTAACTTTAATTTCTAATTTTAGTTTATTTTTACTCCATTCCTACCTGGAATTAACTAGACCTTCTCAATGAAAAGAAGTATTGAAGATGAGACTAAAGAGAATTAAATAGGAGAGTGCTACATTGCACAAAACCCTATAATAAAGAAGCACTCTGTCTACATAATTATCCTGGAACTATTATTATCCAAAGAAGTGCTGAATAATGTTAGTGTCGGCAACACTAAACAGTAGAATGTGGACTTAATTCACAGAAAAACTGTGATTATTTGAAAATGATAATGGATCCTCCAATTTGCTGAATGACACTCTAGTGTTTAGAGAAAAATAATTTAACTTCTGGTATGCATTCTGAGGCAGTATATATAGCATAGCCTCACCAAATCACCATACATATATATGCATGATGCAGCAATAGTTTCGAGGTCAGAAACATAGAATGATACCAGAGAAGACATTTCACTAGGAGCCAGTGCTGTGGCTCACTTGGTTTATCCTCCTCCTGTGGTGCTGGCATCCCATATGGGCGTTGAGTTCTAGTCCTAATTGCTCCTCTTCCAGTCTAGCTCTCTGCTGTGGCCTGGGAGGGCAGTGGAGGATGGCCCAGGTGTTTGGGCCCCTGCACCCACATGGGAGACCAGGAAGAATCACCTGGCTCCTTGCTTTGGATCAGCGCAGCACCAACCATAGTGGCCATTTGGAGGGTGAACCAATGATGCAAGGAAGACCTTTCTCTCTTTCTCTCTTTCTCATTGTCTATAACTCTCCCTGTCAAAAAAAAAAAAAAAAAAAAAAAAAAAAAAACAGGACATTTCACTGAATAATTTGAGTTTTTCTGCTATTTTAATAATATGGTGATTTCAACAATTCATACTATTTTTATTTTTATCTCGGAAAATATACATTGCATATTTTATCAGCCTTCTTTTTTTAGGTTTAAATACCATACTCAGGAAGTAGATATTTTTGGACCTTATGTAGCAGAAGGCAAAATATTGTTTTAGGGAGACAAGCATGTCTTCTCTTATCTTCTCACCTCTTCTTGTGTCTAAGGAAAAATATGTATCTTAGCTGATAATCAATTACTTACTATTGTAAGTAATTCATTAGAAAATACTGTATATTGGAGAGAGCCTTGTGGTACGTTGGGTCAAGACATCATTTATGATGCCTGCATCCCATATCAGAATGAGAGTTCAAGTCATAGCAACTCTTTTTCTGATCTAGAATTGTGCTGATGCACAACAGGGGCATTTAAGACTAAACCTGTCGATATATGCCCAGCCTTTCAGCACTATGTGATAAGGGATCCATATATTGTTGTTCTTTTTTAATTTATTTATTTGATTTAAATGTAGAGTTACAGAGAGGCAAAGGAAGAGAGGGAGGGAGGGAGAGAGACTTCCATGTGCTTCATGATGGATCAAATGTGTGGGTCCTTGCCACCCACACTGGAGACCCACACTGAGTTCAGATCCTGGTCTTGACCTGTTCAAGTACTGGTACTGGAGTTGTAGGCATTTGGGGAGTAGACCAGTAGAATTAAGATATAGAGATTCTCTCTCTCTCTCTCTCACACTTCCTCTCTCTCTCTCTCCCACCTTTCAAGTAGATGGAAATAAATATTTAAAAAGTAATATTAAAATCATTACTAATATTAAATATTAGCAAGGTTAAAATCATTAAAATATTAGTTCTTTAAAAAGAGTATTAAAAAGGCAATGACATAGCAAGAGGTCAACTTTTTGAAATTTGGATAGTATTCACCAGCTACAGGCAAATCACAGCTGTTCTATGGTCTTACATAAATATTGAGAAATCTGCAAATGGATCAATGCCTGGGAATATTTTGTGTTGCTGCCTGCTGAGAGGAACTCTCTTCAGGTAGCAAACCTGTCTATATTTGAGTATAATATGTATTCAATGGCTGCTGATATGTAATGAATTCAAGGGTATTGTAATGCAGCTTGCAGTAGCTTAGAGATTCCCATCATTTTGTGGTACGAAAATGAACCTGAGGTATCAAAATGAAGATAACGTGTTTTATTCAGTTATTCACTGAAAAGTATGTCTTCCTTTCTTCTGGTACAGGAAACATGTGAGAAAGAATTTTCCTTTAACATTAGAAAATGAGAACTATAAACTTTGAAAGTCAAAATCAATAGAATAGTGTCTGCAAATACTAGCTGATAGAATAAAAAAGGGAGAGAACAATCCAACATGGGAAGTGAGATACACAGCAGACCCATAGAATGGCAGATGTCCTAAAAAGCACTCTGGCCTCAGAATCAGCCCTTAAGGCATGCGGATCTGGCTGAAAAGCCCATGAGAGTATTTCAGGCATGGAAAGCCAAGACACTCTGGGGGGAAAAAAACACCTAAATGAAAGATCTCTGTGAGTGAGATCCCAGTGGAAAGAATGGGTCATCAAAGAAGGAGGTGTCTTTCTCTGAAGGGAGGAGAGAACTTCCACTTTGACCATGGCCTTGTCTACATATGATCAGAGTCAGTGAACTCAAAAGGCTTCCATAGCCTTGGCAAATCATGACAAGAGCCTAGGGTGATTACTGAGGCCATAAACAAGAGTGTCAATTTGTTAAGTCAACAACAGGAGTCACTGTGCACTTACTCCTCATGTAGGATCTCTGTCCTTAGTGTTCTGTACATTGAGATTTAATGCTATAACTAGTACTCAAACAGTATTTTTCACTTTATGTTTCTGTGTGGGAGCACACTGTTGAATTCTTTACTTAATGTATGCTAAACTGATCTTCTGTATATAAAGAGAATCAAAAATGAAACTTGATGTGAATGGAAGGGGAGAGGGAGTGGGAAAGGGGAGGTTTGCGAGTGGGAGGGACGTTATGGGTGGGAAGCCATTGTAATCCATAAGCTGTACTTTGGAAATTTATATTCATTAAATAAAAGTTAAAAAAAAAAGAAAAAAAAAAGAAAGTCAAAATCTCTTATCTGAATATATAAAAGTTTTCAACCACAGGAAGGACCCAGCAAATAATTTCATTTATAATCTTTTCTGTCTAAACTCATGATACACATGCTATTCATTCCATTTTAAAAATGGATGTGTCCACTGTGGTGGAAACATAAACTGGTGCAATTGCTGTGAAAGACAGTATAGAGATACTTCAGAAATCTGAAAAAAGACCTACCATATGACCCAGCCATCCCACTCCTGGGAATTTACCCAAAGGAAATGAAATCAGCATATGAAAGAGTTATCTGTAACCCCCATGTTCATTGTAATTCAGTTCACAATAACGAAGATGTGGAATAACCCCAGATGTCTATCAACTGATGGATAAAGAAAGCATGGTTATGTACACTATGGAATACTATTCAGCAATAAAGAATGAAATCCTGTCTTTTGCAACAAAATGGAGGCAACTGGAAACCACTATATCTAGTGAAATAATCCAATCCCAAAAAGACATACACCATATTTCCTCCCTGATCTGTGGTAACAGAATACCTAAAAGTTAATCTATAGGAATGAAATTGACACTGAGATGTGAAAATTTTATGCAGTCCTTGTCTCTACTGTTACTGTTGAGGAACAGTGTTTTGTTTTGTTTTGTTTTTTTTTTTTCCTTAATACTATTTGTTTAACTCTTTATTTAGTGTGGGATTAATTTTATGAGTATAAAGTAAAGTGAAAATAGACATTTGTAAACACTAAGAGTGGGATAGGAGAGGAAAGGGCAGAGGGTGGGAACATGGGCAGGAGGGAAGGTAGGGTGGGAAGTATCACAAAGTTCTTAAATCCGTATATGTGGACTATGTGAAATTTGTATAACATAAATAAAATTTAAAAAAAGAATGTGCCCAGCCTTTAAGTACTACATAATGAAGGATCCATAAATTGTTCTTTTTTAAAGAGTTTATTTTAAAGGCAGAGTTACTGAGAGGTAGAGACAGAGAGAGAGAGAAAGGGAGAGAGAGAGAGAGAAGGGTCTTCCATCTGCTGGTTCATTCCCTTACATAAAGGATCAAGTAATCTTCAAACAGGGTAAATTTGACTTCTTCCTTTCAAGTTTGTATCTCCTTGATTTCTTTTTCTTGCCTAATGCCTATGACTCAAACTTCCAGAACTGCATTGAATTGTAATGATGAGATTTGCCACAATTTTCTGGTTCCAGATCTTAGTGGAAATGTTTCCATCTTTGTCATATGTTGCCTTGATTGTGCTGAGGAATGTTCCTTCTATAGCCAATTTGCTTAATTTTCATTATGAGAGAATGTTGTGTTTTATCAAATGCTTTCTCTACACCTAATGAGATCATCATGTTATTTTTATTATTCAATTTATTAATATGGTATATCATATTTATTGATTTATTGAACCATTCCTGCATACCAGGGATAAATCTTACTTGGTCCAGATGAATGATCTTCGTGGTGTGTTGTTGGATTTGATTAGCTAGTATTTTGTTGAAGATTCTGTATCTATGTTAATCAGGGATATTGGTTTCTAGTTCTGCTTCTTTCTTGTATTTTTTTCTCCTTTTGAATTAACACAAACTATGCATCTGATACAGGACTAATATCCAAAATATTTAAGAGACTTAAGAAACTCAACATAAACAAAACAATCCAATTAAAATTGGGCTAAGAATATTAACAGGCACTTTTCAAAGGATGAAATACAAATGGCCAAATACACACATGAAAAGATGCTTAGGAGCACTACCTATCATTGAAATGCAAGCCAAAAGAATTTCATATCACCCCTGTAGAATGACTACTTTTCAAAAATCAAAAAATAACAAATTCTGAGGAGGATGTGGGGAGAAAGTACCCTGATACACTATTGGTGGGAGTGTATACTGGTACAACCATTATGGAAAACAGTATGGAAATTCCTCAGAAAAATGAAAATTGATCTACAATGTGACAAAGCCATCACACTTGTGGGAATATATCCAAAGGAAATGCATTTGGCATATTGAAGAGGCATCTGTACCCCTCATTTGAAATAGCTCATTTCACAATAGCAAGGATATGGAATCAACACAGATATCCATCAACTGATGACTGAATAAAGAAAATGTGAAAGTTGCTCAGCAAAAAAAAAAAAAAGAAAGAAAAATGAAATCCTTTCATTCTCAATGTTATGATAGTGTAATAAGCCATTCCCAAAAGAACAATAATCATGCTTTCTTATTTGTAGTAGCTAATATATGGAGTACAAAAATATAATGTATACAATTTAAATTGACATCTTGAGATTTCTTATTTGTAGCTCTTATCTATACTACTGAGGAACAGTGGTCTTTTTTTTTTGACTGGCAGAGTTAGACAGAGAGAGAGAGGGGCAGAGAGAAAGGTCTTTCTTCCATTGGTTCACCCCTCAAATGCCCGCCACGGCCGGCGTGCTGAGCCAATCCGAAGCCAGGAGGCAGGTGCTTGCTCCTGGTCTCCCATGCGGGTGAAGGGCCCAAGGACTTGGGCCTTCCTCCGCTGCCTTCCCAGGCCACAGCAGAGAGCTGGAAGAGAAGCAACCAGAACTAGAACCCAGCACCCATATGGGATGCTGGCACCACAGGTGGAGGATTAGCGCTGGCCAGAACAGTAGTCTTTCTACTTAGTACTTGTTGTATCCATTATTTATTTAATTGAGGATTAACTTATGATTATAAAGTAAACGGAAAGTATTTCACTGCAAAAAGTTAAAATAAAATAATCAAGGAAGGAGGAGGGAATGTGGATAGGAGGTGGGAAGCATCATTATGTTCTTAAAACTGTATATGAAACACATGAAATTTGTTCCCTTCATGTAACTAACTTACTAACTAACTAACTAACTACTGTCAAGATGTCTGGAGTCCTTGATGTCCTGCAAATGACAGAGGCACATCTCTTCAAATTCCTTCCAACAAGATCTCACCTAGGTGATACCAACCTTGATTTCCAAATGGAACAGTACATCCACAAAGGGAAAAATAATGACATGTTCATTAATAATCTGATCAAGACCTGGGAGGCGTTTCTGTAATCAGCCCACATCAATGTTGCAATTGAAAGCCCTGCTAATGTCAGTGTGATATCTTCCAGATACACCAGCCAGAGGATGTGTTAAGATTGCTGCTGCTACTGGAACCAGTTCTATTACTTACAACTTCACATCTGGGATCTTCACCAGAAGATCCAGGCAACCTCAGGGAGTCACATTTTCTGGTGTGTACTGATCCCAGGGCTGACCACCTGCCTTGCACAGAAACATGGTATGTGCATGTGCCTACCATTTTTCTGTGTAACAGACTCTACTCTGCACTATATAGACATTATCATCTCATGAAACAACAAGAAAACTCACTCAAAGGGACTTATATGGTGAACATTGGCTTGGGAAATTATGCACATGCATGGGACCATCTCCTGTGAATAATCATTGGTGGTCATACCTGACCTCTGCTTCTTCAGAGACACTGAAGAGATTAAAAAGAAAAGAAGACCATACAGACCACCACTGAAAAAGCTGTGACCAAGGAAGAATTTCAGTGTAAGCAGACTGCCCTGATCTCATGAGTTTACTGTTTCTCAACCTGAGGCTGCAGACTATTTTGAAGAACTGCATATGCTCTCTGCATCTAGTCAGTAGTCCCCTATTGAAGACTAAAGCGTTCAGCCAGCCAATGAAGACTGGTCTTTCTCCACTCAGGCCATTAAATGGATAGGAATAATCACTAAGAAGCACAGGCAGTCAAAGCCAAAATTAACATTTGGGATTGCATCAAATTGAGAAGTTTCTGTACTGCAAAAGAAACAGTCAGAAAGCGAAGAGACAACAGACAGAATGGGAAAATATATTTGCAAACTATGCAACTGATAAAAGGTTGATAATCAGAATCTACAAAGAAATCAAGAAACTCCACAACATCAAAACAAACAACCCATATAAGAGATGGGCCAAGGACCTCAATAGACATTTTTCAAAACAGGAAATCCAAAGGGCCAACATGAAAAAATGTTCAGGATCACCAGCAATCAGGGAAATGCAAATCAAAACCACAATGAGGTTTCACCTCACCCCAGTTAGAATGGCTCACTTTCAGAAATCTACCAACAATAGATGCTGGAGAGGATGTGGGGAAAAAGGGACACTAACCCACTATTGGTGGGAATGCAAATTGGTTACGTCACTATGGAAGTCAGTCTGGAGATTCCTCAGAAACCTGAAGATAACCCTACCATTCAACCCAGCCATCCCACTCCTTGGAATTTACCCAAAGGAAATTAAATTGGCAAACAAAAAAGCTGTCTGCACATTAATGTTTATTTCAGCTCAATTCACAATAGCTAAGACCTGGAACCAACCCAAATGCCCATCAACAGTAGACTGGATAAAGAAATTATGGGACATGTACTCTATAGAATACTATACAGCAGTCAAAAACAACGAAACCTGGTCATTTGCAACAAGATGGAGAAATCTGGAAAACATCATGCTGAGTGAAATAAGCCAGTCCCAAAGGGACAAATATCATATGTTCTCCCTGATTGGTGACAACTAACTGAGCACCAAAGGGGAAACTTGTTGAAGTGAAATGGACACTATGAGAAACAGTGACTTGATCAGCTCTTGTCCTGGCGGTTGATGTACAATGTACTACTTCAGCATTTTAGTATTTTTTTTTGTTCTAGTAACATTGGTTGGACTCTGTAATTAACACACAATTATTCTTAGGTGTTTAAATTTAACTGAAAAGTGATCCCTGTTAGGAATTTGGAAATCATTATGCTGAGTAAAATAAGCCAATCCCAAAGGGACAAATACCACTTGTTCTCCCTGATAGGTGATAACTAACTGAGAACCAAAAAGGAAACCTGTTAAAGTGAAATGGACACTATGAGAAGCGGTGACTTGATCATCTCTCACCCTGACTGTTGATGACAACTTAATATGTTATCCCTCTTAGTATATTTTTTGTTTGATCTACTTAATACTTTAGGTTGAATACTGTAATCAATACACAATTCTTCTTAACTGCTGAAACTTAACTGAAAAGTGATTGCTGTTAAATATAAGAGTGGGAATAACAGAGGGAAGAGATGTGCAATTTGGGACATGCTCAAGCTGACTTACCTGAAACGGTAGAGTTAGAAACATACCAGGGGATTCCAATTCAATCCCATCAAGGTGGCATGTACCAATGCCATCTCACTAGTCCCAGTGATCAATTTCTGCTCACAATTGATCATAATGATAGGACTAAGAACCAAAGGGATCACATAAACAAGACTAGTGTCTGCAAATACTAGCTGATAGAATAAAAAATTGAGAGAATGATCCAACATGGGAAGTGAGATACACAGCAGACTCTAAGAATGGCAGATGTCCTAAACAGCACTCTGGCCTCATAATCAGCCCTTAAGGCATGCGGATCCAGCTGAAAAGCACATGAGAGTATTTCAGGCATGGAAAGCCAAGGCACTCTGGGGGAAAAAAAAAAAAACCAAAATGAAAGATCTGCACGAGTGAGATCCCAGTGGAAAGAATGGGTCATCAAAGAAGGAGGTACCTTTCTCTGAAGGGAGGAGAGAACTTCCACTTTGACCATGGCCTTGTCTAAATATGATCAGAGTTGGTGTGAACTTAGGGGGCTTCCATAGCCTTGGCAAATCATGACAAGAGCCTAGGGTGATTACTGATGCCATAAACAAGAGTGTCAATTTGTTAAGTCAACAACAGGAGTCACTGTGCACTTACTCCTCATGTAGGATCTTTGTCCTTAGTGTGCTATACATTGAGATTTAATGCTATAACTAGTACTCAAACAGTATTTTTCACTTGATGTTTCTGTGTGGGAGCACACTGTTGAATTCTTTACTTAATGTATGCTAAACTGATCTTCTGTATATAAAGAGAATCGAAAATGAATCTTGATGTGAATGGAAGGGGAGAGGGAGTGGGAAAGGGGAGGGTTGCGGGTGGGAGGGACGTTATGGGGGGGAAGCCATTGTAATCCATATTCTGTACTTTGGAAATTTATATTCATTAATAAAAGTTATTAAATAAAAGAAATATCACTGTTACTCAGAGTATAGACTATGGCTATAAACAATAATTAAATCTCAAATTTCAATTTTACTCATATACATTACATTTTTGTATTCTACAAATCAGAAAAAAAAAAACATGAAATTTGTCATTTTGGGACTGGCTTTTTTCACTAAGTGAAAAAGTCTCCTATTGCATCTATCTTATGTGAAATGCAGGATTTTATTCTTTGTTATGGCTGAATAATATTCAATATATCACATTTTCTTTACTCAGTCATCAGTTTATAGACATCTGGGATGAATCCATATCTTAGCTATCGTGAATTGAGTTTCTATAAACATGGGAGTCCTTGGCTTTTCTGTGTTGGTGGAGCCTTTATTATTACTTCAATCTCTTTCTTTTTTTTTTTTTTCTTTCATTTTTGGCAGGCAGAGTTAGACAGTGAGAGACAGAGACAGAGAGAAAGGTCTTCCTTCCATAGGTTCACCCCCAAAATGGCCGCTATGGCCAGCGAGCCAGGAGCCAGGTGCTTCCTCCTGGTCTCCCATGCAGGTGCAGGGCCCTAGCACTTGGGTCATCCTCCACTGCCTTCCTGGGCCACAGCAGAGAGCTGGACTGGAAGAGGAGCAACCGGGACAGAATCTGGCACCCCAGCCGGGACTAGAACCCAGGGTGCTGGCGCCGCAGGCAGAGGGTTAGCCAAGTGAGCCATAGCACCGGCCTTGATATATTTCTTGATTATTGGTCTGTTTAAGTTTGCTATGTCTTCATATATTGGTAAATTTTATACATTCAGCAATCTATCCATTTCTTCTAGATTTTACAGTTTGTTGGCATATAACTATTTGTATTAATTCCTGATGATTCTTTTATGGGAGACTTTTAATTACAGCTTCATGTAGCTCATGGCTTGTTATGAGTGTGCTTACATTTTCCATATCTTCTTGATTTGTTTTTGGTAGTTATATGTACTCAGGAATTTATACATTTCTTCAATGTCTTCCAATATATTTTTATATAGTTCATCAACTACTTTCTTATGATAATTTGTTTAGGTAGTATTTTGTGTAATATCTGCTTTTAATTTCTAATTTTATTTATTCAAGTTTGTTGTTTGTTAGTCTGGCTAAAATATTCTACTTGGTTTATCATCTTTAAAAAATAGTTTTCATTTTGGGGAAGGAGGTGGTATTGTGGTATATCAGGTTATGCAATACCCTGTAATGCCAACATCCCATATAGGGTTGTTTGGAGTTCTAGCATCTCCACTTCCATTCCAGCTTCCTGCTAATGCACCTGGGAAGGAAGCAGAAGATTTCCCAAGTGCTTGAGCCCCTACAACACATGTGGGAGACCCAGATGGAGTTACAGTTGCAGGCTCCTGTCTTCAGCCTGTCCAGCCTGACTGTTTGGGGAATGAACCACCAAATGGAAGATCTCTCCCTCTCTCTTTCTCTCCCTCTCTCTCTCTCTTATTCTTAAAATCTGATTTGCTAATATTTATGTTCATTAAAATATCATTTTATATTGTTTAGCTTTCATATTTTTTTAAGTTTCAACTTCATTTATTTCTGTTCTTATTTCCTGCCTCCTTCTAATTTGTAGTTTGCTTCATTATTGTTTAACCAAGTCCTTTAGATGCAGCATTGGATCATTTATTTGAGATCTTTTAATTTTTTTAAATTGAAATACTGTATCAATAAATTTCCCTCTTAATATTGCTGCTACTCTATCACAACTGTATTTTTAAACTTTTATTTAATGAATATAAATTTCCGAAGTACAGTTTATGGATTACAATGGCTTTACCCCCCAAAACTTCCTCCCTGCCCTCAACACTCCCAGATCCCACTCCCTCTCCCACTCCATTCACATCAAGAATCATTTTTTTTTTTTTGACAGGCAGAGCGGACAGAGAGAGAGAGAGAGAGAGAGAGAGAGAGAAAGGTCTTCCTTTTTACCGTTGGTTCACCCTCCAATGGCTGCCATGGCTGGCGAGCTGCGGCAGGTGCACCGCACTGATCCGAAGGCAGGAGCCAGGTGCTTATCCTGGTCTCCCATAGGGTGCAGGGCCCAAGCACTTGGGCCATCCTCCACTGCACTCCCTGGCCACAGCAGAGAGCTGGCCTGGAAGAGGGGCAACCAGGACAGAATCCGGCGCCCCGACTGGGACTAGAACCCCGTGTGCCGGCGCTGCAAGGTGGAGGATTAGCCTAGTAAGCCACGGTGCCAGCCACATCAAGATTCATTTTCAATTATCTAACATACGGAAGATCAATTTAGTATATAATAAGTAAAGATTTCAACAGTTTGCATACACACAGAACATAAAGTGTAAAATACTGTTTTGAGTACTAGTTATAACATTAATTTACATTGAACAACACATTAAGGACAGAGATCCTACATGCGGAGTAAGTGCACAGTGACTCCTGTTGTTCTGTTGTTGACTTAACAAATTGATATTCTTATTTATGGCATCAGTAATCTCCCTAGGCTCTTGTCATGAGTTGCCAAGACTATGGAAGCCTTTTGAGTTTGCTGACTTTGATCTTATTTAGACAAGGTCATAGTCAAAGTGGAGGTTCACTCCTCCCTTCAGAGAAAGTACCTCCTTCTTTGATGGCCCCGTTCTTTCCACTGGGGTCTCACAGATATTTTTCATTTAGTTTTTTTTTTTTTTTTTTTTTTTTTTCCTAGAGTCTCTTGGCTTTCCATGCCTAAAATACCCTCATGGTCTCTTCAGCCAGATCTGTGTGCCTGAAGGGCTGATTCTAAGGCCAGAGTGCTATTTAGGAAATCTGCCATTTATGAGTCTGCTGTGTATCCCGCTTCCCATGTTGGATCATTCTCCCCCTTTTTTATTCTATCAGTTAGTATTAGCTGACACTAGACTTGTTTATGTGATCCCTTTGACTCTTAGTCCTATCAGTATGGTCAATTGTGAGCTTAAATTGATCACTTGGACTAGTGAGATGGCATTGGTACATGCTACCTTGATGGGATTGTATTGGAATCACCTGGTACTTTTTAACTCTACCATTTGGAGCAAGTCTGATTGAGCATTTCCCAAACTGTACATCTCCTTCCTCATTATTCCCAATCTTATATTTAACGGGGATCACTTTTCAGTTAAATTTCAACCTATATGATGGGCACACCTGTATTGATATATCATCTTTTCATTTTTCTTTGTTTCAAGAGAATTTTGATTTTAATTTTAATTTTTCAATGATATTGGTCATTCCAGAGAACTTTGTTTATTTTCTTTAAGTTTGTAAATGTTTACATTTTTATATTCTTTGGTGGACTGAGAAGATAAATGATATGATTGTTGAATTTACTGAGATTTGGTTTATGTCTAATGTATGGTATACTCTAGAAAATATTCTGTGTACAAGAAAAAAATGTGTTTTATGTGTCTGTTGGATTGAACATTTTGTACGTCTTTTCTATTTGCTAAATAGTATGTAAACTGTGATGTATTTTGTTTGTTTTCTGTTTGGATTATCTATCCATTGATGACTAGGGTATGCTGAGATCCTCCACTGTTATTGTGTTGGAGTACATCTCTCTCCTTAGGTCTAATCATACGTATGTGTACATGTGGGTGATCTTGTGATTATGTATATACAATTTATGATTTTTATGTCTTCCTAAATCAATCCTTTCATCACTACAAAATGTGTTTTTTTTCTTTTTGTTGTTTTTAATTTAGTCTGTTTTATCTGATATGAGTACAGATACTCTTGCTTATTTTGGTTTCCATTTGCATGGTATATCTTTTTTCAGTCCTTGACTTTCAGTGTTGATGTTTCTGTATTTGTGATATGAGTTTTCATAGGCATAAAATATTTGGGTCTTTTATCTTTTCAACCACCTAAATCTTCTGAATTGTGATTTAATCATTTTATACTCAAGGCTAGTATAGCTAGATAAGAACCAACACCTGTCATTTTGTTAGTTGATTACTCATTATGTCTACTTCACTAATGAATTTGGTAATGTCATGTTTCAAGATGCTCTAATGGGGCTGCCTTCAGACTTTCTCATAAGGCCTGTCTGGTATTGAATTTTCTTAATTTTTGCTTCTATAGGAAATACTTTAACTTTCTCTTCTAAAGAATAGATTTTCTAGATATTTTTGGTTGGAGGGGTTTTTTATGACTTTGAATATGTCAACCACTGTCAAATGGATTGTAGACTTTCTGCCTAGAAGTCTGCTATTAATCTAATTGATTTACTTTTTATGTAACTTGATGGTTTTCTCTTACTACCTTTAGGATTTTCTCCCAGTCCTTAACTTTTATAATTTGATTACAATGTTCCTGATATAAGGCTGTTTTCGTGGTTGAGTCTGGTGGGGGTCCTTTGATCTTCCTGTATCTAGAATGTCTCAAGACTTAGTAAAGGCCAGTGCCGCGGCTCACTAGGCTAATCCTCTGCCTTGCGGCACTGGCACACCGGGTTCTAGTCCCGGTCGGGGCACTGGATTCTGTCCCAGTTGCCCCTCTTCCAGGCCAGCTCTCTGCTGTGGCCCAGGAGTGCAGTGGAGGATGACCCAAGATCTTGGGCCCTGCACCTGCATGGGAGACCAACAGAAGCACCTGGCTCCTGGCTTCAGATCAGCGTGGTGCGCCAGCCGCAGTGGCCATTGGAGGGTGAACCAACTGCAAAAGGAAGACCTTTCTCTCTGCCTCTCTCTCTCACTGTCCACTCTGCCTGTCAAAAAAAAAAAAAAAAAAGACTTAGTAAAGTTTTCAACTATTATTTCATTTAATTGGTTTTCAAAGATATTTTCCTTCTCTTATCCTTCAGGAATTCTTATAATATAATATTTGGTCACTATAGGGTACCCCATATTTTGTATAGTCTCACTTACTTCTCTATAAATTAAGTTATTCTCTTTAATTTTTTCTGACTAGTTTATTTTGTAAGTCTTGTCCTCAACAGAAATTCTTCCATTTGCTGTACTCTCAAATATATTTTAATTTTCATTTATTCAATACAATTGAATTATTATTATAATATAATAATTATAATATTATAATAAATATTAATATAATTAATATAATTATATATTATAATTATAATATTATAATAATAATTCAATGGTATTGAAGCCCTCAATTGTATTTTTTATTTCAATTATTGACATTTCCTACTTCAAACTTTCTGTTTGGTTCTTTTTAATATTTTTTTCTTAGGGAATTTTTCATTCATGACACATTGTTTTCCTGATTTCTTCAAACTGTATTCTGTGGCATCACATAAATTTACTTTGGATAATTATTTTGAATTCTATTACTGGAATTTCCTAGACGTTTTTCAGAGCAAGATGTACTTCTGGAGAATTACCATGTTGCATTAGAGGTATCATGCTACTTTACTCTTCATGTTTCCTGTATCCTTATATTGGTGTCTGTATTTCTGGTGTTATGCAGCTCCATCTTCTTTATGGATTAAGTTTTCTTGGGCACAAGATGTTTTGTTGACATGGACTGCAGCTATTAACTGGACTTGTTGATTTGTCTTGGGTTCTAGTTGAGCCTAGATGTATAACCTCTGAGTGATTCCTTTAGGATCAATCTATATCAGCAGTGTCTACAAGTAACATGGTTGTCTGGTTTGCAGCATTTTATGAAGGCAAAAGCACAACTTTGAAGTGGTTGTAGGCTTCCCAGGGTGTGTATCTTCAGTCCCCATAGAATTGCTTCTCAATCACATTAGGGTTTGTGATGGCAAGAGCCTTGTCTTTGTGCTGTGGGGTATTTAGGGTGCTGTCCCCTTATCCCACTGGCAAATATGAGTGATGCTGGGGTTTATGGCACCGATAGCTGTACCTCTAGGGCTATGCGTGGTGGAAGGGAACTTCCTCAGGTCTTGCTCAGAGACTGTGACTGGTTCTGGGTCTTACAGCACAAAAAGCTCTAACCCCATATATAAGAGATATGAGTGGGACTCTACTGCAGTCTTACAGGATGACTACAAGATGCACTGGAGATTTTTCACTGGCTGTTACGGGTTCAGAGAGGGTTAATGCAGGCAGATTCTTCCCTGGATCTCACAGGGTAAATTCTAGTAAGGCTGAGGAATTTAGTACTAATTGTCACAGTTCTGGCACTGCAGGATGTAGTGACACCATTATCCAGGTCTCCCAATGTTGGGGATGATGGTAGCCACCTGCCTTAACCAGATCAATGTAGATAGGTACTATAGATACTACAAGTGATTCAAAGTGTTCCAGAGATTGTAACAGCATCATCAACAGACCCGCTCTGCAAGGCACAGACAGAACTGCTCCCAATTCCCACCTGATGTGAAAGGGTGATGACAAGGTTCATGATCTGGGTTTCTAACACTGTGAGCTAAGAGGTGCAAAGAGAACATCCTCAGATCTTAAAATTTTATGGGCTGCTGCTGAGAGGCCCCATGATTCACAGAGTGACTGACTGTGGTTCCTGCATTAATGCACAGAACTACCATAGTTGCAGGTGTAGGGGGTATACTTTTTTGGAAAATGGAACAATTGAAAAATCATCTGGTAATAACAATGAAGGCTAGAGACTGGAAGCTTCTGGTGCTAAAATCCCAATATACACCCAATGAAATTCTTAAAGAGTTGGAAAAAGCACAGCAATTTTGTTAATTATTAATTAATTATTTCCAAATATTTTAGTATTTTCACAAATAATCATGGAGTATCACATCTATGAGAAATTTACCTTGTGGAAAGTAAAATTAAAGAATTTTATTCTCTTAGGGAACTGAGATTTTAGCCAAGCAGATAGTAATAAAATACAAGAATAATTTTGTATGATAGTTTCTATTATAAATGTGATTGGTAATAAAACAGTATTCTTTTGAGCTCCAGCAGCCAGGAAGTCATTTATGTCAAGCAGACAGTGTCAAGACATTCATGTGCTGCCCAGTTGGGAAAGTCAATCATCAGCTTATAGCACAGGATGGTACTTCTGTTGCTGAACAGAATGAAAATTAATCCCTACTATCATCACAGCATTGGTGGGGAATAATATCCTGACCCTGGGCACAGAACTAAGCTCAAAAGCTTCAGGGTCACAAAGATACCAAGGAATGCCACTCTAAAGCTAATTTATAATATGTGACCAACTGTCTCACAGAACATGTAGGAAGTATGTATTTTCAACAATTTTACAATTAATGTCTTAAATTTGATTAATTAAAATCATAATTGTAGGGAGTTGGAGTATGTTTATTATTAAAGACCGAAAAAATAGATTATGTATAAAGGACTTATTTATTTGCAAGTGGCAACACATCAATGAATGGACAAATGAGCAGAACCAAAGCTTATAAAATATATGAATGTAACTAGAATACGTAAATTTTTTATGTTCCAAATTAAGTACTTTTCAAAACTGTTTTTGAGGATAACTATACAATTTTTAAACACAAACTATTTAGGTTTTGAATTTGTAGATTGAAGATATGCTTTAGTTTATATTACTGATATTGTAATGCAATTAAAGTTCTAAACCTATTACTTGTGTCAATCATTCTCAACTACTCTTTTTAATTGAATCATGACATTTCTAAACATAATTATTGGTATTTAATAAGTATTTTAACTGTATCAGACATGATACAGGGGAGTTGCCGTGACTGTAATTTACCATGTCTTGGGGACACAGATTGAACAGTTGAAGCCTAAGGGCTGGAATCTTCTAATGGCTAGTTCACCGAAATGTCCAGTGTTTTTGTGCTGGCTCATGGTCCTGTTCCTCTCTTATTATGAGACTCAATTTACTGTCTCACAGCAAGGTTTGTGGCTCCCAGTGGTAAATATTCTGGGATAGAGAAAGAGAGAGAGAAAGAGAGAGAGAGAGAGAGAGAGAGAGACAGAGAGAGAGAGAGAGAGAGATGGGCTATATCATTTTTATGACAGACTACAATGTAATATGAAATAATTTCTATATATTCTTTGGGCACAAAGTTACAAACATATTCAAAGAGAGAGAAGGCATTGGGCAAGCAGTTATGAATCATCACTACCAGATTAGAAATCTGAAAATATTTCTGTGGCAAAATGCAGGCTGTCCCAATTTGTATTATATGCAGTACTGTTTTTAAGAGAGTTGTTTTCAAACAGTTATTTCATTAAGGTTTTGTCACTGCCTACTTTTGCTTTGTGAAAGCACAATGTGAAAGTGTATTCATTCTGCCTAGTAGCACTGAATAATGCCATATGTAATACCTAATAGTTGAGTGGGTTATTTATGGGAAACTTAGAGTTAATGGGTTAAAAAGAATTCATGCCATTACTGTGCACTTGCACATGTACTAGCCTGTTTAGAGAAGGGAGGTGTCTTCCATGTCAAGCCAGATTAGCTTGTGATGGTGTCAGAGAGTCCATGAAGCATTTACTTTTGTTTAAATTTACTACAATTCACTCATACTGCATTTTAGGTAGATTTTGTCTTTCCTGTGTAATAATCTGAAATCAATTAATTCTTCATAGAATATTTTTAGGATATAGGAACACTATGATTAGTAGAAAGTAGTATTTCTTCAGCATTTTCCCCAAATCATGATATATATCTTTGTATGTACTTCATTTTTAGTATCGATGTCTAGTTATCTATCAATATTCAAGTTTCTCTTTCATAGTATACAATTGTAGCCAATAAGTGGCTGTCCAGTCAAGATATACCTTTATGAGCCTATATTGCCCATGTCTATTAGTTTTCCATGTGAGTACTTCTCATAAATGTCATATGAGTGCTTTCCCAGCACTTTAAAAGACTTTTTAAAGGACAATATATTTCTCCCACACAGATGCATGCAAGTAATGACAAGGCCCTGCAGTATAAAAGATTACACAAAGAAGTAATCTGGGTGCTTTTCTTCAACATATAGAAGTGAACCCCCAACACATCAATAACATCTAAAAGGGCTGGCAATACCATTTAAATGTATACTGCTTTTAACAATGTCAATGCACATGAGTCAATTCATGCTTTCGGGTCTATTTGTTATAACAACTTAAGCTAATGCAATATAGACCACAACACTAATTGAAGATTATTCTAATAGTGGCTTTTTCAATTTATATATCATTTACTTTTTAAGAAAGATTTGACATAAATTTGTGGTGTAACATTTTTCCAAATAGTATTTTCTATATTACAAATATATCATCAAAATAGCACTTTTTAAAAATCAGTCTTATTGTCAGTTTGATTGAGAACTGTGGAAGAGTGGCTTGTGAACACTTGCTGATTGTTCGTATCCATTCAATGACCTGAGTAATGGGGGATTCTATGAAGAATAGTAATAAGGTGTATTGAATAGTAAGAATATGTTGAACAGACACAGCGAGCATCTGCATACCTTCTTCACACCAATCTGTAACTTCATGTTGAGTAGCAGTAAACTCAGGAGACAAGGCAGTCCATTCCCTTCAAAATTTCTCTTTAGTCACACATATCTCATCAATAATGTACTCACCCTTTAAATCTGTTCAAGACTCTGTGGAAGTAGAAAGCAGGGCTGACATCCTGTAGGTATTCATGGAGATGGTATGATGCATACACATAAATTCCTGGACCAGTGTCTATCTCATTAGACCCACTGAGTGAGCTCCTTTATTGTTTCAGGGGATGGCAGTGTCCACATAGTACAGAGAATTCGTGTTACACAGAACAATGGTAGTCAAGTTCACAAAAGGTACTTCTTCAAGGGTCTGGTGGTCAGCCTTAAGATTTGTAATCATCAGAAGACAGATTGTGCAAGGCTGAATGGATCTGA
This sequence comes from Oryctolagus cuniculus, assembly GCF_964237555.1. Classification (NCBI taxonomy): domain Eukaryota; kingdom Metazoa; phylum Chordata; class Mammalia; order Lagomorpha; family Leporidae; genus Oryctolagus; species Oryctolagus cuniculus. Next base: position 69,127,224 of record NC_091436.1, read on the forward strand.
TTGCTTAAGTTTCCAATAGTGAAGCAGCCAGCAATTGTAGTGGCTGTAGTGACAGAGACAAACTTTAGTACAGTCCACTAGCGATTGTTTCTGCAGAATGATACTAACATCAATAAAGTTTCAAACTGCAGCAATGGCTCAAGCTGCTAGCAGAAGCTTCTCCCAGGTCTTTTTCAGATATGTTTGGTTATTCATTTTTTAATGAAACTTGATGCTATTCTCTGTGATTCCTGTACTGATTTATGTTCCCATCAGAGGTGGATAAGTTTCTTTCTTTCTACATTCTGATTGTATTTGCTCTTTTTCTTTGTTTTTTTTTATAGTAGTTATTCTAAATGATAAATCTACCATATGATCCAGCAAACCATTCTGAGTGTGTGTGTGTATATATATATATATATATATATATTTATATATCTCCAAAGAAGTGAATTCAGTGTATCTAAACTATACCTATATTTTTTTTATGATTATTGCAGCACAAATTTCACTTTAGGTGGTATGGATATCTCATCTGGTTCCTACATGTATTTCTCTGAATACTAATCACATTGAGCATTGTTTATACATTTGTTTTATGTTTGTATGTCTTCGTTTGAGAAATGTTCATTCAGAATATTTTTGCGATCTTTAGTGTTCTGTTTGGTTCTTCATGGTTGATATTTCTGAGTTCCTCATTTTATTATATTCTAGTATCAATATTTTATAAGATTAATAGTTTTCAAACATTTTCCCATTTTATAGGTTATGTGTTCATTTTCTTGGTTACTTCTTTTGCTATAAAGAAGTTAGAGATGATTACATTTGCCTATATTTGCTCTTATATCCTGTGTGTTTGAAATCTTCAAAAATTATTTTTCTATAACAATTGTTCAAAAGCATTTACTCTGTATTTTCTTCTTGTAGTTTCACAGTTCCTGACCCTATGTTTATGTATTTAAACCGTTTTGTGTTCATTTTTGTATAGGGTAAAATATAGGGGTTCAAATTTCAATCTTCTGCATATGGCAGCCAAGTTTTATTCATTTGAAAGGCAGAGCCACAGAGAAGGAGAGGGAGAGATAGAGCAAGATCTTTTCATTCGCTGCTCCACCCACAAATGTCTAGAATGATTGTGGCTGGTCCAGGCCAAAGCCAGAAGCCAGGAGCTTCATCTGGTTCTCCCACCTGGGTGCAGGATCCAAAGGACTTGAGCTATCCATCACTGCCCTCCCAGGCACACTAACAGGGAGTTGGATGAGAAATAGAGCCACCAGGACTTGAACTGGTGCCCACATAGGATGCCGGCATCACAGGCCATGGCTCCACTCATTATGCCACAATGCCAGCCCTTCATTAAAAATCTTGGTTCCTTTTCCAAAGATCAGTTAGGTGCTGATGTTTTGGTTTAGTTCTTGGATCTTTACTCTGTTCTATTTATCTTTGTGTCTGTTTTTCTTTCAGTGCTTTGCAGTTTCAGCTATCTTGGCTTTTAAGATTCCTTGAAATAAAGCATTAATACATCTATAAATTTGTCCTTTATGTTGAAGATTGTTTTGGCTATTCAGAACCTTATGCACTGCCATTTGAATTTCAGGAATCTTCTTATAGCTCTGTGAGCAAAATCACTTTAGGTAGTATGGACATTCTAACAATTTCCCATTGTTGTGTCATTCAGTTTCTTCATACACACACACACACACACACACACACATAATCCATTTTAATTTAATTTGAAAGGAAGTAAGGCAGAGAGAGAAACAGAGGCAGAGATCTTCCATTTGCTGTTTCATTTCTTAAATGTCTGAAATAGCCAAATCTGGTTGGACTTGGTCAAAGGAATGCAAAACTCAAATTGGATCTACAACATTGGTGGCCAGAACCAAATATATGAACCATCACTGTATGGCCCTGAGAACACAAATTAACAGGAAATAAGAATTGAAAGGTGAGCATGTATTTGAACCCAGACACTCAATATGGAATGTGGTTTTCCCAGGTGGTAGCTTAAACCATTGTGCAAAAAGTCTACCTGTATCCAATCTTTTTCATCAATGTTTCATAGTTTCCCTTGTAGACATGATTTGCTTCTTTATTTAACTTTATGTCTAGGAATTGTTGGTAGCTCTTACAAATATAATTGCATTCTTCATTCATTTTTCAAACTAATTTACTATTGGTGTGTAGCTTTGTTGATTTTTGTGTTGATTGTATCCTGCAACTTAATTCATTTACAAGTTTTAATAGTATTTGTATTTATAGAATTTTTTAATCTTATTGTTTACTTAAAATCTTCTATTGTGATCAGAAGAGATACATGATATGATTTCTAGTTTTATTTGTTGAGACTTCTTTTGTGGCCTGCTATTTGGCTTATTCTAGAGAATGTTCCATGTGCTGATAGAAAGAATGTGTATTCTGCGACTGGTTTTGTATACCACTCTGCATGGCAATAGGATATGCCACATGCCTCAGGTCTAAAAAGACAAGTGCCCCAGGTTCTTGAGCCCTTCAGGCAATTCTCTACTATTGTGCTGAACCACCTATCTCCTTTAATGCAGGGATTGTGTTGATCAGTGTTCTAGGGCCAAAGTTGTGCTCCTGAGCCTGGTTCTGTTTATGAGACTTTAATCCCCTCTGCTTGTGTGATAGAAGATCTCTGGGACTCCGGTGACAGAGATACTCAGAAGCTTCCATCTCTTATGACAGTATGAATTCCAACACTATTTTCTTTCTGAAGATGGTGCCACTGCACCAGTCTCTGCTCTGTGACTGGGGTGAAGGAATTATGAGTTCCTTCTCTGAAGCAAAGCTACTGTACACATCGAAGAAGCTTCCCATAAAAACTCTAAGCCTATGAAAATTGTAGGTAGGGTTGGCAGCATCTGGATCTACATGGAGGGATTCTGCTGGGGCTATCTCTTGTATGCTTTCCCTGTGACAGACTCCCCAGAACCATGAAGCCAGGTCATAGTTGATAGTGCACTTTGTTGCTAACACTATGCTGCCATGCCTGATCGTCACATTGGTTGTATCCCAAGCAAAGTTCTGATAGTCTCCCTCTGGCTTCCAACTCAAAAATGCAGAGAAAAGTCCAAATGTGGGCTGTGGCTTACAAAACTTTAGATGGCTCCACTCTTATTGACCTCTGCAAATTCATCTTGTGCTCTTCCCCATCTTGCTCAGATTTTTCTTCTACATTGAAAATATTATTTTGAACCTACAGAAAATTTATAGGAATAGTGTAAAAGTTCCATTCTCCCGAGTTTACACATTGTTTTCATTTTTCCCTATTTGATTTCAATTAACTCTATGATTTTATTATTTTTATTTTCCCTCTGAACATGTATACACATGCACATACGCATGGTATTTTTCCCTGAACAGGCTTATAGAATATTATGCATGCATTGTACACATCAGACAATACTTCCTACACAACCCCTTCTAGGTTAGAGACCTCTCGACCCATCTGTTAACAAACAACCTATAAAGGAAAAGTCAATTCCTTTAGTTTTCCTTTCTATTTCATCCCTCTTCTGCACACTGAAACTCATGCTTATTTTAACAGAATAATTTTAACAGAATAACAGTTGCTAGAGACAAAACTGTCAACTTAAATCCCAGATGGCCCCACAGTCTGACTGTTTTGCTTATTTATTTGTTGATTGATTGATCTGAAGAAAGAATAAAAAATGTAGAAATCAGAAACTATGGCTAATGAAATAGAATTGATGTATTCTAGTGATTGATTAATGCTACTAGAACTTTGGTAAATCTTATTTTAGGAGAATTTTTGGTCAGATATACAATATAGTCTAATAATTCTGTATCTTCCAGAAGGAGTCAAGATAAACCAGGAAGCCTCTGCTGGATTAGTTTGTGTAGGAGCATCTAGCAACATTATTCATGAACATACTTCTTTGAAAAAAATTGTCAGTGAACCTACCTGCATTTTGATTGCTGCACTTCAGATCTTCAATGCTCAAGTCCTTCAAGTGTTGCTAGTCCCTGGAAACCAGGCAGTGTCATTATCCAGAAATGCTTATATTCCTTTCATAGATTTGCATTCATGTGAATATAGTGCTGTCATGTAAGCAATAAGAAAATAGAATCCAATTTCGGATAGATCTTTGGTAGGCAGAATATTAAACTATTATTTTGAATTCTTTAACTGGCATGTCTGAAGTGACTTGGAAGTTAAGTTATTTTTGAACAAACCTTGAGTGTATATTATAAAACTCAAGTACATAATCCTCCTCCTAGTTTAGTCAGCCTAACAACATAAAATTGCAGGACTTATATCAATACTACATTACTATATATCACTGGGACCAAACGGTAAGGAAAAATGAGATCAGGAGTATAACATATTCCTGTGTGCTACTCAATCAGGATACATAGACACAGGGAAGAATGAGGTCATCCAACTACTCTGAATGATCAAACTTTTGTATGACACCTCAGGGTATTGTTAGAGTAGGATTAGAGGAAATTTGTAACTCTGAGCAAAATAAAAACATTTATTTAATTTTTATTTTTTGATCAATTTATTTAATTTTTAAAAGATTTATTTATTTACTAGAAAAGTAGAGTTACAGAGAGAGAGGGAGAGTCAAAGAGAAAGAGATCTTCCATCTGCTGGTACACTCTCCAGATGATTTCTACAGGCAGGACTGTGTCAGGCCAAAGCCAGGAGCCAGGAGCTTTTACCACGTCTCCTACATGGGTACCAGGAGCCCAAGAACCTGGGCCATCTTCTGCTGTATAGTCCCAGGCCATTAACAGGTAGGTTGATTAGAAGTGGATCAGATAATACAGAAATCATCTCCCATATGGAATGCTGCACTGTAGGCAGCAGTTTTACCCACTATGCCACAATGCTGACCTCAACATAGCCATTTATTATCAGTATAATAAAGAACTAGAAAAATAAGATGCACCTGAAGCAAAGGTAATGGTAGCTACCATGGAGAAGGGGGTTTTGGAGTTCCTAGATAATTTTATAGAGAAAAGAGGAATTAAAGGAAAGAAAATGGACATGTAAAATAAACTTTTTTTCTCCTATAATTATTAACAGAGAGAAAAGAAAAATATACCAAATTACAGTACTGGACTGATTTTAAAACTGAGAACTGATTTTTCTGTAACAACATGACAGTGTATTATCCTATTTTTACTAAAAATCAACATTAATATAGGTCTGTGCAGTAATATTTTCATATCTGCAAATTTACATAAAAGAAAATGCATCTGTTAAACAGCTCATGTTGTATACTTGGATGATCTTGCTTCTCTGATTTCTCTGTGTTTGCGTGCCCGTTTGTGTGTGTGTGTGTGTGTGTGTGTTTATAGCTATGAGTTTTCATCTGTTGACTCCATCTGCTTAGGAGAGTGGGCTCTCTATAAGGGAACTTGCTGTAAGTTTCTTTGTAGCAAGGACGTAGAGAGAAATAAGACTTATCCCACTATGGGTTCTCATCTCACACCTTAAGGAGGAGATTTCTAGGAAAACTGAGCCAGATTTTCTTTGTTCTCCAGCATTTTAATATGGCAAAATATTAACTTCCTTTCTCTGACCTATGTTGTTTTGTTCCTTCATAATGTGCTCTGAAGGAAGAAAAGTACCCCCTAATAAGTGTCTCTTACTTTGTTCCTTGATCCTTATCAGTTTCTTGATTTAAGCATTTGTCAGGTTTCTATTAATGGCTATTGGCTAGCACATTTAACCTGATTGTGTCCTGCACAGGTTGGCTTCCCAAATACCGTACTTGAGTTGGACTGAGATAATCCATAAGGTACTAGCTAGCAACACTTAAGTGGGTGCTGGTTACTTGGTTCTCCCTCCCCCTGAGGACCACTTATTTTATTATTCCCTCTTCTAGATAAATTTTCCTTTGATTTTGGCTACATCGAGGAAGTTGGTGCAAAGTTCTAAGAGCAAAATTACAGTGTGCTGGAGCATGAGGGGAAATTTATTCTTATTTTCCGCACATGAGATACAACACTTTGAAATTCAACCTTCCACTCAAAGTCCTGAAGTTCTGCTAAAATGTGTTCCTTTGTTTCTTTCTTTAACAAAGTTTAATAAACTAAACATAACAATTGATTGTCCACTTGAACTTTGTTTTATGCCCAATTCATATTGCTGTCTGTGTTGAAATAATTATTTTTGATCCCATTTCTGATGTGTAAAATGGGTTGCCTTGTAAATGTCTTATAAAGAATTCAATTGTAAATAAACTTTTGTGGCTGTTAGAAAAAGAATAATGCAAAACATGACATGTGAATTATGGAAATAGGACAGAAAAGATTTATTAAGATATGAAAAAAGGAATTCAAATATTGCCCCCAAAATCACACTTCTGAACATTTGGAAACTAAAACTTCAAGAAGTTAACTTTTAAATATATAAACTATGTTATCTGGGGTTGTGTTATACTTTATATTTTATTTTATTTTATTTTATTTTATTTGTTTGTTAGGTAGAGTTATACACAGTGAGAGAGAGAGACATAGAGATAGGTCCTCCGTTGATTCACTCCCCAAATGGCCGCCATGGCTGGCGCTATGCCAATCCGAAGTCAGGAGCCTGGTACTTCTTCCTGGTCTCCCATGTGGGTGCAGGGGCCCAAGCACTTGGGCCATCTTCCTCTGCCTTCCCGGGCCACAGCAGAGAGCCAGACTGGAAGAGGAGCAACCGGGACTAGACCCGGCACCCATATGGGATGGGATGCCAGCACCGCAGGCAGAGGATTAACCAAGTGAGCCATGGCACCGGCCCCTATACTTGATATTTAAACATAGTGAATGTTTCTGGGTAAAATTTAAAAGGGTTTGATTTTATTGCATTTCCAATTCACTTGGAAATAATAGGTTTTTTTTAACTTTTATTTAATGAATATAAATTTCCAGAGTACAGCTTATGGATTACAATGGCTTAACCCCATAACGTCCCTCCCACCCACAACCCTCCCCTTTCCTACTCCCTCTCCCCTTCCATTCACATCAAGATTCATTTTTGATTCTCTTTATATACAGAAGATCAGTTTAGCATACATTAAGTAAAGATTTCAACAGTTTGCTCCCACACAGAAACATAAAGTGAAAAATACTGTTTGAGTAATAGTTATAGCATTAAATCATGATGTACAGCCCAATAAGGACAGAGATCATACATGAGGAGTAAGTGCACAGTGACTCCTGTTGTTGACTTAACAAATTGACACTCTTGTTTATGGCATCAGTAATCACCCTAGGCTCTTGTCATGAGCTGTCAAGGCTATGGAAGTCCCCTGAGTTCATTGACTCTGATAATTTTTAGACAAGGCCATGGTCAAAGTGGAAGTTCTCTCCTCCCTTCAGAGAAAGGTACCTCCTTCTTTGATGACCCGTTCTTTCCCCTGGGATATTACTCGCGGAGATCTTTAATTTAGGTGTTGTGTTTTTTGTTTTTTGTTTTTTTTTTTTCCCAGAGTGTCTTGGCTTTCCATGCCTGAAATACTCTCATGGGCTTTTCAGCCAGATTCTCATGCCTTAAGGGCTGATTCTGAGGCCAGAGTGCTGTTTAGGACATCTGTACCAATGCCATCTCACTAGTCCCAGTGATCAATTTCTGTTCACAATTGATCATAATGATAGTACTAAGAACCAAAGGGATCACATAAACAAGAATAGTGTCTGCAAATACTAGCTGATAGAATAAAAAAGGGAGAGAATGATCCAACATGGGAAGTGAGATACACAGCAGACCCATAGAATGGAAATAACAGGTTTTTTGAAATATTTATTAATTTATACATTCATTTATCCAAATTCCAGAGAGAGATAGAGATTTTCCACCTTCTGGTTCACTCCATAAATGGCGGCAAATGCCCTGGTTAAGCCAGTCAGAAACCAGGAGCCAGGAGCTTCTTCTTGGTATCCCAAGTTGGTGCAGGGGCCTAGGGACTTGGTCCATTCTCTAGTGCCATACCAGGTGCATTAGCAGGGAGCTGGATTGGAAGTGGAGCTCCTGGTACTTAAACCAACACCCATATGGCATGCTGGCACTGCAGACTATGGCTTAACTCATTGTACCACAGTGCCAGCTCCAAAATAATAGTTTTTATGTAGATTTCTCTCTGCATTTAAGTAAGATAATTCAGATATTATAAACCATGCCTACTGCTTCTGCTTTGCATTTGTTCTTTTTAACTCTGCCTGTATAATTTTACAGGAGAAAGTAGGCCTAGTTCTGTTGTGAGTAGATTGTGCTCATCCACACATAGAAATGAACAAGTAAAATGGCTCAATGAATTCCAAGTTAGCTTTTCATTTAATAGTCTGTGTGCTTTAGCCATAAAATACAGTTCATTTAAAGGCTTCTTTTTTGTTTCACTTCATTTATTTGGCATAATAGTAATAAATGTTCTCTTTCGTGTGTTTTGCAATAATGAAATAACTCCCAGCTTTACAATAAAACTAGAAGGTTTATTATGAGAGTAGCTTATTGTGTTACTAGAATATGTACTGAACTTGTCATTGTTTAATATATTAATTTTTGACAATTTTAAACTCCCATTTCATACCTGCTGTTGGAAATATTTTATAAATTCACCATGAGTTTCAAATACTTATACATATATTTATATACATACTTGTGATTTGATTTCATAATTTTTTATAATTTTCCCAGAGATTTTAGATATTCTGAAACTAAAGTTAGATGCATTTAGGAAAAACATTGTGGAATGATAGCATTAAGCCATTTTGGAGATTTTATGCCATAATATGAAGAAAGCGTCTAGTGCTGCCTAGCATAGATTTCACCTTTCTTCACTTTTTTGTGGTTTAGAATATCCAAATCTTTAAGTACTGAATTTTTATTCATAACAATCAGGGAAATTAATGAATCAGTTGGTTTATATTCCATTTAGAATACTTTTTGTAAAATCTTTGAAAATGGCAAATATTGCAAATAAAAGCAGAATTTACAGTGAGAAAATGTATTTTAGTAAAGAATTGATACATTTGCTTCATTATTTCTGTATGCAAATTCTTTTTTTTTTTTTGGTTTGTTTTGGCCACTTAATACTCATCTAAGATTGAAATGAAATGAAGAGTTTAAGTTTTTAAGGCATATTGGAAATTTCAAAATTAGTTTATCAATAACTCAGCTTTGAATCATCCTTAATATTACTTCATTACACTGATCATAATAAAGTTTACTGATTTACAGCAAATAGAATTAATGACCATTTATCTTCATTAATTGTATCTTATGCAATTATAATTTACCTTAATCCCTGACCTGATCACTCCCTGACATTCTGCAGTCCTTGCCCTGTGTTATTTTCCAGAGGCTGAAAGAAATATCACCTTTGTGCCCAGGTTCTACAAATGATTGCTAACACTTTGTCAAATCTAAAAACCCTCACTTTTACCATCGTAATACTGGGTCATATACATATTGACAAAAATTTATACTCTCCAAGAAATTTCCTCATTGACCTTCTTTTAGTCTCAGTATCTACTCGGAACATTTACCAGAATTTTTTTTCCTTTAACTCTCTTATGTTTGTAGATGCAAAATCTCAATTATAATACAGATTTTCTTAACTTAGACTTTTATTATAAATGGATACAAGTATGACATATGATATGTGTTGGATTGTTTAATTTGCTAAAATTTTATTCAATCATAGTCTCAACTTAATATACCAAAATAAATTTAGTAGTTATTCTTTAAAGATTTATTAATTTCTTTGACATGAAGAGTGACAAAATGAGAGATAGAGATAAATAATGAGAGAAATATATAGTGACAGAGAGACAGAGATAGACAGAAAAAATGAGAGGGAGGAAAAGAAAGAGATCCATCTTCCATCCACTGGGTCACTCCCCAAATGTCCACAATAGCCATGGCTGGGGTAGGATAAAGTCAGAAACCAGAAATTCCATCACATCTTCTGTGTGGGTAAAAGGAACCCAAGCACTTAAACTGTCATCTGCTATCCCCCAAACACATTAGCAAATAGTATCAGAAATAGGATCAGAAATGGAGCTGGGACTCAATCCAGGGTCTCTTTTATAGGATGTGGGTGTCCGTAGTAGTCACTTAAAAAGTTGCATCACAATGCCTACCTTTAACTTTGAAAAATATTAAGGCAATATTTTGAACACATACTAGACATTTTTTCTTCCACAAAGAAAAATCATTTGAATAACTTAACTCCTCTGAAGCAATATAGGTCATCTTTAGGAATATTATAGATGTAAGAAAATTTGGGAAAAGTAAATCTGAGAATCCATATGAAAAAAGAGTACAAATGGCCACAGATGAGGAAGAACTACTAAGATCAATCCAATTCACAATAGCTACAAAAACAATCAAATACCTTGGAATAAACTTAACCAAGGACATTAAGGATTTCTACGATGAAAATTACAAAACCTTAAAAAAAAGAAATAGAAGAGGATACCAAAAAACGGAAAAATCTTCCATGCTCATGGATTGGAACAATCAATATCATCAAAATGTCCATTCTCCCAAAAGCAATTTATACATTCAATGCAATACCAATCAAGATACCAAAGACCTTCTTCTCAGATCTGGAAAAAATGATGCTGAAATTCATATGGAGACACAGGAGACCTCGAATAGCAAAGCAATCTTGTACAACAAAAACAAAGCTGGAGGCATCACAATACCTCATTTCAGGAAATACTACAGGGCAGTTGTTATCAAAACAGCATGGTACTGGCACATAAACAGATGGATAGACCAATGGAACAGAATAGAAACACCAGAAATCAATCCAAACAACTACAGCCAACTTATATTTGATCAAGGATCCAAAACCAATCCCTGGAATAAGGACAGTCTATTCAATAAATGGTGCTGGGAAAATTGGATTTCCACATGCAGAACCATGAAGCAAGACCCCTACCTTTTACCTTACACATAAATTCACTCAACATGGATTAAAGACTTAAATCTATGACCCAACACCATCAAATTATTAGAGAGCATTGGAGAAACTCTGCAAGATATAGGTACTGGCAAAGACTTCTTGGAAAATACCCCAGAAGTACAGGCAGTCAAAGCCAAAATTAACATTTGGTATTGCATCAAATTGAGAAGTTTCTGTACTGCAAAAGAAACAGGAAAGTGAAGAGGCAACTAACAGAATGGGAAAAAATATTCGCAAACTATGCAACAGATAAAGGGTTGATAACCAGAATCTACAAAGAAATCAAGAAACTCCACAACATCAAAACAAACAACCCACTTAAGAGATGGGCCAAGGACCTCAATAGACATTTTTCAAAAGAGGAAATCCAAATGGCTAACAGACACATGAAAAAATGTTCAGGATCACTAGCCATCAGGGAAATGCAAATCAAAACCATAATGAGGTTTCACCTCGCCCCAGTTAGAATGGCTCACATTCAGAAATCTACCAACAACAGATGCTGGAGAGGATGTGGGGAAAAAGGGACATTAACCCACTGTTGGTGGGAATGCAAATTGTTTAAGCCACTATGGAAGTCAGTCTGGAGATTCCTCAGAAACCTGAATATAAACCTACCATTCAACCCAGCCATCCCACTCCTTGCAATTTACCCAAAGGAAATTAAATTGGCAAACAAAAAAGCTGTCTGCACATTAATATTTATTGCAGTTCAATTCACAATAGCTAAGACCTGGAACCAATCCAAATGCCCATCAAGAGTAGACTGGATAAAGAAATTATGGGACATGTACTCTATCGAATACTATACAGCAGTCAAAAATAACAAAACCCGGTCATTTGCAACAAGATGGAGGAATCTGGAAAGCATCATGCTGAGTGAATTAAGCCAGTCCCAAAGGGACAAATATCATATGTTCACCCTGATCGGCGACAACTAACTGAGCACCAAAGGGGAAACTTGTTGAAATGAAATGGACACTATGAGAAACAGTGACTTGAACAGCTCTTGTCCTGACTGTTGATGTACAATGTAATACTTTATCCATTTTAGTATTTTCTCTTTGTTTTGTTCTAGTACTATTGGTTGAACTCTGTAATTAACACACAATTATTCTTAGGTGTTGAAATTGTAACTGAAAAGTGATCCCTGTTAAATATAAGAGTGAGAATAAGAGAGGGAGGAGATGTACAATTTGGGACATGCTCAATCAGACTTGACCCAAATTGTAGAGTTAGAATCGTGCCAGGGGATTCCAATACAATCCCATCAAGGTGGCATGTACCAATGCCATCTCACTAGTCCATGTGATCAATTTCAGTTCACAATTGATCACACTGATAGGTAAGAGTCAAAGGGATCACACAAACAAGTCTAGTGTCTGCTAATACTAGCTGATAGAATTAAAAAGGGGGAGAACGATCCATCATGGGAAGTGGGATACACAGTAGACTCATAGAATGGCAGATGTCCTAAATAGCACTCTGGCCTCAGAATCAGCCCTTAAGGCATTTGGATCTGGCTGAAGAGTCCATGAGAATATTTTTGGCATGGAAAGCCAAGACACCCTGAAAAAAAAAAAAAAAGACCTAAATGGAAGATCTCTGCAAGTGAGATCCCAGGGGAAAGAAGGGGGCCATCAAAGAAGGAGGTACCTTTCTCTGAAGGGAGGGGAGAACTTCCACTTTGACTATGACCCTATCGGAATAAGATCGAAGTCAGCAAACTCAAATGGCTTCCATCGCCTTGGCAACTCATGACTAGAGCCTAGGGAGATTACTAACGCCATAAACAAGATTGTCAAATTGTTAAGTCAACAACAGGAGTCACTGTTTACGTACTTCTCATGTGGGATCTGTCCTTAGTGTGTCGTGCAATGTGAAGTAATGCTATAACTAGTACTGAACCAGTATTTTACACTTTGTGTTTCTGTGTGGGTGCAAACTGATGAAATCTTTACTTAATATATACTGAATTGATCTTCTGTATATAAAGATAATTGAAAATGAATCTTGATGTGAATGGAATGGGAGAGGGAGCGGGAGATGGGAGGGTGTGAGTGGGAGGGAAATTATGGGGGGCAGCCATTGTAATCCATTAATTGTGCTTTGAAAATTTATATTTACTAAATAAAAAATTAAAAAAGAGTACAAATGAAGCTAAGATTCTGTGCTATAGAAATCATTTAACATGAAAATGTCACATTTAAATGTGTCATAGGACCATAACCATAATCTCAAAGTCAGAGAAAATTCAGATTATTGCCCTTGGTTAAAAAAATTATAGTTAAATATGAATATTAAACTTTTAATTGTATTAACCAAAGATAAAATTTCAAGATTTTTTTAAGTTTTATTTTATTCATTTGAAAGGCAGTTACAGGGTGAATGAGCTTAGATCATCAGGTTTACTCCCTAAATGGTTGCAACAGCCAGGACTGGGCCTAGCTAAAGCCAGGAGCCAGGAACTTCATTCATGTCTCCCATGTTGATGCAGGGGCCCAAGTATTTGAGCCAGCCTCCGTTGCTTACCTAGGCAAATTAGGACTGAGCTCTCATGGAAGTGGAGCAGCCACGCCAGCCATGCAGGCAGAGGCTTAACCCATTACACAAACTGCTGTACCATAAATGTCTATATTCTAAATGAGAATTTCAAAATAACATGTATGGAAATCTCTAACAACATAATATTGTGTGGGATAGATTAAAAAAAACCAAAAAGATTAATAATATACATGTTGGAATTTTAGAATAAGTAAAAATGTAATGGTAATTATAAATAATGTGAGCATATGTATTGGACTAAATTGAAAACATGCATGAGTGGAAGAAATTTTTAACATGAAATCACTCAGAATTATTAATTTTAAAAATATGTGTATGAGAAAAAATGGAAGGTCATGTAATTACTGGACAAAAAAACAATATTGATATCAGATAATACTGAGCTAAAAGGAAAATGTATCTATAATGAAGAAAGTAAGAAAAACTATCGTTAATGTGTTATTTGGATATAAGCCTGACAATGTAAAGATTAGTATACAAATAAAAAATAAACTAAATTACAAGAGTGAGTTGGTAAATCTGTTATTGTAGTGAAAGAAAATTAACATGATTCAATCAAAATTTAATTTGACAAGTCAAATATTTAACCAATTTAATTTAATAAATATCAATATAGATCTGTACTTGTAAATTCAATTTTATATTCAAAATCAAAGTCAATTTCTGTTCAAAATCACATTCATATTTATGATATTCAAATACAATCATGTTTAGGTAAAATAATTGTTTCCATATGTCAATATATTGAACCCACAATTACAAGCATTATGGACCTGAAAAAATAATTGAAATATTTAACTAAAATATTTTTTAAAATAAAAATATAATGAAAGATCAAAGTAAGTACCTTGCAAAGTCACAAACTTTGAGGTTGATAAAAGAGATTATTACAATGAAAATGAAATTATAATTAACTATATGACAAAATACATGACAAGTAAAGAATTCATGATATTAAAAAATATTTAATTTAACTTAATTTGTACATTTCACTAAGTGTATTTTTAAAGACAAAGTTAAAGTCTATATATTAAAAAAAGAAATAATTTAAAAAATCCAATCACTAATTTTTTGGTTGATCCATAGATTAGGCAATCATTGGCATATGTAAATAGAAAAGTTAGCTTGTCAAAAAAAAATCCTTAACAGTAATTAGTACTTTTAACTCATTTATTCTATCAATTTTATCTAGTTTAACAACATATCAGAGAAACTTCTCATTTGAAATCCTGTTTAGATGTGTAAAACTTATAATGTTAAGTGCAGATAATAGAGAAATATAAATTGTGTAACTAATCATCAATATAAAGCTCCTGAATGACTTTCTTATTTACGCCTGAATTCTAAATATCAATGATAATATCATGTAATTACAGTTAATGTGAAGGTATAAGATAGTAAATTTGGTTAAATTTATGTAACAGTTTTTTGTGCTTTTCCAAGGGCAATTCTACAAACACACACACACACACACACACACACACACATAATCAGTAAGTCTGACCTCAAATTCTCAAAAATATAGTCATTGGCTATTTGTTCCTGCCTTGCATGAGGAGTTTTATCACTTTCTCTGTGGTGGCTAGATTTAGAGCTCATCATCTCCCAGTTTTGCTGGCTTTGAATGTGGCTGCTGGTTTGTAGTCATTGACTTAGGGCCGAAGCTGCACTACTGGCAGGAACATATCTGGGTCATCTTGGGGTGTGGTTATCCATCACTCCCTGAATGTGCTGTCTTCTACCAAAGTTCAGTATGAAGTTTAGCTTGCATGTTTTCCCTCATTTAGTCCCACAGACTTACAGGGTATTTGTGTGGGTTTTTTTTTTTTTTTTTTTTTGGTTTAAATTTACAGTGTCAGATTCATGATTGTGAATCTATTATGAGACATTAAAGAGCTTAATACAGATTGAAATATTAAATTTTGTATGTGTACAAACATCACAGTAGGAATAATTCCCTATTTTCTTATGGTTATAAATTTGTATTGTTTTTATTTATAATACATGTTTTTAATGGTTTATTTATTTATTTGAGAAGCAGAATTACAGAGAGATGGGGGAAAGAAACAGCTGGTTAACTCCCTAGATTTCTGCAATGGTCTGAGATGGGCTAATCCGAAGCAGGAGTCAGGAGCATATTCTGGGTCTCCCATGTAGGTGCTGGGGACCAAGCAGTTGGGCTGTCCTCTACTACTTTCCAGGCCACCAGCAGAAGGCCAGATTGGAAATGGAGCAGCTGGGATGTTGGTGTCATAGTCTGTGGTTTAACCTACTACACCACAACGCTGGCCCATATAACACATTTTAATATAGTTTTATATGTGCAGGTACACTTTTATCTGTTTTATATCCTTTTTCTGACAACTTTTAGCAGTCTATGCACACAATACAAACTTTCTGATTGCCTAATAATCATGTAGTTCAGTGTACCACAAGGATAAAAAGCAATTATGTTCCAATTAACGCTTCCCTTAATTGAAGGTCAGAATAGACAAAGTGTACCATTTGAAATAGCACGCAATTTTGGGAGATATATATGTATGATTTAGAGTAGCTAAAAATATTCTCTTTCATTTGATTTACTCAGGACAAACTATATTTCTTTAAGTATCCCAATACAGAAGGACTGATTGTATTTACACTTGAAATGCTCATGATCCAAACTAAGAAAATTAACATACACCTAGTAAGTTTAGGGGCTGTAATGATGGGCACGGGTTCATCTCCAGGCTGCTCCACTTCCCATTTAGCTTTCTGCTAATGTGCTTGGGAAAGTAATGGAAGAAGGCCCAGTGTGTGGGCCCCTGCACCCATATGGGAGACCCATATGAAACCCCTGGCTTCTGGCTCTAGCCTGGCCCAGTCCTGGCTGTTTCAGCCATCTGTGGAGTGAACCAGCAGATGGAAGCGCTCTCTCCCTGCCCCCACCCAGTGAGTGTGTGTGTGTTTGTGTATGTGTGTGTGTGTATCCCTCTTTCTGTAATTGTGCCTTTTGGATAAATAAGTAAATTCAAAAAAGTACTAAGTTGAGCATGCTATAAATTGGACTGTACAAAAAATGTTTTGAAACATCAAGTCACTTGAAGATGTTTTTGTACATATTTATTTTGATATGTTTCCATAAATATATAGTTTTAATTTTCATTAGCAAAAGGAAGTATATTATTTTTATTAATCTGAATACATTTTACTAAAATTAAATGACAAATCTAAATATCTGTCATTTTTATTGGACAGGAGGTACTAATTATCTTTTCAAAAATTCATAACTAAAGATTTGACACATTTAAAAAAACTAATAATTTCTTAATCACAAATTTAATGATTAGAAGAATTTTAAATTTTAGTTTCAAATTTGTAGATGAAAATTATTTAAGCAGCAACTAAGTAGTATTTATAAAATATAATGATACTTTAATTTAAAAATGCTATCTGTCAAAGGTCAGATATACTATAGTTTTATTTATTTATTTATTTATTTATTTATGAAAAGCAGAAAGACAGAAACTGAGGAAATTCCCATCTAGAGGTTCACTCCCCAAATGCCCACTACACCCAGGGCTGTCCCTGGCCAAAGCCAAGTGTCGTCCTCTATAAATTAAACTTTTTCATAGTTATGTAGGTACAGGAGAAAACATACCACCTGAGGTTTCAGGCACCTACTGAGGGTATTGGAACATATGTCCCTAGGATAAGGAAGACTACTGTATTACTAGCATAATATGTGATGCTAGACACAGACCTTCAGGATGACATGTTTAGCTCTAACAGCCGGTGGTTCTCCAACTCTATAGTCTAACAATTTAGAAGACATTCCAGGCCAGTGCCGCAGCTCAATAGGCTAATCCTCCACCTGCAGTGCTTGCACACCAGGTTCTAGTCCCAGTCGGGGCACCGGATTCTGTCCCGGTTGCCCCTCTTCCAGGCCAGCTCTCTGCTGTGGCCAGCGAGTGCAGTGGAGGATGGCCCAAGTGCTTGGGCCCTGCACCCCATGGGAGACCAGGAGAAGCACATGGCTCCTGCCATTGGATCAGCACTGTGCGCCGGCCACAGCGTGTCAGCCGCGGCGGCCTTTGGAGGGTGAACCAAGGAAAAAAGGAAGACCTTTCTCTCTGTCTCTCTCTCTCACTGTCCACTCTGCCTGTCAAAAAATAAAATAAAATAAAATAAAGAATAGAGGACATTCCAGTTGGATGTATTCCTGAGTGTCTTCCTTTCACTTCAACCCCATAAGTCCTGGGCGTAATCATGTTCTTCATCTTTCCTAGTCACAGCTCACCTCTCAACCTGCCCATTCCTGCCAGTGTCACCACTTCCTGTCCTCACAGCTGCCCCCACTGATAATTTGGGATCATTTTTCTCTCTTATATCCATTAAATCGGTATTGAGTGAATGATTGCCAGCCTGAAAGACTTCACAGCTGGATTCCACTTTGCATTCATCTTTGTGCTTGCCTTCTTGTCTGCACTTTCTAAGCTAGTCCCTATTAGCTCTAAAACAATCTCCAATGCCTGTGGCGGGCGGCGGGTGGGGTGTGGGGTGGGGGAATAGGGATTTCCGTGCAAGAATGTAAACTTGGGAGAAGGATTAGCTTTTAGTTCTTTTCACTTCCAAACTATGGTCTTCAGATTCAAAAAGACTCAGGGCAGGTAGGGTTTATTATAGAGCAGGTAAGGTTAGAAAGAGAATTAGAGTAAAGGACACCTGGATTAGATGCGGTTTCAGAGTTTGGAGGGAATGACCTGGGGGCTGGCTATTCTGGGAGAGTAGGTGGAAGGCGTGGAATTCTTTACTTAATGGAGGGGTAATCACATGAGTATAAAAAAGAATGAGGGGCTGGCGCTGTGGTGCAGTGGGTTAAAGCCCTGGTCTGAAGCGCTGGCATCCCATATGGGCGCTAGTTCTAGTCCCGGCTGCTACTCTTCTGATCCAGCTCTTTTCTATGGCCTGGGAAAGCAGTAGAAGATGCCCCAAGTCCTTGGGCCCCTGCACCCATGTGGGAGACCAGGAAGAATCTCCTGGTTCCTGGCTCCTGGCTTCAGATCAGTGCATCCTGCCATATGGGGAGTGAACCAATGGATGGAAGACCTCTCTTTCTCTCTCTCTCTCTGCCTCTCCTCTCTCTGTGTAACTCTTTCAAATAAATAAAAAAATAAATATTTAAAAAATTAGAATAAGAGTAGATCATTATAAAAGGAAAGGAAGGAATGGGAAAGGGAAATGGAAGGAGAGTGGGCTCATGGGCCAGAAGGATGGTAGGTGGGACGTATTTTATGTTCTAAAATCTTTATAATGTAATACATGAAATGTGTTTACCTTGAAAACAATTTATAAAAAAGAGCTAGTGCCAGATATCTGATCCCATGATTAAGGTTACTCACCTTACTTCTCAAATGATTATGAATATAATAAATTTTTGGTGTTTTGGTGATATCAGTTTCTGTAAACACTCTGTAGACTATACATCTATGATCTATAGTATGACTGTTTTAATGCTTTGAGCACTGCTTAGTTTGATATGTTTCTCTAGATTTCTTGTGTATGTACTAAAGTTAAATGAAACAAAATAGAACAAATCTGCCAGAAATTGTAATAATTTACATTGCTTTATTATACCTATGAAATACATGAAATCTCTTCCTTTTATATTCATACAAATTTTTAGAAAAAGTTTCTCAGTATTTATGTTATGAGAGGGAGAGGGCAGTCTCATCTGCTGGGTCATGCCAAAATGCCTGTAACAACTGAGGCTGGGCGAGGGCAGTCAGGAGCTGTGACAGTTTGAGTCTCCAGTGTGTTATTAGGACCTAACTACTTGAACCATCACCTACTTCCTCCCAGGGTATGCAATAGCAGGACACCGAAACAGCTGAGAAGCAAACCTAGGTAATCCCATGAAGGACATGGGTGTCTTAACCAGTACAACAGGCACTTGCTCCTCATGGTTCCTTTTATGTGTCATTTGACTAAGTTGAGGTTTGTCCAGATAGCTGGTTAAATCATTATTTCTGGCTGTATTTGTGAGAGAGTTTTAAAAGACATTGGTATTTAAATTTGCAGCCTAAGTAAAGATCTATCTGCATCAGCATGGGTGGGCACCTTCCAAGCCATTGTGACTGGAATACACCACTAGACCAAAAAGATGGAGGATCAGCACATTCATCTCTTATCTGAAGCTGGCATGTTGAAATTCTACCATCTGATGTTGGAGTTCTTGGGTCTTAAGACTCTAAGACTTAACACCATTGATGTATCCCTTCACCCTCTCCTCAGTTCTCAGACCATTTACTCTCAAACTTCCTAAAACTTTATTCCACATACATTCAGTTCTCTTATACAGAACCTCAGAGCTCTCTGTTCTTTGTAGCTGACCTCTTTTTCTGGACAGAACCTCTGAACTGCCGCTTACCAGAGTGGGTGCTATTACATTGGTCTACTTCTGTTAGCGTAACTCTTCTATTCTGTTAGTAAAGCAGTGAAGATGATGGTAGCCTTTGATTTTCTCGATGTATATCTCCATGTGAGAGCTCAAAGCCCTTTAACCTTGTCATGTGCAGAGTAGTGCCTCCACCCTGCAAGTGGTGGAAAGTCTCATTTATAGTTTCCTGAAATAAAACTTCTGCAATATGGAGATAGGGAGATAAGAAATAATAATTACCTGCCCCTACCACAAAAACCACTTCTTTAGACCAGGAGAAGCACAGAGTGGGGTCCTCACACAAAGAAACGAGTGCAGTTTAAATCAAAGGAGGAACATATCAGGTGGAATTAAGGCATGAAAAAGTAGAGTGCATTTTCAAACACAAAAATAAGAGTATGTGGAGACTATGAAGGCAGAAGAAAATGAGCTCACGCAGATTCAGGTTATGTAGGCAGGCCAGGAGGTTCAAAGGAGTGCAGTCCAGTTAAAATGTTTTGAACATAGATGTGAATGACTAATTAAAACTTTTTATTCCTACTGAGGAATTTCTTAATGGTAGCAATGTTAAAACTATGTGAACATTATAGTAATGGGAAAATTATGGTTTGCTAAAAGTAGTAAATTATTTGAGTGAAGAAAGAGCTTTTATTGCATTAGAATAGAGCTACATAGAAAATTTTGCATTTTATAAAATTTTTCTCTAGCATTTTTGTATAATCAAGTATAATTATTAGTCCTGTGAATAGTACAAAGAACTCCAGATAGGTCTGAAATCAAAACTTCTAATCAGCTAATTTTAAATGGGTACTGGGATTGCAAATATATTTTGTCTTGGAATTGATACAGATTTATGCTTTCTTTATGACTTGCCTTGACATTTAATAACTTTTTTTACAATAACTACCATTTCTCTTCCTCCTACCTGACAGGCCTACCTTATATTGATCTCTTTGCACTTGTTTGTTAATTAAATATTTATTCACTTTATAATATTATAGTCAACCAATATGCAAGTGTTAACATAGGAAACATATCTGATATTTAGAATTAAGTTTAGTTAACAAGAAATTCATATGGTAACATATTGAGAAATCATATAATTAGAAGTATTGCCTGTGTACAATTATGTATCTAAAAACAGTACATTCCAGTACATTCAGGGACAAAAAAAATATTTAGCTTCTTATAATTTGTGCAAACAAAACTGGACATCATTTCACTTTATTTGCATTTTTATCATGTCCTTTTCACCTCAATATCATCTTGAGTTAAATTAGGCATGCTATACATGTGCAAATGTTAAGAATTATAATAAGGGTAATATAGGACAGCTAGTTCTTTATGTAACTAAGAGGTGGTGAATATAGACCTTGAGTTGTTATGGCAACCTTCAATTAATGAAAGTATGATCAAAGTCATCTCTCTACAATATTTAGTAGGTTAATTCATTAAGTATGATTGAATGTTCCT
Source organism: Oryctolagus cuniculus (assembly GCF_964237555.1). Lineage (NCBI taxonomy): Eukaryota > Metazoa > Chordata > Mammalia > Lagomorpha > Leporidae > Oryctolagus > Oryctolagus cuniculus. The sequence continues at coordinate 69,148,614 of NC_091436.1, forward strand.
TTCTGAATCCAATGACATAGCAGAAGTTAAAAGCCATGTCAGAAAAAGTGAAAATAGATATATCCCCTATTGTTTAGTGGAGCAAAATGTAACAAGAACTTCTCTTAAGATTGAATTTCTGTAAAGACAACTGCAGTTATGTCACTAATAAAATATTAATAGCTTCTATGTAGTTGTCTGTTTATGTAGATTTATAAATCATTATGCATTTCTCATTGGATGAATAGGAACACAAAATAATAACTGTAACAATTAAGATTATTTTAAAATTTATAATTTTGGAAGTGTTGACAGTTAAACACTTATTCATAATTTTATTTTCATGAAAATAATTCTGTTCAAATTCTCTCCCAAATTCATTAACATAAAAAAGAATTTGAAAAGCCAAACATCATTTCTATAGGTATGAGTTTGAGACATAAAATTGAATTCATAATAGTCTTACAAAATTACTATATTCACATATTATTTCTAATCCAGAACTTATGTAAAATAGGTTTTTCTTAGCCCATTTTATAGGCTCAGAAAATAAGATACAAAGAACTGAAAGTAACTAACATTTGAAGGATGATATAATGAGTATGTGGAAGAGCAAGCATTTCCAATCTGTCTGAGTGCTGCCAAACTCTATCCCCTTTACCTCTGGTCATGTTCTTGTCTTAGAATTGCTTTCAGATTACAACTTGAAATACTGTGTTATCATTTGCAACTCTGCAAACTTTCTCATAAAAGACTATGCCCTTATGTTACTATTTTCAGTTGATACAAATGAATATTTGAGTTTATTAGTGATACACAAACAGTTCTTCAAATTTGATGTTCGATTCCTAGAATGTCTTGAGAGAATGGCCCAGAATGATGCTAAAAGTATCTGGAGTTTGATTAGAAGAGAAAATATTTTTGTGCTTCAGTGACCAGCAGTGTGAACCTTGAGAAGGAATCTAAAAACTATAGACACAAATGTTAATATATTCTTACATGAAAATGTGTCAAATAAGAAAGTTCTTTATATTTTTACTTTGTATGCCTAAAGAAACTAACCTAAAATAAAAGTGAAACAGTCTTTTTTTCCAATCATGACCAGGAAATTTGAATCTGTTTTAATCCGTCTGCATAGCATCCAATTTTTGGACATACTGAATGAATCTTCATTTTTATAGCATCAAGAGTGAATGTGTATAGAACAGACCTGGATTGAGATACTAATTTGTCCAAATACTAGTTAAATTATTTAAATAATAATAATGATGATGGGAGTGTGAAGATGGCAGAATAGGAAGGGAGCACACTGATAGTCCGGGGAGAGACAGTTTAATAAAAGTGGAGATACTGCAGGTTCAAGGAAGAGTAGGGGAGGAAACAGCAGAAGAAACTCTTCCGGAACGCGTGATTCACAGTGGACCTGTGTGGAGAGCGTGGGAGCCCACAGTTCAGGACACCAGCGGCAGACTCAACACACCAGCACTGGAACACGAGGTGAGCCAAACCTCAATAGCCAGAGACACCGGCAGGCAAGTGGAGAGAGGAGACTAAAGGGAACAAACCCCGGGGGGGGGGGGGGCAAAGTTCACCAGGCTAACTGGAAGAGAGAGAGAGAGAAAAAAAAAAAAAAAAGGTGACTGGTACGGACACAGGTTTCTCTCTCTCCGCTCACCTCTCAAGGGCAAGCAAGACAAAGAGCAGGCACCATCTTGGACATACGTCATAAGCAGACCGACCTCAGGTCTGCACCAGCCCTGAGCCTAGCAGAAAAACCTGACTCTGGGTGGGGCGAATTAACAGGAGATTAGGACCTAGTAAATTTGTGGTGCTGTGAAAAAAGAGATGGTGGGGGAGAGAACTCATGGAATTCACGTGAGTACTCTCCAGAGACGCTACAATTCCATAACTTTGGCAACCCAGTGGGAGACTGAAGGAGAATTTTGGCCCACTCTGAGGGCAGAACAGATTCCCTGTGTGGTCCTTGGGAAAGAGCTTCCGATCTCTGGCTCCTGTGTGTATATCATTTGCTTGCTAACTACCTCCAACTTGTTCAGCTGTGTGGAATTACTTCCCTTTTGAATCAAAAAAAGAAAGAGAGAGAGAGCGAACTACCACACCTAACCTGGGAGTGTCACCTTTGGCACACCAAACAGAGCTCTCAGGCCACACCCATCTCAAGCCTCTAAGGCTCCATCAAAAACAGTCCACTTAATCTAGAGTCTTAGTATAACAAGAAAAAGCACCACAGTGAAGAAACCAAATATCTCCAATATGCCAAATAACAAACGTAAAAACCAAGGTAATAAAAACAAGGAAGTCACTATGACGCCCCCAAATGCAAAAGACACCCCAATTCAAGATTATGAAGATGATAAGATAGAAGAAATGCAAGAAGCAGATCTCAAAAAAATTGATAAGAACATTAAGAAGTTCCTAAAAACAAATTCTTGAACTACAGAAATACTTAATGGACAAGATAGAAAATCTCTCTCGCGAAAATGAAATATTAAGGAGGAATCAAAGTGAAATGAAACAACTAGTACAACAGGAAACTGTGATAGTGACGAGAAATCATAATGAAGTGAAGAATTCAATAGATCAAATGAAAAACACATTAGAGAGCATTAAAAACAGAATGGGTGAAGCAGAAGAGAGAATATCGGACTTAGAAGACAGAGAAAGGGAAAGGATATAATCAGACCAAAGAAAAGAAGAAGAAATTAGAAATCTAAAACATATTGTTGGGAATCTTCAGGATACTATTAAAAAACCCAACATTCGGGTTCTAGGAGTTCCTGAAGACATGGAGAGGGAGAAAGGATTAGAAGGCCTTTTTAGTGAGATATTAGCAGAAAATTTCCCAGGTTTGGAGAAGGACAGAGACATCCTAGTACAGGAAGCTCATAGAACCCCTAGTAAACATGACCAAAAGAGATCCTCACCACGACACATTGTAATTAAACTCTCCACAGTGAAACATAAAGAAAAGATCCTAAAATGTGCAAGAGAGAAACGTCAGATTACTCTCAGAGGATCTCCAATCAGAGTCACAGCTGACTTCTCATCAGAAACCCTACAAGCTAGGAGGGAATGGCAAGATATAGCCCAGGTACTAAGGGAGAAAAACTGCCAGCCCAGATTATTATATCCTACAAAGCTCTCATTTGTGAATGAAGGTGAAATTAAGACCTTTCATAGCAAACAGAAATTGAAAGAATTTGTCGCCACTCGTCCAGCCCTGCAAAAGATGCTTCAAGATGTGTTGCACACAGAAACACAGAAACACAGTCATGAATATGAAAGAAGGTAAAGGAAGGAAACCTCACAGCAAAAGATCACAGGGAATTCAAAGCATATATTGGAAAATATCTTTGGCAAATGGCAGGGCAAAGTTACCACTTATCATTAGTCACATTGAACATGAATGGCCTGAACTGTTCAGTTAAAAGACACCGATTGGCTGATTGGCTTAAGGAACAAAACCCATCTATTTGCTGCTTACAAGAAACACATCTTTCCAACGAAGATCCATACAGACTGAAAGTGAAAGGCTGGAAAAAGATATACCATGCCAACAGAAATGAAAAAAGAGCAGGCGTAGCCATCTTAATATCGGACAACATAAACATTACCACAAAAATTGTTAAGAGAGACAAAGAGGGACACTATATAATGATTAAGGGATCAATTCAACAGGAAGATATAACAATTATCAATGTATATGCACCTAACTACAGGGCACCAGTTTATCTAAAAGATTTATTAACAGACTTAAAGGGAGACTTAGACCCCAATGCAATAGTACTGGGGGACTTCAATACTCCACTCTCAGAAATAGACAGATCAATAGGACAGAAGATCACCAAGGATACAGTAGATTTAAATGACACTATAGACCAATGGATCTAACAGATATCTAAAGAACTGTCAATCCTACAGCTAAAGATTTTACATTCTTCTCAGCAGTACATGGAACATTCTCTAGGATTGACAAAACCTTAAAGAAAGAAATAGAAGAGGATACCAAGAAATGGAAAAATCTTCCATGCTCATGGATTGTAAGAATCAATATCATCAAAATGTCCATTCTCCCAAAAGCAATTTATGGATTCAATGCAATACCAATCAACATACCGAAGACCTTCTCAGATCTAGAAAAAATGATGCTGAAATTCATATGGAGACACAGGAGACCGCGAATAGCTAAAGCAATCTTTTACAACAAAAACAAAGCTGGAGGCATCACAATACCAGATTTCAGGACATACTACAGGGCAGTTGTTATCAAAACAGCATGCTACTGGTACAGAAACAGAAGGATAGACCAATGGAACAGAATAGAAACACCAGAAATCAATCCACACATCTACAGCCAACTCATATTTGATCAAGGATCCAAAACCAATCCCTGGAGTAAGGACAGTATATTCAATAAATGGTGCTGGGAAAATTGGATTTCCACATGCAGAACCATGAAGCAAGACCCCTACCTTTCACCTTACACATAAATTCACTCAACATGGATTAAAGACTTAAATCTATGACCTAACACCATCAAATTATTATAGAGCATTGGAAAAACCCTGCGAGAGATAGGTACCGGCAATGACTTCTTGGAAAACACCCCAGAAGCACATGCAGTCAAAGCCAAAATTAACATTTGGGATTGCATCAAATTGAGAAGTTTCTGTACTGAAAAAGAAACAGTCAGGAAAGTGAAGAGACAACCAACAGAATGGGAAAATCAATTTGCAAACTATGCAACAGATAAAGGGTTGATAACCAGAATCTACAAAGAAATCAAGAAACTCCACAACATCAAAACAAACAACCCACTTAAGAGATGGGCCAAGGACCTCAATAGACATTTTTCAAAAGAGGAAATCCAAATGGCCAACAGACACATGAAAAAATGTTCAAGGTCATTAGCAATCAGGGAAATGCAAATCAAAACCACAATGAGGTTTCACCTCACTCCAGTTAGAATGGCTCACATTCAGAAATCTACCAACAATAGATGCTGGAGAGGATGTGAAAAAAAAGGGACACTAACCCACTGTTGGTGGGAATGCAAATTGTTTAAGCCACTATGGAAGTCAGTCTGGAGATTCCTCAGAAACCTGAAGATAACCCTACCATTCAACCCAGCCATCCCACTCCTTGGAATTTACCCAAAGGAAATGAAATTGGCAAACAAACAAGCTGTCTGCACATTAATGTTTATTGAAGCTCAATTCACAATAGCTAAGACCTGGAACTAACCCAAATGCCCATCAAGAGTAGACTGGATAAAGAAATTATGGGACATGCACTCTATCGAATACTATACAGCAGTCAACAACAATGAAATCTGGTCATTTGCAACAAGATGGGGGAATTTGGAAAACATCATGCTGAGTGAAATAAGCCAGTCCCAAAGGGACAAATATCATATGTTCTCCCTGATTGGCAACAACTAACTGAGCATCAAAGGGGAAACTTTTTGAAGTGAAATGGACACTCTGAGAAACAGTGACTTGATCAGCTCTTGTCCTGATGGTTGATGTACAATGTAATACTTTATCCATTTTAGTATTTTTTTTTGTTCTAGTTTCATTGGTTGAACTCTGTAATTAACACACAATTATTCTTAGGTGTTTGAATTTTAACTGAAAAGTGATCCCAGTTAGGAATGTGGAAAACATTATGCTGAGTGAAATAAGTCAATCCCAAAGGGACATATACCATGTGTTTTCCCTGATAGGTGACAACTAACTGAGCACCAAAAAGAAAACCTGTTAAAGTGAAATGAACACTATGAGAAACGGTGACTTGATCAGCCCTCACCCTGACTGTTGATAAACAACTTAAAACGTTATCCCTGTTAGTATTTTTTTTGTTTGTTCTACTTAATACTTTTGGTTGAATACTGTAATCAATACACAATTCTTCTTAAGTGCTGAAATTTAACTGAAAAGTGATCACTGTTAAATATAAGAGTAGGAATAAGAGAGGGAAGAGATGTGCAATTCGGGACATGCTCAAGCTGAGTTACCTCAAATGGTAGAGTTAGAAACATACCGGGGGATTGCAATTCAATCCCATCAAGGTGGCATGTACCAATGCCATCTCACTAGACCCCATGATCAATTTCTGTTCACAATTGATCATAATGATAGGACTAAGAACCAAAGGGATCATATAAACAAGACTAGTGTCTGCAAATACTAGCTGATAGAATAAAAAAGGGAGAGAATGATCCAACATGGGAAGCCAGATACACAGCAGACCCATAGAATGGCAGATGTCCTAAACAGCACTCTGGCCTCAGAATCAGTCCTTAAGGCATGCGGATCCGGCTGAAAAGCCCATGAGAGTATTTCAGGCATGGAAAGCCAAGAGACTCTAGGAAAAAAAAAAAAAAAAAAAAAAAAAAAAACCTAAATGAAAGATCTCTGCCAGTGAGATCCCAGTGGAAAGAACGGGTCATCAAAGAGGGAGGTACGGCCGGCGCCGCGGCTCAGTAGGCTAATCCTCCGCCTAGCGGCGCCGGCACACCGGGTTCTAGTCCCGGTCGGGGCGCCGGATTCTGTCCTGGTTGCCCCTCTTCCAGGCCAGCCCTCTGCTGTGGCCAGGGAGTGCAGTGGAGGATGGCCCAGGTGCTTGGGCCCTGCACCCCATGGGAGACCAGGAAAAGCACCTGGCTCCTGGCTCCTGCCATCGGATCAGCGCGGTGCGCGGGCCGCAGCGAGCCGGCCGCGGCGGCCATTGGAGGGTGAACCAATGGCAAAGGAAGACCTTTCTCTCTGTCTCTCTCTCTCACTGTCCACTCTGCCTGTCAAAAAAAAAAAAAAAAAAAAAAAAAACAAAGAGGGAGGTACCTTTCTCTGAAGGGAGGAGAGAACTTCCACTTTGACTATGGCCTTGTCTAAATATGATCAGAGTCAGTGAACTCAGGGGGCTTCCATAGCCTTGACAGCTCATGACAAGAGCCTAGTGTGATTACTGATGCCATAAACAAGAGTGTCAATTTGTTAAGTCAACAACAGGAGTCACTGTGCACTTACTCCTCATGTAGGATCTCTGTCCTTATTGGGCTGTACATCATGATTTAAAGCTATAACTATTACTCAAACAGTATTTTTCACTTGATGTTTCTGTGTGGGAGCAAACTGTTGAAATCTTTACTTAATGTATGCTAAACTGATCTTCTGTATATATAGAGAATCGAAAATGAATCCTCATGTGAATGGAAGGGGAGAAGGAGTGGGAAAGGGGAGGGTTTCAGGTGGGAGGGACGTTATGGGGGGGGAAGCCATTGTAATCCATAAGCTGTACTTTCGAAATTTATATTCATTAAATAAAAGTTAAAAAAAATTTTCTTTATAATCACAAGCTTAACCCTCCACTAAATAAAGAATTCAGCAAGAAGAAAACCCACTGTTCTTCAAGATTATAGACAAGGCTATAAAGAATAATCAAATCTCAAAATAAAAAAAATAATGATGATAAAATAATATTAGCATATATCAGTGAGTTACTATGTGCCAGCCACACTGGTTAGATTTACTTCATATATATTTTGGGAAAATAAAAGTCTCAAGGGAAATTCACCTGTTTGCTCCATTTCTCTATTGAAGTGGAAGGATGACACCTATCTTGTGGCTTTATGGAGATAATCGATAGAGCCTGTAAACACATGGTTCAGCGCATAGGCACTGAGTCCGATACTTCAGGACTTATATTTACAATGAATACAGTAGCGTGATTTTGGACAAAAACCTTTGAGTTTTTTGCATCTGTTTATGAGGAAACTCAATAGGATTGCTTAAATGTTCATGAAAATTTAACACCCTTCCTGGCATATAGTCAGTGTTCAGGAAGAATTAGTTATTAATAATTATGTTAGTGACATGTATAGGTCATCTGGCTTGGAGGCATTGCTTAGTAGAGAGTAAATACCTCATCCATGTTTCTGTTATACAAAAGATGCCAACTAATTAGCATACACAGGTGATGGAATTGCAGAGATAGTCATATAATTACCTAAAGTTAAGTTCAATTTCACTTTCATAACATGTCTCCTTTCTTCTCTTTCTATTTAAACAGTAATATTTTAATGATTTTTCCATATGAATTAAATAATTGATTTTCACAATGATTACTTGAGATAGAAACTGTTGTCCTCATTGTGTAGATAAAGAAACCAAGGCAAAAGAGGTTAAGAAAATTACCCATTGGAGCTGGTGTTTAACACAGTAGATAAACTGAAGCTTGGGATGCCCTTAGGGCTTTTGTTGGAGACCGTCTCTCTCAAATGATCACCTGGGAGGTAGTAGGTGAGTGCTCAAGTATTTGAGTACATGCCACACACATAGTAAACCTAGATTGAGTCCCTAGTTTGTAGGCCCCAGCCTTGCCCGTTCAAGATATTTTAATAGTGAATCTGCAGATAGATCTCTGACTGTCTTTCTCATAAATAATAAAATAAGGAAATATATATTTCAAAAATTAAATAATAAAATTACTCAAATTCAAATCAAACATTCTGTTGTAGTAAGTTGAAATAAAACACACAAATAAACAATATTAATGTCCAGGGAGTTACTGGTTAGCAAAGTATTGCCAAAACATTGTCATTGTCATTTCTCTACTGAGAAAATAATTTCATACATAAATGATTTACATACAAGGCAATAATCAACTCTGCATAAAGAACAAATCAATTTATTATTACTTATTATTTATTAACAATTTTAAAAATAACATTTTAGCATTAAATATAATGATGAAAATAATTAACTATGCTCTTTAGATGTACATTTCAGTATCATTTGAATTTTGGAAGCAAACATAATAATTTATTGAAAACTGACACTCTTTGAAACAATTTTTATTGATAAAAATAACTATTTGTTATTAATTTTGAAGACTATGCTTATTGCTTCTCATTAATAAACAAATTTAATTCTCATAACAATCCTGTGGAATATATAATATTTTACTGCCAGTTTACAAATCAAAATTTTGAGGAAAAAGCAAGGTTCAGTGACCTCTCCAGGACAGTCACTAAGAAATGGTAGAGTCTAGGGCTGAACACAGGCCTGAAACCAGAGTTTGTCAATCATTAGGATGAATAATTGAGACCAGCGTCCAAAGTTAAATGGAGAATAGTATGAAGTGTAATGTAAATATTAGAGCTAATGTATTTTAAATTTACTTAAAATGGAATAGGTTAAATGAGGCAATTCAGTCGAGTTGTTTAAAGAAACTGTCAAGGAGCAGGTGCTAGGATGCAGTGGCTTAAAACACCACTTGTAATGCCACATCCTGCATTAGAATATTGAGGATGAATCTCCCTTCTACTTCCTATTTCGATTCCTGCTTATTCACCTGAGAGGCATCAGATGATGGCTTATATACTTGGTTTTCTGTTAACCACATGGAAGACTGAGAAGGATTTCCTGTCTCCTGTTTTTAGGGCTCGCTCAGACCTGGCTATTGTAGCCACTTGAGTGAATCAGTAGATGGAAGATATCTCTCTCTGCCTCTGCCTCTCTGTAACTCTTTCAAATAAATTAATAAATCTTTTTAAAAATTCATGTTATTTGGATAGATTCTCTTATGAATAGAGTAAGAGTTTTATTTTTTAAAGACATTTTTTACAATTTTTTTAAAAGATTTTATTTATTTGAAAGGGAGACTAAGAGAAGACAGAGAAAGCCTCCATTCACTCGTTCACTCTCCAGACACCTCTAGCAGCTGGGGCTGGGTCTAACTGAAGTAAGGAGTCAGGAATCCATCTGGGTCTCATATAAAGGTGGTAGGGACTCTGTACTTGAGGCATCATCTGCTGCCTCCCAAACACATTAGCAGAAAGCTGGATCCAAAGCAGAGGAACAGGAGAGACTCAATACCTGGCACTCTGGCATGGAAACAGGTCTCCATTAAAGCAGTTGTTTAATCCACTGCACCATAATTTGTAAAACAGTTTTATGAATGGAGTGTGATGTTCAGTGAACAAAGAATGTGATCACAACCAGTTGTAAACTGGACTGTGATGAACACACAAGTTCTGGTAAACCTTTGGTCTCAATGACCTGTGGTGTTTCCACATCATTGGTTGGCCATATAAATAAACCAGCTTCCCATGATGCCAAGTTATTTAATTTCTTGTTCCTGGTGTTCAACACTGCAAGGAAGTTATTTCTGGGGAAGGAGACAGGTGGAAGGTGGCAAATGATAGAGAAAATTGTCCTGATGGATTGGAGGAATTATCTTAGGTGTCCAGTCATCATAACAGATTAATGCTTTGATTATTTTTCCATTCTGTTTTTGTTAAAAAAGTGGTGAGTCAGGTTGATTAAACACAATTATAATTTCCAATGTTCAAATTTAATAAAGTGTATTCAAAAAAAATTCAATAAGAAATATAATATCTAAATTTTCCTAAAATAAAAACATGAATTTTTAAAAAAACTGTCTTTTTTGTAACTTTTTTAAAATTAATACTAGATTTAGAAAAAAATTCTGGAAGTGCCAACATTTAGTACAGTAGTTAAGACACTACTTGAGTGGCCATACTCCATACAAGAAGACCTAGGTTCAAATATTGGCTCTGAGGCTGATTTCAGCTTCCTTTTCATACTCATTCTAGGAGGCATCAGGTGATGACTCAAGTACTTGAGTGCCTGCTACCCAGGAGGGAGACCCAGATTGGTTCCCTGTTCTAGGCTATGGACTGGCTCAATTCCAGCTGGTGCAGGCAGTTGGGGAGCTATCCAGCAGATAGAACATTCTTTCTCTTGCTCTCAAATATTTAGATTAAAAGTTTTAAAAATTTCTCTAAGAAACATAATAATAAAAAATGTTCAGTAAGTTAGAAAAATCAATTATGAGCTATCATAAAATTTAGAGCTACAAAAAGACTGAATTTGGAATCCAGCATATGAATGCTGAAAAAATACAGAAAGGTAGACAGCAGACCACAGAATATTACATTCTTTACTATCCTTAAGGACACAATTAAAGCATAGAAGGATTTTAGAGAAAATGCTTTAAACAAATTAGTTCACTTCCCTAAGATCAAATAGGATACTTAAAGAGAAATCATGTGTGAAAAACAAATGATGTAATAAAAGACACCGACAACTCTGTTGAATCTATTAAAAAAAGATTTTTGGAGCTTACATACAGGATCCTCATCTAATATCATAGCATGTTTATTTATAATGTGATGTTAGTAGGTACACAATATTACTATTATTAATTATATCAGTAAATAGTAGGAATAATGATGGAATCCTCAGTTAGTCTTTCTTCTACTCAAGAATTTATAAACATATTTTTTAAGATAGACGAATCCAAAGCAACTGAAATAAATTACATTTTCAATTGATCTGTTAGTCCCTTTTGCTAAGGAGTTTACCAATTCTGAAAGTATTTAGAGATCAAATAGAAGACAAGATTTTCCTTCAAGTATTATGATTCCAAAAAAAAAGAAATTATAAGTCTAAACACATTGCAGAACTAGAGATCTACAATATTTTTAAGACATTTTCCAGGACTGGCACTGTGGTATAGTGGGTAAAGCTGCTGCCTGCTGTGCCAGCATCCCATACCAGCATTGGTTTCAAACCCAGCTGCTCCACTTCTGATCAGCTCTCTTCCATGGCCTGGGAAAGCATTAGATGATGGCCCAAGTCCTTGGGTCCCTGCACTGGTGTGAGAGATGGGAGGAAGCGCCTGCTCCTAGCTTTGGATCAGCGCAGCTCTGGCCATTGCAACCAATTGATTGAGGGGTGAACCAGCAGATGGAAGACCTCTTTCTCTCCCTGCCTCTCTCTCTCTTTAACTCTGACTTTCAAATAAATAAATAAATCTTTAAAAAAGGCATTTTCTTTTATGAGTGCTATTGGCACTGTAGAAGGTAAAAGAAGAAAAAACAATCTAGCAATGGGCCCTGTATATAAGACATTATGCTTCAACTAGGAATTGTACTATCAATCACATTACAAAGATTAAGTAATAGAATTTAGGAGTGTGAGGTGGTGATGATAGGGAGTTTAACATGCATTAGAGGCAAAAAAATAATAATAATTTCCCAACCAGGGAACATGATTGTTCACTAAAAAATATATATTAAAAAACAAAGAAATCTCAATTAAAAACTATGAGACAATTCTGGACATTTTGCATAATTGATTAAAATAATAAATAGATGGTCATATTTACATAAATAAATAATCACTCATATTTACAGCACTCTCAGATGTTTGTGAAGAACAAAGGAAAATAATTATTGTTATATATCTTTGTGAGTGATCTGTGAGAAAGGATTATCATAATTGCAAATCAGTTTATGGCTAATGGTTTTTCAAAAGGCTCCTACCTCATTGAATTGGCTAGGACTTCTAATATAGCACAAGATAGATAGGGAGGGAATGCGCCAGTTTGCTTTATTCCTGATATTAAGAGAAAATGTGATGTTATTTGCAGTTTTCTTAACAGTTAATTTTCATCAAGTCTCCAATTGTCCTTTACCAACAAATTCTGCCATTTTTTTTCTCATTCACACTATTACATTTAACAACTAAATTGTCATATGGTTTTAATTCTTTATTTTTTGATAAGGTGATTGGTTTGTCAATATTTGAATAAACTTTAATCTCACCACTTTATCTTTTATAAATTTTCAAATTTATAAAATTTTACATTACTGTTAAGGATACATACAGCTATCTCTAAGAGGGAAATTGATTTGCAATTTGTTTTTATAGTCCTATTATTCAACCTCAATATCAGTGTAAATATGTGAAAGTTGGAAAGTGTTTCCCCTCACTTATTTTCTGGGTGAGATTATAGAATTAATCCCATTTTCTCTTTAAATGATTGGAGAATCTTTAGCCATTTAGGACTTCACATTTATTTCTTTGTTTTTTTTTTTTTGTAACTAATTTTTATTTTTTTAACTTTTATTTAATAAATATAAATTTCTAAAGTACAACTTTTGGATTATAGTGGCTTCCCCCCCATAACCTCCCTCCCACCCACAACCTTCCCATCTCCCACTCCCTCTCGCATCCCATTCATATCAAGATTCATTTTTAATGATCTGTATATATAGAAGATCAATTTAGTATATCCTAAATAAAGATTTCAATGCACTGCTCCCACAAAGACGCACAAAGTATAAAGTACTGTTTGAGTACTAGTTATACCGTTAATTCACATAGTACAACACATTAAGGACAGAGATCCTACATGGGGAATAAGTGGACAGTGATTCCTGTTGTTGATTTAACAACTGAAACTCTTTCTTTTTTGACAAGCAGAGTTAGACAGTGAGAGAGAAAGAGAGACAGAGGGAAAGGTCTTCCTTTCCATTGGTTCACCCCCCAAATGGCCACTACAGCAAGCGCGCTGTGCTTATCGGAAGCCAGGAGGCAGGTGCTTCCTCCTTGTTTTCTATGTGGGTGCAGGGGCTAAGCACTTGGGCCATCCTCCACTGACTTCCCGGGCCACAGCAGAGAGCTGGACTGGAAGAGGAGCAACCGGAACAGAATCCGGCACCCCAACCGGGACTAGTACCCAGGGTGTGGGCGCCACAGACAGAGGATTAGCCAATGAGCTGTGGCGCCAGCACAATTGACACACTTATTTATGATCAGTAATCACCCAAGGCTCTTGTCATGAGTTGCCAAGGCTATGGAAGCCTTTTGAGTCCACCAACTCTGATCTTATTTAGACAATGTCATAGTTAAAATGGAAGTTCTCTCCTCCCTTCAGAGAAAGGTACCTCCTTCTTTGATGGCCTGTTCTTTCTGCTGGGATCTCACTCACAGAGTTTTTCATTTAGGTCCTTTTTTTTGACTCAGTGTCTTTCTGATGTTCTGTTGAATTCTTTTGTCCAGAATTTTATTGAAGATTTTTATGTCTATGTTCATCATGGAAATTGGTCTGTAATTCTCTCTCAATGCTGCATATTTTTCCCGCTTAGAGGTTAAAGTGATGCTGGCTTCATAGAAAGAATTTGGGAAGATTCCCTCTTTTTCGACTGTTCTGAATAGTTTGAGAAGAATTGGAGTTAGTTCTTCTTTAAATGTCTGGTAGAATTCAGCAGTGAATCCATCGGTCCTGGGCTTTTCTTTCTTGGGAGGGCCTTTATTATTGATTCAATTTTTGTCTCAGTGATGGGTCTGTTTATGTTTTCTATGTCTTTATGGTTCAATTTAGGTAGGTAGTATGTGTCCAGGAATCTATCCATTTCTGATAGATTTCCCTGTTTGCCAGCAAACGACTCTGTAGTAATTTTGATGATTCTTTTTATTTCTGTGGTGTCTGTTGTTACATTCCCTTTTTCATCTCTGATTTTATTTATTTTGGTCTTTTCATTTTCAGTTAGTTGGACCAATGCGGTGTCAATTTTGTTTATTTTTTCAAAACAGCAGCTCTTTGGCTGATCTTTATTAATTTTTTATTCAATTCTGTTGATTTATTCTCTGATTTTAATTATTTTTCTTCTCCTACCAGATTTGGGTCTTGTTTGCTACAGTTTTTCTAGATCCTTGAGATGCACTGAAAGTCATTTATTTGGTGCCTTTCCAATTTCTTGATGTAGGCATCTATTTCTATAAATTATTCTCTTAACACTGCTTTTGTTGTATCCCATAAGTTTTGGTATGGTGTGCTGTTATCCTCATTTACTTCCAGAAATTTTTTGATTTCTATTTTGATTTCTTTTATGACCCAGTGTTCATTCAGGAGCATGTTGTTCAATCTCCATGTGTTTGCATATGCTCTAGGGATTCCTGAGTTGCTAATTTCCAACTTCATTCCCCTATGGTCTGAGAAGCTACATTATATGGTTCTAATTCTTTTGAATTTGCTGAGACTTGATTTATTGTCTAGTATATGGTCAGTCCTAGAGTAGGTTCCATGTGCTGCTGAGAAGAATGTAAATTTTTTAAGTGTATGATGAAAAGTTCTGTAGATATCTGTTAGATCCATTTAGGCTATAGTGTCGTTTAAATCTACTATATCCTTGTTGTTCTTCTATCTGGTTAATCTGTCTATTTCTGAGAGTGGAGTATTGAAGTCCCCCAGTACTATTGTATTGGAGTCTAAGTCTCCCTTTAAGTTCCTTAACATATCTTAAATTAAACCGGTGCCCTGTGATTAGGTGCATATACATTGATAATCCTTATATCTTCCTGTTGAATTGATCCCTTAATCATTAAATAGTATGCCTCTTTGTATCTCTTAACAGATTTTGAGTTCAAGTTTATTTTTTCTGATATTAAGATGGCTATGCCCGCTCTTTTTTCGTTTCTGTGGGCATGGTATATCTTTTCCAGCCTTTCACTTTCAGTCGGTAGGCATCATTGTTGGAAAGATGTGTTTCTTGTAAGCAGCAAATAGATGGGTTTTGTTCCTTAAGCCAATCAGCCAATCGGTGTCTTTTAACTGGACAGCTCAGGCCATTAACGTTCAATGTGACTATTGATAAGTGGTAACTATGCCCTGCCATTTGCCAAAGATATTTTCCAATATATGCTTTGAATTCCCTGTGATCTTTTGCTGTGAGGTTTCCTTCCTTTACCTTCTTTCATATTCATGACTGTGTTTCTGTGTTTCTGTGTGCAACACATCTTTAAGCATCTTTTGCAGGGCTGGACAAGTGGCGACAAATTCTTTCAATTTCTGTTTGCTATGAAAGGTCTTAATTTCACCTTCATTCACAAATGAGAGCTTTGCAGGATATAATAGTCTGGACTGGCAGTTTTTCTCTCTTAGTATCTGGGTTATGAATCACCATTCCCTCCTAGCTTGTAGGGTTTCTAATGACAAGTCTGCTGTAAGTCTAATTGGAGATCCTCTGAGAGTAATCTGACGTTTCTCTCTTGCACATTTTAGAACCTTTTCTTTAGGTTTCACTGTGGTGAGTTTGATTACAACGTATCATGGTGAGGATCTCTTTGGTCGTGTTTACTAGGGGTTCTATGAGCTTTCTGTACTAGGATTTCTCTGTCCTTCTCCAAACCTGGGAAGTTCTCTGCAAGTATCTCACTAAAAAGTCGTTCTAATCCTTTCTCTCTCTCTATGCCTCCAGTAACTCCTTGAACCCAAATGTTGAGATTTTAATAGTATCCTGTAGATTCCCAACAATATTTTTTAGATTTATAATTTCCTCTTATTTTCTTTGGTTTGTATACTTTCCTGTTCTCTGTCTTCTAAGTCCGATATTCTCTCTTCTGCTTCACTGACTCTGTTTTTAAGGCTTTTTAATGTGTTTGTCATTTGATCTATTGAGTTCTTCATTTCATTTCGATTTCACTCCACTATCACACTTTCCTGTTCTACTAGTTTCTGCGTTTCATTTTGATTCCTCCTTAAGATTCCATTTTTACAAGAGAGATTTTCTGTCCTGTCCAGTAAGGATTTATGTGGCTCAAGCATTTGTTTTTGAAACTTCTAAATGTTCTTATCATAAATTTTTTGAAATTTTTATCTTGCATTTCTTTCATCTCATCATCTTCATAATCTTGGCTTGGGGTGTCTTGTTCATTTGGGGGTGTCATAATGTCTTCCTTGTTCTGGTTTCCTCGGTTTCTGTGTTTGTTGCTTGGCATTGTGGGGATATTCTTTGGATTCTTCTTCCCTTGCTGTGGGGTTTTTTCTTGTTATACTATAACTGTATTAAGTGGACTGTCTGCTTTTGATGGATCCTTAGAGGCTTGAGATGCGTGTGGCCAGAGAGCTCTGTTTGGTTCCTCAGGGTTAACCATGTGCCAAAGGTGACACTCCCAGGTTAAGCATGGTAAATCAATCTCTCTTTCTTTTTTCTTTTTTCTCTCTCTCTCTCTCTCTTTTTTTTTTTTTTGATTCAGAAGGGAAGTGATTCTGCACCACTGAGTGGAATTGAAGGTAGTCAGCTTCCGATCTCTGGCTCCTGTGGGTATAACATTCATCTGCTCTTTCCTAAGGACCACACAGGGAATCTGTTGCTGCCCTCAGTGTGGGCTCAAATTCTCCTTCAGTCTCCCACTGGGTTGCCAAGGTTTCCGATTGTAGCATCTCTGGAGAGTACTCACGTGAACTCTGTGAGTTCTCTCACCCACCATCTCTTTATTCACAGTTTCAGTTCATTAGCTCCACACATTCACTAGTTCCTAATCTCCTGTTATTTCATCCCCCAAGAGTCAGGTTTTTCTGCTTTGCTGAGGGCGGGTGCAGCCCTGAGGTCACGCAGCTTTTACATATGTCCAAAATGGTGCCTGCTCTTTGTCTTGCTCGCCTTTGAGAGGTGAGTGGAGAGAGAGAAACTCTCTCTCTTTTTTTCTTTTCCTCTCTCCTCTAGTTAGCCTGGTGAACTTTCCCCCTGGGGCTTCAAGCCTCGTTCCCTCTAGGCTCCTCCTTCCACTTTCCCGCCGTTGTCTCGGGCTACTAAGGTTTGGCTCACCTCGCGTTCCAGTGCTGGTGTGTAGATTCCACAACTGGTGTTCCAAGCTGTGGGCTCCCACAAACTCCACACAGGTCCATCGTGAATCACTAGTTCTGGAAGAGTTTCCTCTGTTGTTTCTTCCCCAACTCTTCCTTGAACCTGCAGTTTCTCTACTTTTATTAAACTGTCTCTTCCAGGACTATCAGTGTGCTCCCTTCCTATTCTGCCATCTTGCCACTGACCAGCATAAAGACAACTATGATGTCACTAGGGTAGAGAACATTTTTAGCTGTGTTATAATCTTGGGGCGGCACCCAAATATGTGTCCTGTCATTGACCAGAATGTCACTATGTGTCACATTATTTTACTTCCCTGATTCTCTTTCCTTTCTATCATCTTCTACATTTCTTTTATTTCCCCCTCTTCCCCATTCAATTAATAATTCAGCTTGTGGCTTTAGAATTTTGATATTTTTTCTCTAGGTATTCATAAAGATATCTCCTCTTCCATTTTGTTCTTCCCATTATGGATATGATCATAATGTATTTATGATTATTAATATAAAGAATATTTTTCACTCTTGCTTTTGCTTATCACAAAGCTTTTTCTTTCTGACAGAACAAGCTGTAAATTTATTTTTACATGCTTTTCAAACTATAGTAATGCTACTTTTCAAAGTCAATTCACATATGGTGGATGTAAGGCCCCAATAAAGGAAATTACCATGGTTGAGGTAAGAATGATACAGACAACTAATGACAGAACCATCGTTACAATCCTATCTGCTTGGCTACCCATCTGAATTTTTTTCTACAGAATATTTGTCTGGTAAATCATTTTGTTCTGGTTTCTTCCTTTTGAGACAATTCAAAACACAATATTTGTAAAGTTCTTTAGAAATCACCCATGTGTATCTCATATGCACAAATTGCAATCAGTTGACTACCAGTTAATAAATATAAAGAGATAAAAGAAGTAGAAAATAGGAGACCACAGGTAATATGCACTAGGTAGCACAAAATTTATTAAGATAGGTGCAGCATGCCGGCTGTATCATCCATTTGGGGCGTGAACCAATGGAAGAAAGACCTTTTTCTATTTTTTGCTCTCTCTCTAACTCTGCCTGTCCAAAAAAAAAAAAAAGAGCTAATTTATAGTCATTAATTTTATTTCATCAAAATAGAATTCACTGTTTATATATGGGCTTTCTGGTAATATATTTCAAATATCACTGATCACTTTTTAATTATAAAAACTTTTTTTCTTTAAATCCTCACATTCTCTGATTTCTTATAGTTTTTTAAAAGAATTATTTACTTACATGTAAGGCAGAGTTAGAAATACAGAAAGATATCTTCTATCCTCTCTTTCACTCTCCAAATGACCCAGTCAAAACCATGAATCAGAAACTCCTTGTGGGTTTTCCACATGGGGGGTAGTGATCCAAATACTTGAGCCATCATCTCATGCCTCCAAGGAAGCACACGGCAGAAAGCTGAATTAGAAGTGGTGGCAAGACTTGAACCCAGGCATTTTGACACAGATGTGGGCATCCCAAGTGATAACTTAATCTGCCACAGCACAATACCTAAGCCCCACTTTTTTTCTTTTTTTTAACTTTGAAAATAATTTAAAATTTATATTGAGCTCATATTTGTGGCTCATGATACATTTCTACTGGAGAGAACTATCCCAGAAACTCTATAAATTAACATTTTTTATATAATGTAAGAATATAAGAATATAAAAATCTGACAATGCATTGCCACTTTAAGCAGTTGAGTCTTTCTAAACCATTCAATATGTAATTATGAAGTTTTTATGGTGTTTCTGCTCCTCATGATTCTGTGATTTGGACACACTTTGCTTCCATTCCTGTCTGCTTGGGGTTCTTTAAGGAAATTTTGCTGTTCTTTCCATCAAGAGCTGGAATCATTTTCTTTCACTTTCTTGAATTAAGGTTGTAACTTCTGAGGCCAAAACACACAGAGCAATTGAAGTTGCAGAGAGTACCAAGCCTATGTCTTACAGATGCTATTTTTCATTTTTGGGGATGCTACACTAAAATCACTGATAAGATGCCCACTCGGGGCTGGCGCTGTGGCACAGTAGGTTAATCCTCCACCTGCAGTGCCGGCATCCCATATGGGTGCCCGTTCTAGTCCCAGCTGCTCCTCTTCCAGTCCAGCTCTCTACTGTGGCATGGGAGGGCAGTAGAAGATGGCCCAAGTGCTTGGGCCCCTGCACCCACATGGGAGATCTGGAAGAAGCTCCTGGTTCCTGGCATCAGATAGGCACAGCTCCAGCCATTGCAGCCATTTGTGGAGTGAACCAGTGGATGGAAGACCTTTCTCTCTGTCTCTCCCTCTTACTGTCTGTAACTCTACTTGTCAAATAAATAAAAATCTTAAAAAAAAACAACAAAGATGCCCACTCAACTCTACTTTAGGATAGAAACTGAATGGAATGGGTCCATTCAACTCAGAAGAGCCTCCTCATATTAATGAACTGAAAACAAGTCGCAAACATCAGACACGGGACTGCAAGTATCCCAGAGGACGAAGCCTTAGTCACACCCCCAGATGCCTGCAGCCACATCAACAACTCTAGTAGTTATCAGTAAAACCATCTAGCTGAACTCAGTCAATATTGCTAACTCACAAAATCACAAATAAGCAATTTTTTTCTTTAGCTTGGGGTTGTGTGTTATTCAGTATATGATAACTGGTGCGACTTCAAATTTTTTAAAATATTTATTTATTTCTTCGAAAGGCAAAGTCATACGCAAAGAGAGATAGAGAGACAGAGACATCTGCCATTGGAAAGTTCATGACCCAGTTGGTTACAATAGCCAGGAATTGGCAGGCCAAAGACATGAACCTGGAATTCCAGCTCACAATAGTTAAGATATGGAATCAATGCAGATATACATCAGCTGTTGACTGGATAAAGAAATAATTGTATATATACACTATGGAGTACTAATCAGTTGTAAAAAATTGAAATACTGGCTTTTGAAACAAGGTTGATGTATAACTGAAAACCATTATAGTTAGTGAAATAAGCCAGTTTCAAAAAGACAGATATCATACATTTCCTTATTTGAGGTAACTAATAAAATACCTAAAATGTAATGATTTGGGGGGCCTTGTACTGTGGTATAGCGAGTAAAGCCACCGCCTGCAGTGCTGCCATTCTATATGGGTGCCAGTTCAAATCCCAGCTGCTACACTTCCAGTCCAGCTCGCTGCTATGGCCTGAGAAAGCAGTAGAATATGGCCCAAGTCTTTAGGCCCCTGCATACATGTGGCAGACCTGGAAGAAGCTCCTGGCCCCTGGCTTCGGATCAGCACAGTTCTGGCCATTGCAACCAATTGGGCAGTGAACCAGCGGATGGGAGACCCCTCTCTCTCTCTCTCTCTCTCTCTCTCTCTTTCTCTTTGCATCTCCTCTCTCTGTGTAACTCAGACTTTCAAATAAATAAATTTGAAAAAAAACTGCAATGTTTTGGAGTGAAGAAGTGAAATGTACATTTTGAGATTCTGTTTGTTTATAGCCCCTTTCAGTTGAGGAATAGTGTTCTTTTTTACTTTTCATACTATCTGTTGTACTCTTTTACATAGAGTAGGGTTAACTACATTATCATTAAGTATATTGAAAACAGATCTTTATAAAATTAACAGTGGGAATGCCAGAAGAAGGGGGAGGAAGTGTTGAAGCATGGTAGGGGGGATCAGGGAATGTGATAACAGGGAGTGCCACTGTGTTCCAAATCCGTATATATAAACTACATGAAACATGTATAAATTGAATACAATTAAAAAATAAAAATAAATTTAAATGAATTTTTTTTGTTTGTTCTACTTAATACTTTTGGTTGAATAGTGTAATCAATACACAATTCTTCTTAAGTACTGAAACTTAACTGAAAAGTGATCGCTGTTAAAAATAAGAGTGGTCATTCCTTTGGCCTTAGACTTGCCAGTTAGAAGACCGAGTGACACCCCAAACTCAATTAGGGAGAGAATTTGCAGTCTGCCTTAGCTCAGGCTGCCGTGCCAGGCTCCACCCACTGGCATTTTCAGGCTTGCCGAATACTAACCGACTCATTACCAGTAGCGCTGCATGGTTGTATCCTGAGTTAGAAATCCAAACGCGTGGACAAGGAACAGAGAGAGAACAGACAGGCACATTCAGTGACAAGATGTGTAGCCAGTGAGGGCACCCCTGGGAGTGTTGCAAGTTCAACTGATTAGAAGTTTAATATTTAATTGCTCCTCATGTAACATTACTCTGCTTCAGAAATGTTTTGTATTTTGGTATAAATAAACGTTTGCTAAAAAAAAAAAAAATAAGAGTGGGAATAAGAGAGGGAAGAGATGTGCAATTCGGGACATGCTCAAGCTGAGTTACCTCAAACGGTAGAGTTAGAAACATACCAGGGGATTCCAATTCAATCCCATCAAGGTGGCATGTACCCATGCCTTCTCACTAGTCCCAGTGATCAATTTCTGTTCACAACTGATCATAATGATAGGACTAAGAACCAAAGGGATCATATAAACAAGAATAGTGTCTGCAAATACTAGCTGATAGAATAAAAAATTGAGAGAATGATCCAACATGGGAAGTGAGATACTCAGCAGACCCATAGAATGGCAGATGTCCTAAACAGCACTCTGGCCTCAGAATCAGCTCTTAAGGCATGCGGATCCGGCTGAAAGGCCCATGAGAGTATTTCAGGCATGAAAAGCCAAGACACTCTGGGAAAAAAAAAAAAAAAAAAAAAAAAAAACAACAACAACAACAAAACAAAACCTAAATGAAAGATCTCTGCCAGTGAGATCCCAGTGGAAAGAACGGGTCATCAAAGAAGGAAGTACCTTTCTCTGAAGGGAGGAGAGGAGGAGAGAACTTCCACTTTGACCATGGCCTTGTCTAAATATGATCAGAGTCAGTGAACTCAGGGGGCTTCCATAGCCTTGACAGCTCATGACAAGAGCCTAGGGTGATTACTGAGGCCATAAACTAGAGTGTCATTTTGTTAAGTCAACAACAGGAGTCACTGTGCACTTACTCCTCATGTAGGATCTCTGTCCTTAGTGTGCTGTACATTTTGATTTAATGCTATAACTTGTACTCAAACAATATTTTTCACTTGATGTTTCTGTGTGGGAGCAAACTGTTGAAATCTTTACTTAATGTATGCTAAACTGATCTTCTGTATATAAAGAGAATCGAAAATGAATCTTGATGTGAATGGAAGGGGAGAGGGAGTGGGAAAGGGGAGGGTTGCGGGTGGGAGGGACGTTATGGGGGGGAAGACATTGTAATCCATAAGCTGTACTTTAGAAATTTATATTCATTAAATAAAAGTTAAAAAAAGAAATATCAAAACTATACAAGGATGAATGGATGTAATCTGATAATAAATAAATGATAAGGAGGGAAGTTCTGAGACAGTCTTATAGAGTGTGGAAGGAAAACAAATATAGATAATAATTTAATGAGGTAAGATTAGAGAAAGATAGTATGAGGCAGACTGATAGATATTTGAATATAGAAAATCATCTCACTACTTGTGGGATAGTAGAAAGAACTAGATTTATTAAAAGGAAACACAGTATTCCAGGAGAAAAGCATGCAGAAAAATCATCCACATCAGGATATATTTACATGAAGTTCTAGGAATTTTAAGTAATCAGACAGAATACCAGTTATATCACATAACAGGGACATAAAACAGGATTTCAGACTTTTATGTAATTTTTACATTTAAAACTAAGAAATAGTGGAGCCTTCTGTATGTATTTTTGACCTGAGAAATGTTTAACCAATTTGCAATTCAAAGATAAACATTACAAAATAATTTGAACCTAAAGTAAAATAGAATGTTTAAGGATATATTAGGCAAAAAGTAAAGTAAATGTCTCAGTAGAGTCATAGGATACTCACTGATTATTTAATATGTAATGGAAAGCATGCTTCAAAATTCTAAATGATGGGGTTTCTAGTTGTTGTCTATTAAACAGGAAACTTGTTTTATCTTCATTCAATTCCTATTATCAGCACTGCTTTCAGCCTTCTACCAATTGAGATATATCTAAATATTCTTGCTCCATGAACTATTAAAATATATTATAATAAATGGATAGGCAAGGAATGATTTACTTGTAACTTACAAACTTCCCTGAAGGTAAGGCTAGGAATCTGTTTCACAGTGGACAGTATTTTGATCCATCCATTTTTATCATATATCTTGAAACATAAATATTAGTCTACAGATATCACACATTCTACTAATATTTGCAATGGATGTATTGGTGACATTTTTATCACAATCTACCTATTACATTTACAAGAGTAAATGGAATGTCCTACTTTCTTTCTTTCTTTCTTTTTTTTTTTTTTTTTAACAGGCAGAGTGGACAGTGAGAGAGAGAGACAGAGAAAGGTCTTCCTTTCCCATTGGTTCACCACCCAATGGCCACGGCAGCCAGCGTGCTGCAGCCAGCGTGCTGCGGCCAGCGCACCGCGCTGATCCGAAGCCAGGAGCCAGGTTCTTCTCCTGGTCTCCCATGCA
Organism: Oryctolagus cuniculus; assembly: GCF_964237555.1. Taxonomy (NCBI): domain Eukaryota; kingdom Metazoa; phylum Chordata; class Mammalia; order Lagomorpha; family Leporidae; genus Oryctolagus; species Oryctolagus cuniculus. The sequence goes on from NC_091436.1 coordinate 69,172,602, forward strand.
GGCACAGGGCCTAAGCACTTGGGCCATCCTCCACTGCACTCCCAGGCCACAGCAGAGAGCTGGACTGGAAGAGGAGAAACTGGGACAGAATCCGCCGCCCCAACCGGGACTAGAACCTGGTGTGCCATCGCCGCAGACAGAGGATTATCCTATTGAGCCGTGGTACTGGCCCTACTTTATTTCTAATTTTAACATAAATAGAAAGAATTTTAACATATATACACTATATATAAACATTTTATAAGAATCCTGATATTAATATCATTTCCCATGTAGCAACATTTGAAAGAAAAACAGACATATAGGAGAACACATATTTGAATATGTTACATTTGTGTATTTTACTCAATATTCACAGTTTTTTAATACCATATTTTCCTCAGGATAAGAAAGTTAAAAATATCCTATTTTTTTTTTTTTTAACAATTTGTAAGGTCTGATCAGGGTCCTTGAGAGAAATCTGGCTAACTCTATTCAGTTTGCAAATTCCAAACCCAGGTTTTTCTCAGCAACATCTAAAAGTATCAAACCACCTAACTCAAAACCTTTACTTACATGCCACAAAGAGACTTTAAGCTAAGCACGCCAAATTGAAATTATTATCTTCTTATAAATCTCCCCCTCATCCAGTGTTCAGTTTAAATAAATGAGACCATCATTTACACAGTTGTTCAAGCTTTAAACTTGTGAGTCTTGCATCATTTCTCCACTCCATCAGCTGCAAATCTCACAAATCCACTTACTATTCCATCTTAATAGTTATACCTATAGATTGCCATCGTTCTTAATTTATTTTGATTATATTCAATTTCTTGACTTTCTTTCTTTGGTTCAGTCTCCCCAGTGCAGAGAAAACAACCTTTTTAAAAGATATGTATACTACTCTCTACAAATGTCTAGGCAGTAGATTCACCCTGTACCTAAAACAAAAAACCTTCACAGATCCCCACCTACCCTATTTTGCAGTACCTAGTGTCATTTTTTGAGTGACATCTCCATTCTAAGGCTAGGATTTTATCAATCTTTAGATACTCAGCATTTCAGTTTTGCATCTTAGCTAAGTTATTTTCTGCTCAAAATGCTCATTGGGTCAGTGCCGTGGCATACTAGGTTAATCCTCCACCTGTGGCACCGGCATCCCATATGGGCGCCAGTTCTAGTCCTGGCTGCTCCTCTTCCATTCCATCTCTCTAATGTGGCCCAGGAGGGCAGTAGAAGATGGCCCAAGTGCTTTGGATCGGCTTTGGATGGCTTTGGATTGGCGCAGCGCAAGCCGTAGTGGCCATTTGTGGGGTGAACCAACGGAAGGCAGACCTTTCTGTCTCTCTCACTATCTCTAACTCTACCTATCAAATAAATAAATAAAATCTTTTACAAAATGCTCATTTATTGATTCTTGTGACTATTCTATTTATCATCTATAGCTCAGCTTAAGTATTTTTTTCTGAGAAGTCTTCATAAAAATAGTTTCCTTGCATACAGGATTAAATACACTTGCTTTGCATGCTCCTCTACCTGAGACTGACTATATTGTGGATAATTAAGCATTGTATGCAGCATGAATTTTTAAAAGTATATTTACTCTCAAACATAGTATAATTATTATGACAACATTGAGTCTGCCAATTTCTTAATATTTATTTGTTTATTTTTATTTTATTTGGGAGAGAGAGAGAGAGAGACAAAGACTGAGAAATAGCTTCTATCTGTCAGTTCATTCCTGAAATGCCTGTAATAGTCAGGCCTGGACCAGGCTGAATTCTGGAGCTCAGAACTCCATTCAGATACCCAGGGTGGGTGGTAGGTATCTAACCACCTGCTAACTCCCAGGGTGTGCATCAAGGTGAAACTGGTATGCTAGTGGGGTTGTGACTGAAACCAAGAGTTGATATATGGGATCTAGGTATCCCAAGTCACAACTTGAATGTTGTACCAAATGCCCCTGTTACCTATTAAAAAAACAAGCAAAACTGAATTCCCACTTCTAGTATATTACCAATAAAGTGATATTTACATTATTGTATTGCATTTTATTGAGAATAATCCAACCATCTAAAACATTATGCCTGATCATTATATTTTAAAATTGTATGATCTTTTAATTGTTCAGTCAAGAAATGACAGATTTACTGATTTCATAATGTAATTCACAAAATTGATACAATACCAACTTAATAAAATAGTATAAATCTTGCTTATGTATCATTGATAGGCAAAAACTGTGTTCTATTATCAAGTCTTTAATACAATAGCAATTATTTTATTTTGCTAATGAAAAATTATTTGGTACAGAAAATTTTGAGAGTCAGAATGGACAAGAAGGAGATAGAGATGTATTACATATATTTTTCTCAGAAATAATGAATGTTACCATTTTATTTTACATAGGCCAGTTATAGAGTGTACATATACTCTATATCTATATATATATATGTCTCTCTATATATCATCTATCTATCTATATCTTATATATATGAGTGTATGTTTTGAATTTACATCATGTGTTTGAGTGGGAGGTGACATTATATAACATTTTAAATGTTGTTTTTAGATTCATCAGTTACCTGAGCATTTCTTTTATGCCCTTAGTAGTCTTTCTACTACTAATGATTGCATGTTATATTGTATGGTAAAATTGTATTTAATAATTCTCGTAGTACTGGCTTTTGTGCTTATTTTCTGTTTTCTTTGAATATACTTAGGTACAAAACTTACACATCTCTGTTTTTGTCATTAGCATAAGAACCCCAGAATTGAGTTCCTGAGTCAAAGAACATGACTTCATTTTTAATGTATCAATTGTTTTATAAATGGTATAAATTTCTTCCAAATAATTTCAAAGTTATTTCACACAAAGTTAAAGCATTCTGAAACAATTTGACACAAGTACAGCAATACAATTTTCTACAGAATCAGGACTGGTAATCTTGTAAATGCATGAGAAAATAATCACTAGTGTATTACTTTACAGATAAAATTTTACTTATAATTTTGTATCTTATCTGAAAGAGAAATAGTCTTTATGGTTAGATCTGTGATAACACACATAATGATGTGTATTTGATTTTTAATCAGTGAAGTGGCTGCAATTATCACTGTTGTCTACCATATATAATTGCAAATATGACATATGATGGCAAGGCTCCAGTTAGTTTTGAAATACTTCCTATACTGCACCAGTGATCTAGAGTGTACATT